>NC_059430.1:21670485-22015987 GCF_021028975.2 Sphaerodactylus townsendi
GTTGTGCAGATATATTGGGGGCTAGATCCCAGATTGTTAGGAGACAAGGCCTAGGCTGAAATGGATCCAGATCAGGGCCTCAGTGGATTCTTAAGGCATGACACAATACATTTTCCTCACCATGCACTTTCACTCCAAGAGCTGGGGATCAAATTCCTCGCTACAGCCTGTGGCCTTCCACTGGGCAAATTAAGACCTTTAACTACAACAATACTTCATATGACTTTGCAAGAAGAGTTAGCCTATTGCCCGTGCTTCTCAGATATGCTGTCCCTACTAGCAAGATTCCCAACCCTGCCTCAGCATATGCTGGAAGATTTGGGGGGGCAGTCCCCAGGATTTGGATTTGGAATTTGGATTAGAATAAAGAAACCACTATAATATCCACATAAAATGGGGGGGGGGGACAGAGGGGGAAGGGAAGGGAAGGGAGAGGAAGTAGGAGGAGGCCAACGAGATGGAATACCGTTGCTGCCCTCAACCAAGGTCTGGTGTCACAGCTCCATCTTGCAGGCCCTGAGGAACTGTGCTGAGTCCTGCAGGATCTGGATCTCATTGGACAGAACATTCCACCAGGCCAAAAAGGCTTTGGCCCGGGTCAAGGACAGCTTGATAACCGTATGGACTACCAACAATGGGCATTAGAAGAGAATAGAGCTCTCTCAGGGGTGTATGTGGAAAGGCAGTTCCAAAGACACGATGGCCCCTGACCACTCAAGGCCTTGAAGGTTAGAACCAAAGGCTTGAATCTGATTTGGTACTCCACGGGCAACCAATGCAGCTGGTGTAACACTGGGAAGACATGTGCTTGCCACGGTGTCTTCGTGGCCCACTCATGGACCTTCCCTGAGGCATTTGGATATCTACTGCGAGAAGCAGGGTTTTGAACTAGCTAGACCTTTGATATGATTATGTTTGCCTCATCTAATCTGGAGGAACTGGGTTTGATTCTCAGACGGAGAATTCCCAGACGGTGTTATAGGATAGTATCAGACTAGAAATGAGGAGATCTGGGCTCAAATGTCCACATAGCCATGAAGCTCATTGGATGACTGACAGTGCAATAATATGTAAACCTTCACAGATGCATCATGGAATTGATGTGGAGGCTTATCTGGGGAATTCAGATTAGCCTGTACACTCCCACACATGCCAGCTGGGTGACCTTGGGCTAGTCACAGTTTATCGGAGCTATCTCAGCCCCACCTACCTCACAGGGTGTTTGTTGTGAGTGGGGAAGGGCAAGGAGATTGTAAGCCCCTTTGAGTCTCCTACAGGAGAGAAAGGGGGGATATAAATCCAAACTCCTCCTCCTCCTCCTCCTCCTCCTCCTCTTCCTCCTCCTCCTCCTCTTCTTCTTCTTCTTGTCTTATTTTACAATATGTAAATAGTATGTGGAAAGAGTACCTTTGTATGTGATTATGGTGCACAATGGTGTATTAGTGTGTGCTTACAGAGAAGTCTATAACAGCATGAAGAAGTAGATATGAAATGGTTTTACACAAAGCACGCGTACACATAAATGTGGAGTTCTGATTGTCACTCTCATGGTTTCTCATTTAACAGGTATTTCCACCTACCTTTGTATAACATCGTCCGATAGTCTTTTCCTTCCCAGTAGCTTATGTTCACTCGGGTGAAAACATTGTACTTCTCTGGATACTGGATTTCAAACAATACTCCAGTTTCTGGTGATGGCTTGTAGTCGTAAATGGAAACGCTGGTGACAGGCAGTGGTTCTTAAAGGGAGAAGGAGAAAATACTTTTAACCATGAAATTAGCAAGATGAGCTTTTGCAATAAAAACAGGAAAATCAAAGACAGGCGCCATTCAGGCTCCTGTGTGGCCTTCAGGCCGTGCAGTGACGTTGGATGGGTTTGTACATGCATAGAAACTACCTGATTTCTCAACAGAAGACAAGTTGCTGGCCTGGAAAAGAACGATCTCTAAGATGATGACAGGTAACAGAACAATGCTGGTCTTCCCTGTAGATCTCTGATAGTTCTGGTGCATTAAAATGAAGACGCAGGGCTGTCCCAGAAGGCAAAACAGGCACAAACAGACTTTATCAGCCTTTACTGGTGGTGGAAAGTGCGGTCATGTAATAGTCAGCATATGTTGTTCCAGTAGGGCTTTCAAGGCGAAGGATGAGCCGAGGTGGCTAACCATTCTCCTCCTCTGCAGGGTCAGTCCTGGTTAGTGCATTGAGGGGAGACTGTCAATGAACTTCAGGGTCACCACCCCTGATAGTCTCTTGTCTTGGAAACCCTACTGGGAGGTGTTCCACCAGCCCTATGGTTGCAGGCAGCAAAGGTACATATCTAATTGGCCTCCCTTTTTTCTTTTTCTTCTGTGCTCTGTTATTTGGTGCATTAATTAGCTCCCTGCCTTCCTGGGTTTATATATAAGGAAGGGCACCATAAGGTCAGGCTGGATGTGATACATGCAGTTGTTTTGTTGCACCAATACATGTATGTGAACTGCTCTGAGCCAGTTTCAATAGGGGACAGCAGCCAACAAATCATCATCATCATCATCATCATCATCATCATCATCATCATCATCATCATCATCATCATCACCATCACCATCATCATCATCATCATCTTCAACGTAAGTAATGAAATTTTCCCAAGTTCTCAACAGCATACCATGAATTAAGCCTGTGGGGATATAAACATTTACTATGATCCAAGAAGACTTTCCTAAGTGAATTTTGATGGCTTGTGCTACAGGGGGACAGCTTGGTAAAACTGCGAAGTTGATATATTTGGAAACTAGAATAGTTAAACCACCAGAAGGGCGTCCATATTTTTTAACTCTAGAAGCGCTAAGGCGGTGTGAGTGATAACCATTAAGGGTTATATCAGTAGATGCCCATGTTTCCTGAAATAGGATCAAATCAAATTTTCTCAAATAGGAAATAAAGCCAGGATTGATACTCCTCTTGCTCCAACCAGCAACATTCCAGGAGAGGAATTCAATACTTGGGGAATTTCTCAGTCAATTACCATCATTTAGGGACACAATATCAGTTACATTTTGTTGAATACAACCATTTTTTAAATTAACCAAATTAGCTGATGGTGGAGACAAAATTGTGTCAAACCTAGCATTACTCGTATGATGGACAACAGCCTTTGTTGGAAGCTTAAATACAGTATCTGGAGAGTCAACAGGAGGATTTGATGAACTTGGAGACCAGTTCGTGTTTGAACAAGACACTTCCTTGTCTAAGTTCAGCCCATCAGGAGCCTTCATGATATTGATGAATTGTAATCTAGTTCCTTCCAGTATGTCAACCACATTTTTCTGTTCATCATCATCTAATTGTGAGAACCTTGGCCAGCAACATCTCAACAGCAAGTACATAATTTTTTGGCAAGGACTCAGAAGGAATTCAGTTTGCTATTGCATTGGGCTCACGGGATTGTACCTCTCTTCCATTGTTCTGTAACTTCCTTTTCTCTCATCACATTATAATTTATTAATTACAGTGGCTTTATAAACTAGATCATCATCTTATGCACGATGACATAAAACGAGGAATGAAAACTGAATTCCTTTTTTATTACAAATGTATTTTGATGGAGTCCTTTTGATTTAATTGCATGTTGATTCGATTATGTGAAAGGCTCATAAACTGTCTCCCTTTCCAGCTATCTTCTGCTTTTCTAACAGCAATAAACTAAACAATGTAGAATACAATGTAGAGACACAATAGTCATGTTGCTTTTAGGGGATGATACCAGTAGCAAAAGGAAATGACATACCTCCGAGGTCAGAGGAGACTATATTTAGTTATTTATTAGCTCTGTATACCGCCCTTCCCTTTTCGGGCTCAGGGTGGTTTCCAGCAACTGATAAAACAATGTATGAACATTATAAATCATTTAAAAACTCGAATTTTAAAACCAACGCGAAACTTAAAATCTAAAAAAGAAGACTACTGCCGTGACCATTAATATGTCTGTACATGTAATCCTCACTCTGTCCAGCATTTGTGATCTCAGACTGCAGCAGCAGAATCAATAAGCAATAGAGTAAATAGAGTAGGGGGAAAAACAGGAAAGCGGGGAAGGGAGGGGAGGACAGAAGGAAAGGGAAACAGGAAGGGAAGGAGGAGAGGGAGGGAGGGAAGTTTGGAAGGAAGGAAGGGAAGAGGAAGGGGAAAGGGGGGGGTGCAGTTGATGTACCATCATAGCTGCCTCAACCATATGCCTGGTGGAACAGCTCTTTCTTACAAGCCCTGCAGAACTGCATTAAATCCCACAGAGCTCTGGTCTCTCCAGACAGAGCATTCCACCAAGCAGGGGCCAGGGCGAAAAAGACCCTGGTACTGGTCGAGACCAGCCAGATTTAGGGCCAGATCTCAACAACACCACTGGGGGGATGACTCAGATGTTGCCCCGTGCTCTATTTTCCCTAGATATGCCTCTGCCACCAGTGGGAGGCTGCCAGCCTTGGAAGTTATCTTTTTAGCAGCAGTTCCAGCAAAGGTGCCAAGAGAGCCCAAAAGAGACGGCAGGGGCACAAAGAATCACTCCCCAGCCAGCGTCCCTTGGGGCTAGTGGGGAGGCAATTTTCTGCCCTCCTGTGACCAAATGGTGGCCACCTGGGGACATATGACTCCAGTCTTACATCAACTTCCCCGGCTGCTGATCGATCTGGATCATATTCAAAGTGTTGGTGCTAACCTTTAAGGCTGTGAGAGGTCTTGGACCTGCATACCTACTAGACCACCTCTCCTCATATTGCCCCACTAGGTGGCATGCAAGGGAGGGAGGGAGGGAGGGGAGGGGATGTGACATCTGGACATGGCCCACCCACCCTAGGGGAGGGAGGGGTGGCATGCAAGGGAGGGGGAGGGGACCCGGCATCTGGACATGGCCCACCCACCCTAGGGGAGGGAGAGGTGGCATGCAAGGGAGGGGGAGGGGACCTGGCATCTGGACATGGCCCACCCACCCTAGGGGAGGGAGGGGTGGCAGGCAAGGGAGGGGGAGGGGACCCAGCATCTGGACATGGCCCACCCACCCTAACGGAGGGAGGGGTGGCATGCAAGGGAAGGGAGGGAGGGGTGGTATGCAAGGGAAGGAGGGGATTGCTGGTTTAGCCCCTGATTGCTGGTTTAGTGATTTTCAAATATCCCGGGTTGAGAGAAATAAAACAGGGCAGACTCATTTTGGGGACAAGACCTGTACAAAGCCCCCCCCTCCCCCAATGGTTTGTATAGCGTCCTACACCCATTGTTTTTGGCCTGTGCGGAATCCCCCACTGAGCCTCAGCCCATCGCCATTAGCATTACAAGCCATGAAGTGTGCATTTCATCAGAGCCCCTGGTGATGTTAGGATTTAATGGATGGAGCTGCTTCCTACGAAGTCAGAGTGCTGATCTATCAAGGCCAGTGTAGTTCCAAACCCAACCCAACCCCCAACCCCCGGCCTGGCAGTGGTTCTGCAGGATCTCAAGCAAGGGTCCTTCAATCACTTATTGCCCAATCCTGTTAACTGGAGATGCTGGGGACTGAACTTGGCACCTTTCGCACCCGTGGCAAATGCTTCGCCACTGAGCACTGACCCTTCTCTTGAACGTCCTCAAGAAGGAACGTTACTCAAGAAGGAAACTACCCCTTGATCTACCGTCAAGGCCCACACCAACTGTTACCTTCCCCCCCTCCTACCACCCAAGGGCGGTTTTACTTTCTTTCCCACCCCTGACTTGCTTGCTGCAAAGCTAATGTGCTTCTCAGTTTATTGCAAATACTGTAATTTGCAGTAAATTTTATAAGGGGAATTATCATGAGGAAATGAAACCCAGCAGCAGCCATGTAGAAAATGCACCTTTGAAAACCAACGGCCCCTGCTGGGCAGTAAAACTGGCTGGCAGGGAAAGGCTGCTCAGTAATAAGAAAGAGGGGAAAAAGAAGAACTCCCCCAGGGATGTGATTGGCCAGTAAATCATACACACACATGCACACACAGTGTAGATCCACTAATTCCCAAAGTTTCAGTAGGAAACGCAACACTGCAGTCTCATTTCCTGACTTTGCTTCGTCGATTTAATCTTTGCTGAGGTTTCTCAAAGTTAGTAGTTACTTATTTTATTTTATTTTATTTCATTTCATTTATCTATTTATTAAATTTGTAAACCACCCTTCCCCAGAGTGCTCAGGGTAATGGACAACATAAATTAAACATAACTTTAAAACTCAAGATAGCAAGATCATACTCAGGCATGAAAACCAGAACCAATAAAAGCACCAGATGGCGTCAGACTCCTCTTCCCCCTCCCACCCCTGCGCCCACAGGAGGCCAGATGTACTGGCATGATGTTATTAGCCAGGCTGGCCAAATGCCTGGCGGAACAGGTCTGTCTTACAGGCCCTGCGGAAACTTAGTGATCACTTAGTGATGGTTCAGAGCTGTTTCACTGGATTTCAGCAGAACGTTGGTCGGAGCTTTCCGGAAGTGTGCAGCTAATTCTACACATTCAGGGTGGTATCTAGTAAAAAGGAGGAGCACAGACCCCAAAAGTAATTGACAGGAGGAGAGGACAATGCAGGAGGGAATTTACTCATGGGTCTGTGCTTGTGGACAGTAACAACAACAACAAAGTGTCATTAAGTGGCAATTGACTCATGGAAGAAGAAGAAGAAGAAGAAGAAGAAGAAGAAGAAGAAGAAGAAGAAGAAGAAGAAGAAGAAGAAGAAGAAGAAGAAGAAGAAGAAGAAGAAGAAGAAGACGACGACGACGACGACGACGACGACGACGACGACAAAATTTGGATTTATGCCCCACCTTTCTCTCCTGTATGGAGACTCAAGATGGCTTACAAACTCCTTTCCCTTCCTCTCCCCACAACAGACACCTTGTGAGGTAGGTGGGGCTGAGAGAGTTCCGAAGAACTGTGACTAGCTCAAGGTCACCCAGCAGGAATGGGTATTTCAAGGCAAGAGATGAGCAGAGGTGGTTTCCCGTTGCTTTCCTCTGCATAGCAACCCTAGTCTTCCTTGGTGGTCTTCCACCCAAGTAGTAACCCTGGTTAGCTTCCAAGATCTGATGAGCTCAGGCTAGTCAGGACTATTCTGGCAGGCAGACAGATAGATATAGAGATAGATATTTTGATGGATTTAAATAAAAATATATCAGGACCAGAGAACAAATAATGCTTCCCAGCCTCCTTATCCCTGATAGGTGACTGGGTACTCCTTGAAGCCTCTTCTCCCTCCTACATTTTTCAAGCTTGCATCTGCTTTTACTCTCAACTCCCAAAGCCTCCCTTCCATTTTAAGGACTGGCCGTGAATTAACTCTATATGCAAATGACGTTCCAATCTTCCGACATTTGCTGTAATCAATAAGGAGCTTGTCACCAATTATCCAGATGTTTTTGACATATCCGGCTATTATATTTACAAACAAAAACCTGAGCTATTAGCAAACAATGTCGTCCGAGGCGTAACATTTCCATTCAGTTTGGGTGCAGATAAACCTGCAGGCCTGTTAATTATTTAAGAATTAATCTACAGGATGATTTATCAGAACTGGTTCAAATTAATTATAAAAACATGGGGTTTCTGAACGTAAGAAAGATCTGAAGTGCCGAGGCAAGCTTTCATTATCAAGGTCAACAAGAATATTTATAGGGGAAATAAATATTTTACTGTCATTTTTATGTTGTTTTTAATAACATCTCATTGCCGACGCCTCTTATCTTTTTTTGAAAAATTGGATGCATTTAATTTCTTGAAAGAAAAAGACGATCACACAACATTGTGGAATATTGTAACAATGATAAATTTGAAAAAACGGGATTTATGTTACAAACAGATCCTGTTTTGCCTTAATAACTATTGCTCTCTTTTCTCTTTTGTCAAGAGGAGACTGTTAGAGATGAAGCCACAATTAAACTAGGATTCGAACATTCAAATATCACACAACATTCAGGACTAACTGTGGTTAACAAACCAACTTCAGATCCTGGCTTGAAAGGTCTGAGCTAACCGTAGTTAGCTATCAAATGATCAGAATATCACACAAAGCTAACCGTAGTTAGCTATCAAACTATCAGACTATCAAAATGAAAAACAGTTAAGACTAATTTTTGAGTGATGAATAAGGTGACCAGATGGTCACCTTTGAAAACCGGGATGGGCGGGTAGGTGGGCGGCCACGCGCGGCCACGCGCATGTGCGCACAGTTGCAGGAGCGCACTGCCTTCTGGGCGAGAAAATGTCACAGGGCGGGAAACGGGAGAGCCCCAGAAGGCCGTGCTCCTGCGGCCGCGTGCGCGGGAGGCTGCCGCACTGCCTTGCGCCCCAGAAGGCAGTGCGGCAGCCTTCCAAAAATCGGGACACTTCAAAAAACCCGCAGGACATGGGACAAATTGTCTTAAGGCAGGACTGTCCCGCCAAAAGCAGGACGTCTGGTCACCGTAGTGATGAACCTTTAGGCTGGATAAGATACTACACTCTTCTGTACATGGAGAGAAGAGCAGACCCCCATCTTATTTAATTTGCCCACAAGGGAAGAAAAGGCATAATATTTGAACAGGGACAAAATCAGACATTCCGATTCGGACAGTGTTGATTCCAGATTTTACGCTGAAAAATCAGTATGGATTAGATGATATTGCCATTCTTGCCCTCCTCCTTTATTAACATGTTTCCGTGATCCTTCATTTCAGCTCGCCTCATTTCATTACTGTTGTTGATTATTGTTTGATGCTATTTATACACAACACTGAGAAAAATTGCATTAATTTAAGAGGGAAAAATCTGGTACAAGGAGAGAGAAAGTAGAGCAGAAAGAAAGAGCGCAAGTCTGCTTCTCACACAGGGGAAAATAAATCTACCGGTACATGGGACTCTATTTGACACAAGCCAACCAGCTTTGGAAATTCAGTCTCATCCCTAGAAATCAACCATAAAAATCTGAGCCTCCACACACGTATTATATCGGGTCATATTTTAAACATATGTCCCAGGTTCAAGAACTGGTGTTATTGGGTAATGTCACATTTACCCCTAGGGAAGGGAGTGCAAGGGAAGGGGAGGGAGGGGAGAGTGGCATGCAAGGGAAGGGGAGGGAAGAGGAGGGGCTCCGGCATCTGGACATGACCCACCCACCCTAGCGGAAGGAGGGGAAGGGAGGGAGGGTTGGGGTGGCATGCAAGGGAGGGAAGGGGAGAGGCCCTGGCATCTGGACATGGCCCACCCACCCTAGCAGAGGGAGGGAGAGGAGGGTGGCATGCAAGGGAAGGGGAGGGAGGAGGAGGTCTGGCATCTGGACATGGCCCACCCACCCTAGTGGAGGGAGGGGAGGGAAGGTTGGGGTGACATGCAAGGGAAAGGGAGGGAGGGAGGGGTGGCATGCAAAGAAGGGGAGGGAGGAGGAAGGCAAGATGGGGGTGGATTCAACCAGTTTATGTGGATTCAACCAGCTTATCTTCACTGGTCAAAAAGGGAGGAGAGGTTCCCCTTTGGCTACTCAAAGATCCCAAGTCATACATAAACAAAAAGTACGTCTAAAACCACCTTGTGCTATCTCATTGACTCACAAAGGTCAATCATGCCTACTCATATGGCAAATGGCTCCCCAGAGCCTCAAGTGA
Source organism: Sphaerodactylus townsendi (assembly GCF_021028975.2). Classification (NCBI taxonomy): domain Eukaryota; kingdom Metazoa; phylum Chordata; class Lepidosauria; order Squamata; family Sphaerodactylidae; genus Sphaerodactylus; species Sphaerodactylus townsendi. The sequence continues at coordinate 21,680,101 of NC_059430.1, forward strand.
AGGTCTCTCACATCACCTGCTATGGTGGGGATGGCACCTGGCACCTTCTGCATGCCAGCTAGATGCTCTACAACTGACCCACAGCCCCTCTCTTAAAAAGCATGTGTGATGTGTTGGAAGAGAAGGACTTTACGCTGTTTCCTGCCTCAACCACAAAGGGGGTTTTACTAGTAAGCCAGATGCTAGATAGGGATCTAGGGATTGATACCTTTACTCTATCATGCTGACACTATCCCTTTGATATTAGACTGATATGCTCAGGGACTTCCTTCCTTCCGGTTCTCTCTCTCTCTCTCACTCACTCTCCATCTTGCTCTGAAACCTTCTACTGCACCCTGTGCGTAGGAAGGATGCATGCTGGCTGCATCCATCCCCATCCAGCTAGATTAGATTAGAATAGTGAACCTATCTATCTACCTTTCTATCCAGAATGGAGTTCCCTAATAAATACTCTTTTTATTAGATTAGAAACCACAAACGACTCCGACCTTTTAGGCGCCTCCGTTTTGTTTGTAAACTTCCCTCCCCCTGTGGAGCTCTGCTGGGACAAGGGGACACGCCTCCTGCCCTCCAATCCCTGAGGTGTTGCCATGGCCATGGGTGTGTGTCCCCTTGTCCTCAAGGGAAGGGAAGTTTACAAACAAAATGGAGGCGCCACCATGCAAAGGTGCCTCAGTGGGCTGTGGCAGCTCCGGGGCCGGCCGCACGGAAGCATGTGAACGGTCCCAGGGCTCAACCAGTATTGTTTATACTGGTGGGCAGCTGCTTCACAGGCCGGTGCAAATCAGGCCCCAGATATGCCAGCACAGAGGATGCTGGTGTTTTTTTCTCTCCCATTCCCACTAAGAGTGGCTGAAAACAACAGTGGCAATCAAGAGGATGCCTCCCACCATAGTGGGAGGCAGAGGTGGGATCCAGCAGGTTCTCACAGGTTCCCGAGAGTAGGTTGCTAATTATTTGTGTGTGCTGAGAGGGGGTTACTAATTGGTGATTTTGCCACGTGATTTTTGCCTTGGTACGCCCCTCCTCTCAGCAGTAGCGCGCAGAACTTGAAGCAGTCTAGCAGGAGGTGCACCGGCGTGCGTGGCAGCCTGTGCGCATTCGTTTCCCGCCCAAGGACCGGCGCAGCGGCTGCCTCCTTGCCACAGCCCCGCCCAACAATGCCCTGCCCCCGGAATGCCCGGCCACGCCCCCATTGTGCCCCGCCCAGTCCCACTGTTTGAATCCCACCACCATGGGAATCTGTTACTAAAATTTTTGGATCCCACCACTGGTGGGAGGTCTGGAAACCCAAGTTATACATTCGCAGAGCTGTTACTTTTGGATAATGCAATGGTTGGATGCATTGGATGCAATCATAGACCACTGTGTTTTATTTAACAGTATTCCTTTTAACCCCCACTTCATAATGCTCTCCTGTCTCTCTAAGCAATTGCAAAGATGGTTAGTAATTAAAAAACTGATTCTTAGTCTACATTTAATTACTTGGAATAAATGGAGAGATGTGTTCTCCAGATGTTTCTTCTTTAGGATTAGTTACAAATTATCCTGGCTTTAATTTTAATAAAACATTAGGGAATGCTCAGCTATGGAGGGATAAATTTGCAGACGGTTACAAAGGGTCATTCTCAGTGCTAGCCCTATGATCAATATGCAAACTATAAAAAGACTGAAAGGCTGCTGTTCTCTCTCTGAACTTTTTCAGCTATGTGTTTTGGTGGCCAGGAACTCAAATGGGCTGAGAAATTAATCATCAGCCAGTGTGGTTTAGCAGTTAAGAGCGATGGACTCTGATCTGGAGAACCGGGTTTGATTCCCCACTCCTCCACATGAGCAGCAGACTCTTAACTGGTGAACTGGATCTGTTTTCCTGCTCCTACATTCCTGCTGGGTGACCTTGGGCTAGTCGCAATTCTCTCAGAACTCTCTCAGCCCCACCTGCCTCACAAGGTGTCTGTTGTGGGGAGAGGAAGGGAAAGGAGTTTGTAAGCCCACTTGAGTCTCCTTTCAGGAGAGAAGGGGGGGTTAATCCAAACTCCTCCTCCTCCTCTTCTTCTTCATAGGGAAAGGATGTTGGTAAAGACAATCAGATCACTGGTCATCAAAAGATGGAAAAGGAATTTTTTTAAAAAGAAATTCTTATCTCTGGGAAAACAGAGCACATCCTTAAGTCAATATATTCCCTTTCATTTTCTGACGTGCGGCTTTGATCCAGGCATCAATTTATTCCCGTTCACTTTCGTTCACAAGGCACAGCACAAAGTTTTTTAATGACAGTTTTTGATGCCAGAAAAATGTGTAGGATTGTTGGAAATGTCACCTGCGACAAGCCTGTGAGAGCTCCAGGCAGGAGAACAGAAGCCTCACGCAGACTTAGGATTTGATTCAAATAATTTTCCTTACGCTTTGCGCTCTCCCCACACAGCTGAAGAGGCTTACGACAGTGAAGTGTAATCCTCCGGCACACATCAAGAGACCCCGAGGAACTGCTGCGAAATGCCAGAGGAGAGCTGCGGGACCAATTGCTGAGACAGCCCCAATTTCACCGAGTCAGGCTTTATCGGCGGCCTCATTTGCTACGTCCCACAGCAGCCGAAGCTAACGGGCAGGTTTGGAGCATCCTGTCTGCCTGGATCAAAGCCGCACGTCAGACACCACGAAGGCCCCGTCAGAACTGAATTACGTGCGCACTTCATCAATATGTTCCCCGTATAGTCTCAATACTCTAATGATATTTAATAGACAGCGAGCCATACGGTACCCGGAGGAAAGGGGACAGTGATGGACTGTAAGGGCCCCGTGGGTTGCCATGACAACAAAGGTAACGAAGAATCACAGTAGTAAAGATGCATCATTTAACAGCCTTGAACTGCTGGGTATGAATACTACCAATTTCTTTTCCTTTCTCCTATTCTGCCTGGTTCTCAGTGAGATGGTAAGCCTGTGTCAAGGTTGTGTGACTTCAGTGCACATACGGGGGTTCAATGCTCTTCCAAACAAACAAAACACTCATAGAAAACTGGATTGTCAAGAAAGCTCCTAACCAAACATTCTTGATTTTTTTTCCATATGCGCACATCTATATCCTAGGCCTCCTATTTACCTGCTCAGGGTAGGTTAATGCCTTCTTCTAGTCCCTAATTCCTATCCCCAAGGAATTAAATAGGGGCAGAAAAATTACCTTTAGATAGTGACATTCTAGGAATTCATAAGAACATAAGAATATAAGAAAGAGCCTGCTGGATCAGGCCAGAGTCCATCTAGTCCAGCACGCTGCTACTCTCAGTGGCCTTTGGGATCTCACATGCAGGATGTGAAAGCAATGGCCTGCTGCTGCTGCTGCTGCTCCTGAGCACCTGGTCTGCTAAGACATTTCCAATATCAGATCAAGGAGGATCAAGATTGGTAGCCGTAGAACGACTTCTCCAAAAATCTATCCAAGCCCTTTTTAAAGCTATCCAGGTTAGTGGCCATCACCACCTCCTGTGGCAGAATATTCCAAACCCCAATCACACGTGGCATGAAGAAGAATTCCTTCTAGTCTCTATGGTAAAGACTAGGGGAGAAAGCCCAAAGCATCACTTGAAAGTGATATCACATCTTCCTCCAGACATCATCTTCTAAATCTCCTGGAATTTTCCAAGATGGCATTGGGAACCTTATTATGTACATTTGTGTGTGTTTGGGGAGTGGGACAAGTCACATCTGACCTCTGTTGACCCTATAGGGCTTTCAAGGCAAGACATGTTCAGTGGTGGCTTGCCATTGCTTGCCTCCCCTTCAAAACCCCGATGATACCCTTGGAGGTGTCCCATCAAAACAAACAACCAAGGTTGCCGCCGCTTAGCTTCTGAGATCTGACGAGATCAGGCCAGCCTGGGTTATCAAGGTCAGGGCAATATGCAATGCATAGACATGTGAGATTATGACGCAGAATGGAACGAAATATTTCCCCTTCAATACAATTTATTAATTTAATGCCAGGATATTCAGGAGCTAGAACACATTTCATATTCTGAAGCACAGGATTTCATAATTTACCAATGTTTTCCATCTCTCGACTTCATAGTGCTGTCAGTCTAATCTAGATAGATAAAAGGCAAGGCATGTTGGCGGCGACTCACTTTTTAAAGAGCTCCTACTATTGGCTGACAGAATGGAGGTTTCAGTGATTGGCTATGGTGTTGTCACTCTTTCCTCTTACTCCCATATTTTTTCTCTGGGCCTGAGGTGATGCCCACTTACTAGGCTGTGAGGGGAGGGGGGGGCAGAACATTATTTTTGCATGAGGGAATGTGGGAATGTCTCACTGTCTTAGCTCGAGCACAGACAAAGCGAGGCAACATTGGTGTAGTGCCAGCGTGGTGTAGTGGTTAAGAGCAGGTGGATTCTAATCTGGAGAATCAGGTTTGATTCCCCATCACCTCAGTGGCAGAGGCTTATCTGGTGAACCAGATGTGTTTCCACGCTCCTACATTCCTGCTGGGTGACCTTGGGCTGGGCACAGTTCTTTTTTTAAAAAATTTTTAATATATAATTTTTATTAGTTTATATAATAATAACAATCAACACATAACACACACCATTTAATCATTAAGCCCGCACATCTCGTTACCTTTATATCTAGTTCACAGTTACTACTTTCTATTTCCTTATATCTACAATTGAATTATTAATACATTCCAAACTTAGGTTTTTCTTGAATGAGCGGGCACAGTTCTTTGGAGCTCACTCAGCCCCACTGAGGTGTCTGTTGTGGGGGGAGGAAGGGAAAGGAGCCTTTAGGCCACCTTGAGTCTCCTTACAGGTGAGAAAGGTGGGATATAAATCCAAAATCATCTTCTTCATCATCTTCATCTTCTTCTTCGGAAACTGGCACTGAGCTGAAACGGGTGTGGGGGGAGATGGGCTGACCTGGATTCTTCAGCAGCTGCCATCGTCGTCAGTGCCGCTGAATTTGGGTTAGGTAGGTATGTCTGACTGGGGTAGGCTGATGGGAAAGAGACTTAATAATGAATGCATTTCGGCAGGTCCTCTCAGAGACCCAGTTGTTTTGAGGAGAAAGGTGGGAGGCGTACCTTGGGTGCCATTTTCTGCAGGGAGGATTTAAGCGTCGGAAGAGGCAGTGGTAGGAGTTGAGTCTCCCCCACAATCAACTCCTTACATTAATTCAACCCCACACCTCAGAAACCCGGGCCGTTTCTGCACAGCCTCCTTGCGCCCCCACGCCGCCAAGAGTGCTGGCGGCGTGGGGGAGGCTCAAGCCCGCCAAGCACTGCAAAGCGTGCGAGCGAAGAGATAGCTGCCGGAGGTCAGCACGCAGGGAGAGGTGGTTCCGCACGGAGCCGCCTCTTCCAGCCCTCCTCCGCTCTACTCCACGATGTCCTAAACCGCCGCGCTTCGATGGCCGCCGGAGTCTCGCCCATGCGCTGCCCTCTGACCCCTGGAGGTCGGAGGACAGTGTGGGCGGAGGCTCCGACGGCCAGCAGCATGCTTGACGACGAGGACACATCGCGAGTAGAACGGAGGAGGAAGCGACTGAAAGCATCTTCCCGGAAGCAGTAGCGCGGTTCGCACCCGTGCAGCGGGGAAGACTGCTTCCTCTAACAACAACCCTTTTTTTTTTAAGGAGTTGTTATTTAGGGCAGAAGCCTTGAACCTGATGCTGCCCTGGGGGGAGGGAAGCGCATTCAGGTCGCTGCTGCTGTGTTGCAGCAGCAGCGCCTGTGCGAACAGCGGCCTGGAGGTGGCATTTTTACCGCCCCCAGGCTGTCGTTTATGGGCCGTGCGGAAACGGCCCCAGTTACTTCAGGACAAGTCATTTAAAGAGCTGGCAGGTGCGCAAGTGGAGTGCATAGGCGGTGCTGAGACAAGCAAGTGCAAGGCATGCTCCGAGGACTCAGTTTTCTAGAACCAGTTGTATTTTTTTGCACAACGGACTTTATTACTAGTTAACATATACAGGGCTTTTCTTTTGTTTAAGGAGGGGAAAACTGTATGCGAGAGTCACCTCCAATGTGAACCCCAGATTTGCCACTTCAGAGAAGACTAGGCCTCATTCTCTACCTTTCATTCTTCTGGGACGCAGGTGTTACCTAGGATGCTTCTCCTCCTTTTAGTAGCCTTGTCAAATATTACAATTTTGGTGACCAGACATCATGGTGAGAATATTGAGCTACAAACACTCCAATCCACACATGTGTTCACAATTTTGTAGAAACAGGGCAACATGCATATTTTCCATCTTTGGTAAGTGTGAATCCATACCCTCAAAATTCAGAGTTTCTTTCATGGTTGCAGCACAAAATAGCTGTAGCTGAACTTATGTTTCCCAATAAAAGTAAAGAAAAATGGAGTATAGAATCACATACTTAGGGTTACCAATTGTCTGCCAATAATTGGCAAACACTGTCCTGCAGCCAATCAATGTGATGGTGAGAGAAACAAACGGGAGGGAACAACATTGTGAATGCTATTACATCATTTCTGGGAGAAAATCCAGAAACTGAGACCAGATGTAATGTTCTAGGAATCCCACAAATCTCTGGTAAAATTCCTAGAATTTTAAGAATTCTAGGAATTTCACAAATCTCTATGGTAAAGACCAAAGAGATCTGTGGAATTGCTAGAACATTGTGGTAGGCTGTCCCATCAGTTCTGGTAACAGCACTGGTGATGTTGTTTCTCAGGGTTCTGCCCAGAAGACGCTCCTGGGGACTGGCAGTGATAACCGAGGTATATGATAACAAAAATAAGGATTTTTAAAGTAAAATCAAATTAAGAACAAAACCATAATTCTGAATATCAATACTGCACCAAGTATATGATTCCCAGCAGCCTTTCAACAGTTAGCCCAGAATTAATCCCAGCTCCTCTTAGTACTTGGCCAGCAAAGTTGGTTCAGGTGTAAGGTTCTAGTACATTGCTTACTAGATGTCTCACCCTATTGATCTCCTCAACTGGGTACTCCACCCTCGCAGTGAGAAAGGCAGACTATAAATATAGTAAATCAATTATCCAACCAATCATGTACCTATATGTACTCAGGGGGGGAAAATGCTGTGCCCTCTGGAAATTGTATCATTTCCAAATCTGGAACAGGGAATGACTGATTTCTAGCACATATTAAGTATAAATCTCTCCTTTAGCCAGGCAGAGTGGGAGCTGGCAGAAAGACATTCCTCCTTTTAAAAAAAGCCAGAAACAAGAAAATTAAGAAATAAATGCAATGTCAAAAATACTTACTAGTTAGCACAATGATCGATCTCGCTGTCTTGGAAACCAAATTTGAGTTCACCACCATGAGAGTCACTATGTAATAGAGGCCATGGTAGGTGGCATTAAAAACCACGGGGGCAGGTAAAGTGCTGTTGAATTCCTCAAACTGGTAGAAATAGTTTTTTGATTCCCCGGTGATCTTGACAACGTAGATCGAAGACGAGCTCAGCACATCGGACGCTTCGAGAGAAATGACAAGGCAGTTGTCATCTTGCACGGCCACTTGGAACGGTGCCACGTTCTGGAAGGTGAGAAGAAAAGAAGGTGAGGCTGGAATACCTGGCCCCTAACTTGACATCCCAAAAATGTCAGCCACCCTATGAAGGCTGTAAAGCTGTGAGGCCTTGAAACTTCTCAGGCTCCTTATAAAAGGAGGGACGCGGGGAACTTGTGCCTATAAAAGGAAGAGCAGCACTTCCACAGTGCGAACCATGGCTTAAATCTACCAACATGCAACTAGGAATGTAAACAGACTTAGTACAATTCTGCTGGCATTTTTTGTGTGCAATGTGTAGGTGTCCAACTCTGGTGCTTCAGATGCTCATGGACTATAATTCCCATCAGCCTCTTTGGCACTTCTTGCAGCTGAAAAAAATGGGTATAAATCCCAACTCTTCCAACAGATACATTCCAACTCTTCCAACACAACTCTTCTAGCACAGATTTATGCCAGCAAAAAAGGAGGTGTCGCCAATTGCGCTGCATATCACAGAGGTCAGGGGAATGCGGCTGCCCTATGGCTTGCTGGCCACGGGGCAGCACAACTACACACATCCCTCCTCAGGATTGCACTGCATGTCTTACACAGCATCCAGAAATTTGTGGCACAAGGTGAAATGCAAGCGTTGGGATACAACAAGTTTGATTTAGCACAAGTGGCCACCCTAGTCTTTTTCTTGAATTTCCGCGTGTGCAAGCAGCCCAGGGCAAGGGGAAATTTTCCTATTGGATACGATGCCTAGTTTGGGTTTCCACTTTGTATGCAGGGAGCATGGGATGCAGCTGTTTCTATGCTACTGCCAGGATTTTTGAAAACTGATGAGCGCAGCAGGCGTTTTTTCCTTGCCAGGGCTGTGAGTCTCAGAATCCTGGCACAGGAAGAGCCTTATCAGTTCACACACATTTCTGTCATCTTAAGTTTCAAACCTAGCCCGCCTTCACAATATACATCATGAAACATACTGAGGGTTTCTATAATGGTTTCGGAGTTCAGTGTTTCACATGCTTCGCCGCCAAGTTGCAGCCAACCTATGGAGACCCCGTAGGATTTTGAAGCAATGAGATGAACCGGGTGTGTGTGTGTGTGTGTTTGCCATTGCCTTCCTCTGCATCTATATTGAAAGCTGCTCAGGGCATGCTGCGGTGGGGGAAAGTGGGGTAAAAATCAAATAAATAAATAAAAATAAAAGCCCTGGACATTCTTGGTGGTTTCCCGTCCAAGTATTAACCAGGACTGACCCTGCTTAGCATCCAAAAGCTAACAAGGTCAGGCCAGCCTGTGACATCCAGGTCAGGACACACATTTATTGCTTTAGTCTAATCTTTACAACAACCCTAGTAGGATTACAGCTAGTAGATCCCCATGTTGTCAATGGGGGCAGAAGTTGAGCAGCTGGCCTAAGGCTACCTTGTGAATCCGATCATCCAGTACAGTTTTATTTCCTTCCCTTCCCTTCCCACCTCCACCCCACAGCCCTATGCAAGGCCTCCCACGAGGAAGGAGATGAACCATCTCTAAGTCCTGCAAGCATCACTGCAGGTCTTTAAAACTCTGTTTTCAATAAAATGGCCATGCAATCCAAGAAATCTTAGTTGAACTCTACTTGATTACTTAAATCAACATACGTTTATGAAGGAGGAAAAGCAATAGTTGGAAAAGGCACATTTATTTTGAAATGGTGCCCATGTACATCGCCACACGCAATGTAGCATTGTGGATGAGGCATTCCCCCTTCTCCCACGCACACTGAGCCCCCCAGAACGTCCATCTTGTCCAGGCTTCTGTTTCCCACGGCAGGGAAATCAAATGCAATCCCATGCCCAGAACAATTTCATGCCCCAGCAGGACTGTCAAGCCCCTAGACCCGTGGTGGTGAACCCTTGGCACTCCAGATGTTATGGACTACAATTCCCATCAGCCCCTGCCAATTGGCCATGCTGGCAGGGGCTGATGGGAATTGTAGTCCATAACATCTGGAGTGCCAAAGGTTCGCCACCACTGCCCTAGACTGTTCAGTAACAAGACTCTGTATTCAGTTGATTTCTTTATTATGAAAAAGTATCAGTAATAAGCATTTAGATTTCTATTGCCAGATCACATCACTCCACCCCTGACTATCAGTTCCCAAGGGGGGATGGCACCCTCCAATCCCACAGTCCAGAGAAGAAGAAACCTCCTTGCACCAGAGTCAAAATGATCTACATTCCATACTACTGAGAGTTCTCTCAGAACTCTCAGAACTACTGAGTGTTCTCTCAGAACTCTCTCAGCCCCGCCTACCTCACAAGTACCTGTTGTGGAGGGAGGAAGGGAAAGGGATTTGTAAACTACTGTGAGACTCCTTACAGGAGAGAAAGGGGGGTATAAACCTAAACTCTTCTTCTACCTTTTGTGAGCGCACAGGACACCTGGCCGTCAAGGAAACACTTCTGTTCCCTGGTTGCTTTTTTGGTGAGTTTTTGTTCCTTTTCCAATTAGACAATACTGTCACCAGGGAATTGGAGCAAATGAAAAAAAATTAACTCCCCTCCCCCCCCCCCCACACACAGCATAATATCCCTAGCCAGTTCATAGGAGAAAAAAATCTTCTTTTCATTAATTGCTAGAAAAAAAAATCTTCTTTTCATTAATTGCTAGAAAGGAACCCATCAGCTCTGCAGGAATTTCAAAATGCACTTTCTGTAATTAAAACCTGAAAAGGGCCACCTTCAAAGTCCCCACCTTTTGGTTTCCTGTTTAATTGGTTCCGGCAACGCTTAGATCTCGGGCCACCTTGCTGCTCAAAAGTCAGGGCAAGGGGATATTTTCATCCCTTCTGAAGGACTTTGCCTTTGATGGTCCACAGGAGAGGAGCTTCAGACGTGGCGGCTGGCGACTCTTGCGCCAGGAGCTGCTTTTGCAATTTGTGTTGCCGGCGCTGATCTGCCTCTTACCACCCCGCTGGCGTCTCTTCATAAAGGGCTCCAAAAGAGCTTTCAAGAAGATGAGTCACTTACATGGTTTTTCGCCTGTGCTGGAGACGGTGTTTCAAATCACTCTGCAAATGCTGGGAGCTTGCAGGTAGCTGGGACTTGGTGGACCAGCTTGGCTGAGGTCTTGTCTGTTACTTGTTCACTCTAAACCAGTGATTCTCAACCTTCCTGATGCTGCGACCCTTTAATACAGTTCCTCATGTTGTGGTGACCCCCAACCCTAACATTGATCCATTTTACAGATGGAGAACACTGATGCAGAGAGTCTGAGGCGACCCCTGTGAAAGGGTCGTTCGACCCCCAAAGGGGTCCTGACCCACAGGTTGAGAACCACTGTCCTAGCAGAAGTCTAATTGGGGGAAGGGGGTCTGTGCATGCTACAGAACGAACCATCCCTTCCAATAGTGCCTCGCTCATCTCCTGTCACTTCCCCCTCTTTGCCTGCTCCCGGGCACCTGCCCTCCTCATGCCCCTAGTTCCGTACCTGCCCCTGAGAAATCAAAGGGGACTCAGAGGTGATCTCCTATATCAGTGGTTCTCAACCTTCCTAATGCTGTGACCCTTTAACATAGTTCCTCATGTTGTGGTGACCGCCAACCCTAATCCATTTTACAGATGGAGAACACTGATGCAGAGAGTCTGAGGCGACCCCTGTGAAAGGGTCAAAGGGGTCGCGACCCACAGGTTGAGAACTGCTGCTCTAAACCCACATCAAAATAATTGTTTTCCGCTCTACTGTCCTCAGAAAATTCTGTGGACAAGCACAGTTCTCCTGCACTTCTCCCCGTTTTCTTCAGAATTTTGCTCTACGCTAACTGCCACTTCTTAATTCCAGTCATAGTTTATTCTGTCAAGGTACAGCTGATTTAGGGTGACCCTGTGGGGTTTTCAAAGCAAGAGATGTTCAGAGGTGGTTTCCCATTGCCTGCCTCTGCATAGCAACCCTGGGTTTTCTTGGAGATCTCCCACCCAAGTACCAACCAGGGTCAACCCTGCTGAGCTTCTGAGATCTGATGGGATTGGCCAGCCAGGCCCATCCAGGTCAGGGGAAGATCCACTTCAACAGAGAGAATTTCTAAAAAAATTTAATGTAGTTTGCCACTTTCTTTTGTTTTTTTTCTCTCCCTTCTACATTACCTATAAACACCTGCACACTGAGAATCAAGACTTACAGTGAGGTACTTTACTGATGTCGTCTTATATATCAATAAAACATTACACCTAAGGAATCTCATCCAGACTGCTTTTTTGCAGTGTTTTTTAAATCAATGAGGACATACACACTGGGAACTCAAAGCTGAGAAAAGATGCAACGCGCTGAAGTAACTCTCGGTACAAAATTCAGAAATAACAAGTGGTGCAATGGAGAATACCTAATGTGCCAGTTTCGTTTTGGGTACAGGATCGGATTAGTAGAAACTTCCAAATCTAGTTGGAAATGCAAATGAAATTTTTAAAAGCAGTCCTTCAAAAAGAGCGGCCCCTGAATCAGCAGGGCCCGCGGTTGCTGCCCGGGAAGGGCATTGCAAAGAGGCTCTGCCATGCCTTCCCTTAGAAGGGCGGAATGCAGGCGGTGGCCACACCCACTATGGGTGTCAGTAGGTGGGGCGGCCGGGAGCCTATATGAGGCTGCGACTCGGCCCTTGGCCCCACCCTGGAGCAGAGTGGCGCTGAGTTTCCCACCCACCTCTCCCCATTGGACAATGTTAATGCATGTGTATGCTGTCATAGCCAAGCCGGCAGTTGCGCATGGGAACTGACCTGATGGTGAGGGGAGCTGCAGAGCTAACCCTCGTTGGCGGAACCTCCTTAAGAGGTTTGGGATGCAGCAAGTCGTGGGGTCAGGGACCTTGCACCAGCCGGGGGCTACTGAAGGGCTTGTGTGCCCCTTAATGGTAAAGATGGATCTTCAGACAGGGGCATTGCAGCCCACCTGAATTTCCCACCATCGCCGCTGTAGCTGTGCAAAAACGGATCTCCCAGAGCCCAGGGCACTTTCGGCCCCGAAGCTGGGGTTCAACGATTGTTTCATAAGGTTAACGGTTTTCTCCAACAGGTGGGTTGGAGGAAAGTTTTCACTGGGGGACAGCGCTCAGGCTGCCCAGTGTTCAGATCAGATCCCATGCTGCCCCTCACGCTTCTTTTCATCTTTTGTCAATAAAACGGTTTGGCTATGGCCAAAATCTTAACCCACAGATAGGAGTGTTGTGTTGTTATTTTGGTTAGGAACTCTGAGCAGTGCCAGTCCCGCCCAATTGGCCACGCTGGCAGGGGCTGATGGGATCTGTAGTCCATGAACATCTGGAGAGCTGCAGGTTGCAGACCCCTGCCATAGACTCTGCTATGAGACTCATCCCTCTGGCCCGCCAGTCTACTGAAGAGTTTCATGAAGATTTTTGTCAGTTCATAACGGATGAGAAACAGATGGGTAGGATAGGTAGAGGATGTTAGAAACAATGAGCATAACCCCCAACTTCGATGCCAACCATATCTGGTATCCCAGGGTTCTATCAGTTTCCCTACTGAAGCAGCTGAGATTGTAACCTGAACCCAGAACATGTTTCTTCTTGCACTGCATCTCATTGGGAGTTGGGGCTTTCATCGTTGCAACAAGGCTTTCCCAAGGTAACAGAGCCCGCCCTTTCCTGAGCTGTTCTGAGAATGTTGGGGTGGGCTTTAGCTTGTAAGGATGATCGCAGAAAGGAGCTGAATGCTCTGGTTTGGCTTGGAAGGCTCAACTCTTCCCAGATTTCCCTCGAGGCACAAAACCGCTTCAAGCTACGACACTAGTAAATTAAATCCCAAAGGGAGCTGACCAGAAGTAATGAAATGTGTATTTGCCATACTGATGCTGTCAATCCCAATGCGCAGCGCATTTATGGCATGCTAAGTCTGTCACTTCCAGTGTTGGCTAAAGGCCGCCTTCTCCCTCGTCATTCTTTTGCGAAAGATGAGAACACGGGAGTGTTCACTCCCTAGCCTTTGTTGGCATAAAAGGAAAACAGAACATAGACATCGATGCAAATAAATAGTAAAAAAATTTGAAATAATAACCATAAAGAAACAAAATCACAGTCTACTCTGCATAATTTCCATAAGAAAGTTTGCTGCCAAATGAGAAAAAACGGAATCTGGGTTATCTATAAGCAATAATAATCTAGGCAGATCTGTTAGCTCTGTTTCAAGCAGGGGAGTAAGATTCCAATATCTAGCTCTAATTCCTGTAAACCAAGAGCAGCATAGCAATTGATGGGCTAATTGAAAGGCACGGAGTAATGGATTCAAGGTGAAGGAAAATAGTTTCCACCTAAACATTAGGAAGAACTTCCTGACCATCAGGGCTGTTCGGCAGTGCAATTCACTGCCTCGGAGAGTGGTGGAGTCTCCTTCTTTGGAGGTTTTTAAACAAAGGCTGGATCAGCATATGTCGGGAGTTTCGACTTGCCCTACATTATAGGGGCATAATCTGTCAGACTTTTCTAATTTATTGAACCTCCCCTGGAGGAGGGCAGAAGGAAAAACGTTACAACTTGCAAGTGTGAGAGCTCGTCTTAAACCTGGGGTTCGTTAAAAAGTACAGAGAATGAGCCATCTGTCCCTGACCAAATGGGGTGGAGAAATGTAAGGGTGAACAGGTTTTCACAGCTGCTGTGTGTAGAACGCTGGAGTGCACGCAAAGACGTTTCGCCTTCTCTTGGGACTCCTTAGGCAGATTAATGTGAATGACTATCAAAGTAGGAAGGTGGAGTGGTTTAAAGTGCAGAAGGAGCCAGAGAGTGAATGCTCAGTTCTCGGCCTTGCTATACCCCCTCCCGCATTCTTCCCAACCATTTTTTCCCCATTGAGCCTCTGACATTGGAAGTCAACCCTATTTGGAGACAAAGCACTAGAGATAAATAGTTCTTTGGGGATAGACTACGGGCAGGTAAAGAGTCCAGTCCCACTTTGCAGCCAGTCCTTTATCCCCCTGCCCCCCCCCCGACAAGATCCTAACACAAACTTGCCATTTTAAGTTTGAGCCTAAAGCAAGTAGCAACTTACAGACAAACAGCAGGTCCAATTTTAGCTTCAACATATCGTCTGGGCTACACTGGAGTTGTATCTGGATCACCCCATTCCGCAACATACAAACATAGGCTGATTCCGCATGGGCCAAAAACAGCAATGTGAAAATGGTGTAAAAGGGTTTAAAATGGTGTAAAAGGGTTTATACTGTTTTCGCACTGTTTTCACACTGCTGTTTTTGGCCCATGCGGAATCAGCCATAGTCATGTCGTATCATGACTATGCAGGAAGAGAGGAACGTTCTCCTTTTCATTTTCTTTTCATTTCCATATCTTGTCAACATCGGAAATGCTTTCGGTCCATCCATTTTTATTGCTAGTACAGACGATGCATTCGTTTCTAGCACACAAGTGGAATGCCATTCATATAGACAAGGTATGCCGACTAAACTTACATGTGTTGTGTATAATTCTGATTTGTGGTTGCACAAAAAATGTTGGGAAATGCAAACATTTTGGCAAAAAAAATCACACAAGGAAGCAGCATGGAAAGGAAGACCTGGGGACTGTATTAACACAAGGGAGAAGCCGGATCAGTAGGGGGCTATTTGAACTGAGCCAGGTAGCTTGAGAAATTATCTTGCTTTCTTTTCGCATGACTGTAACGTGCTTGCCCAAAACAAATTCTCAGAGGTTTACAGCTGTCACCGGACTCCCTTTGCAAATGGAGAAGCTTCGCTTCAGCAAACTCCTAAGAAACAGTAAATCCCAGATCACACAACCTAGGGGCAAATTTAGAATAAATGTTTATCGCAGGGACATAGTACATAAAAACTAATGGGAAGACTGTATTGTCGAATGGGAAGACTTCTTCATTTCAGAGTATGAGATCACGGGAGATGGTCTTTCTTACTTTCCCTAAGCCCAGTGCTATGGGCACAACAATAAAATCTACAGAAACAATTTGAGAATTATTTTGTGTGAATCCAATCCAGTTGTCTAATTCTACATCCTATTTTTCAGAATGCCGAGGCCAAAATGACTGCTACAAAGAAAGCTACACTGCAATCCCAAACAGAGCTCTCCCCTTGAAAGGAGGGATGCTCAAACATCCACCAGGTTAGCCCTATTTGATGTTTATGAACTCAGACCTGGTTTTTCAGAGATCTGTTTGACATTTCAGCGATCTGTTCTTGGGAGTTCAGCAGGTTGTTTCACTGTTTCCTTGCTAACTATGCAATATAGCACAATTGGCTTTTCATGCAAGGTCGTTCTCATACAGCCTAATTGAATTCTGCCCCCACCCCCTCACACACACACAAACTTGTTGAGTAAGCAGGCAATTGTTTAAATGAACTATTAGATCTCTCAAAAATCATTCAAACTGGTCATCAGTAAAGGCTGTGTTCCAATAAATTCCTACCATTCAGAGTTTGTCTAAGCAGCCCTTAGGATTGCTGATGGTTCTAGATCAGTTTGAATTGGCAGCATCTTTGCACATGCTCAGTTTTAGAAATACTTAAGAACATAACATAAGAACAAGCCAGCTGGATCAGACCAGAGTCCATCTAGTCCAGCTCTCTGCTACTCGCAGTGGCCCACCAGGTGCCTTTGGGAGCTCACATGCAGGATGTGAAAGCAATGGCCTTCTGCGGCTGTTGCTCCCGAGCACCTGGACTGTTAAGGCATTTGCAATCTCAGATCAAAGAGAATCAAGATTGGTTGCCATAAATCAACCCCTTTTAAAGCTATCCAGGTTAGTGGCCATCACCACCTCCTGTGGCAGCATATTCCAAACACCAATCACACGTTGCGTGAAGAAGTGTTTCCTTTTATTAGTCCTAATTCTTCCCCCCAGCATTTTCAATGGATGCCCCCTGGTTCTAGTATTGTGAGAAAGAGAGAAAAATTTCTCTGTGTCAACATTTTCTACCCCATGCATAATTTTATAGACTTCAATCATAACCCCCCCCTCCGACGTCTCCTCTCCAAACTAAAGAGTCCCAAACACTGCAGCCTCTCCTCATAAGGAAGGTGCTCCAGTCCCTCAATCATCCTTGCTGCCCTTCTCTGCACTTTTTCTATCTCTTCAATATACTTGATGCAAACCAGTTTTGGGACCATGCTCAGCGCAAACTGAAAAGACTGAGTGACTGGCTTACATCTAATCACCACCTTCCAACACAGTAAGTTCAACAGTCAAACATGTTCATGGAGAAATTCACAGCTTCCTTGCTCTTAAGCCCTTGAACCTGATGACCTTAGAAGGCCTAGCTTTGTTTAGGATTATATGGCTAGTGACTAAGCAGCATGTGAGCCAGTGTGGTGTAGCGGTTCACAGCAGTGGACTCTAATCTGGAACACCAGATTCAATTCTCCTCTCCTCCACAGGAAGCCTGCTGGGTAACCTTGGACCGGTCCCCATTCATTCAGCTCTCTCAGACCCACCTACCTCACAAGGTATCTGTTGTGGGGAGAGGAAGGGAAGGTGATTGTAAACAGCTTTGAGATTCCTTAAAGATAGAGAAAAGAGGGATATAAAAACCAACTCTTCTTCTTGTTAAAAAGAGCAGTGTGCATTCTTGAAATTAAGTGTTTCCGGTTGGCTCACAGACATTTGAAATGATGCAAAATACTGCAGAAAGTCTGGGAACAACCAAAATTAATCTCCCAGAATTTCTTGAGTGTTTTGGGATTTCGGTAAGGTTGGGGAGGAAAAGAGAAGAAGCTGGCCTGGGAAAGAGCCCTTGTTCGGCAAGACCAAAACTGTCTAGCAGCTAACAGGTTTGCCTACAAACAATGACCTTTTCCGTTTTAAAAGGGGAGGGACTGAACTGGACTCAGCATTAACCTGCCATCATTGAACCTACATTCTCACTACCACCAGCATCAGAGGCAGGAGAGACTACCACATAGCTGGAAAATAGTGAGCAGGCTGGAGGTTTCCCTGATTCTCATGAGCTTTGGTTGTAGAAATGGTCATTTCCTCCCTACCACTGGGGAGAAGCTATAATAAAAATCAGCAGCTCACCAGCACTATATCACTACAACACTATAGCGCAGTGTTTCCCAACCTTTTCAAGGTCAGGGTACCCTTGACTTCACTCGTCATATCTCACGGTACCCCTGCCGCCACCCTCCACCTTCCCCTCCCATTGCCCCTACTTGCCACACCCCCCACCTTCCCCTCCCAGGGTGAAGGGAAGCACTGGGGGGGGGGGCTGCTGACCTTGTGGCAGGCCCTGCCCCATGTGCCAGCTCCATGTCCTTGCTGGCGCCGGTGGGAGACACCACAAAAATGAGGGGGGGCGGTAGTGTTGCCGCAATACCCCTGGGACATGCTCATGGCACCCCAGGGTACCACGGAACCCTGGTTGAGAATGGCTACTATAGCGCTATATGTACCAGGTTCTCAGTTTTCATTAAAAAATAATGACAAAATGCAAATCTCTTGTTCCTTCCATTTTTCTTTGCATCTCCACAATGGGGGAAAAAATAGGTTCGGGGTTTTTTTTAAATGAAACTTGGGAATTCACACCACCCAGTACTCATATTCCTAGACCATTATACTGATAAAACTCTATTCAATTACTGATTTTTTTTAAAAGGCCCCCAGTGACAGCAGAGGAAACAGCCACTGTGACAGCCCAAACCTCACAACACTCTGTCAGCCCCCCCACTATTTTGTGGCTGTGGGGCTGATTCTACTACCACTGATGCCAATAGCAGGGAGAAGCCATCAGTGGGGACAGCGCTGGCATGACAGATCCAGGAATGACTTTCTCTCTTTCCCTCCCTCCTTCCACACAACTGTTACCTCAGGGATGCAATGACAAAAAATAATAGTTCTGAATTTTCGTGATTCCCCCAAAATACCCAAGGAAAAAAAGGAAAAAAAACCACAAGATTAACAATACTTCTTTTAAAAAAATCAAGATAACAAAAACAATGCCCCTATCCAAAATCCAGATCAGAAGTTACTGTTCAGTTTTTTGAAGTTCTCATCCCTAACAAGCCATATGAGCCAGGAAGACACCAGCTCCGACCCCACCCTCATCCACAAATTTATATGGTGTGGACTTGGGCACGCCATTATTAATACCATCCCACTCCCAATAGGAAGATTACAATTCTGGCCTACCTTACATGACTGTTGCAGGGATGATTGAGTTAATGTGCGTGGAATGTTTTGAATGCTTCAGTCATGTTGTACAACTGCAAAGCATTAATTCTAGCAATTAAAAAAATCTATAAAGAAGTCAAGCCAATTCAGTCAAGGAATCTGTCCTAGAAACATCTAATTGATATGCAGAAGCTAACTGCACACATCCACACTTCCTTTATGAAGTACAGACAATTAAACTTTAGCCGTTCCCTGGTGAATAAGCACATATAAATACACAATGGATACAGGATGAACTATACGATTCAATTAAAGTGTTCCTTACCACACATGCCTTATTCAAAACCCAGGACAATATAAATAACAAAGATATATTACATCATCTAATTGATCTCCTTATTGGCATGAGATTGGCCCCTATAGTCCAATCCTGGAGTGTTTTCTCCAGTCTAGATTTTTGCACCCCTTTATTTCCACTGTCTTTGGAGAATAATTAGACACCCAGACAAAAGAATATATACCTAAAGGGAGACAGAGTGAATTGGACCTCCAATTTGTCTGCTTCTCCAAAACACTGTAAGCAACAAGCAGCTTTCACCCGACAATATAGCAGATTACTAGAGCTGAAACAATAAATTGGATCCAGAATAATTAGCAGTTTCCACTGGTTGCCCAGATTACTCAAGATCCTCTATCCCCAAGGAAGAGCATTTCATGGAGTCCAGTAGCCTTCAGGGAAAAGGTGGAAGTGGGAAAGGTCCATTCTGCCTTTGGAAAATTGACCCCTGGATCCAACCCAACTTTTGGAGACTCTGTGAGGAAAAAGAGACAGTGGTTGCTGCGATTTAGTCCTGCCCTCCTCCAAATACCCACATAATATGACTCTATGGTGGATTCCGCATGGGCCAAAAACAGCGGTGTGAAAATGGTGTAAACCCTTTCACATCGTTTTCACGCCGCTGTTTTTGGCCCATGAGGAATCCGTCTATGTGTCTTCATGCATCTTCCCAAGAAGCAACAAGGAAAGACATAAGGAACTTGGCTGTGTATTTCAGCACCAAGGACAGGGACTAAGCGCCAGCGGTTTTCTTTTTTGTTCAGGGAAGAAACTTGAAAACACCAAACCATCTCAGGAGATTTTTTTCATTCACCTGCCACCTTCTTGGAAGAATGCTCCCATTGGGTCCTAGTGCCTGGTATACCCCCAGCTTAAACACCTAGCTGGGCCAGCTGGACAGCAGTGGCAAGCTGTCGCTCTCCTGATGGATCTGGCAACAGCCTGTCCATTTTCCCCACCCTCCCCCTGGCCAAACATCAAACCAGGACCCTCGCCTCCCCTCCAACTCACCACTCACTCCATGGGCATATCCTGGCCACCCACTCCCTCCCTCCATGCCTTGTAACCCTTCTGAAGAACTGTGACTAGCCCAAGGACACCCATCAGGAATATAGGAGTGCAGAAACACATCTGGTTCACCAGATAAACCTCCGCCACTCAAGTGGAGGAGTGGGGAATCAAACCCAGTTCTCCAGATTAGAATCCACATATTCTTAACCACGACACCACGCTGGAATCTGGTGCATGCCATACAAATGTTCTGCCATAGCCCCTTCCCTCCTTCTCTGACCCTCTGTAATTCCTAGAACCGCAAAAGGTCTGATGTCACCATGCTGAGAGTTTCCCCTTCTCACAAATGGTAGCCCATAACAGAGGAACTAGAAGGATGCCGATGCTTTGTTAACTAGACTGCACAGCAGAGAAGATTAAAGGGCTTATAAAGCACAGCCAATGAACGCAGATTCACCGTCTTCTGTAAAAGATGGCCAGTATTCAGTGCATCCTCTTAGGCTCCTTCTGCACTTGCAGAATAATGCACTTTCAATCCACTTTCACAATTGTTTGCAAGTGGATGCTGTTATTCCGCACAGCTGCAAAGTGCACTGAAAGTGGATTGAAAGTACATTATTCTGCATATGTGGACGGGGCCTTAGACAGCACACTCAATATATTAATCACACACACACACACACACACACACACACACACACACACACACAAAAATATAATACTAATTTCTCAATTAATCCACACTTGAAACAATCCTTTATCAGGTTTCTGTTGACAATAGGGGTTAGTAATGCCAACCTTTTCACCCTCCATCTTAGTTCTACACTTTCCTACAGCCCTTGTCTCATGTAGTTTTAGATCATGTAACTACCATGATCCCTGGCAAAACCTTTTGAGGTGGTAAAAGGGGAACCCATCCTCCCTTTTTTACCAGTGGAAAGGCTGGTTGGATCCAGCCCTATAAGCTCTGAAAACCACTGCTTCCACCATCCCCGCCCCAAAAGCCACTATGTGGTAGTTGCACCTTAGAATGACTGCATCATTAAAGTATAAAAGCCATCGCAAGAGCAATAATATTCAGGTTTGAAGACACCCCCCCCCCAAAGAAAACCCCCTGCAATGCCTTCAAAAGAATTCCACACAAGATCTCCAAACGTTTCACCATACAATACTACTTAATAATTATCAAAGTTAGAGTGATATTACAAGGCTTTTCAAGTTCAGGCAGGCCAAGCAAATCTCCAAAATAAACTCACCCAGGCAAGCTTAAAAATTGTGCAGAAATATTGCATCACCAGCTCATCTCCCCGTCACTGTATAATTGGTCCCTGTAGGACAATCCCCCAAGGTTGGTTAAAATCCATATTTTCCTCCCTGCCCTACTTGCCATTCTCCTTAGTGAGAACAGCAATTCCTTATCCAAATAATTGTAAGAGTTATATATATATATAGTTATATGCAGTTATATATATATGTATGTATGTATGTATATGTATATATACATATGTATGTATGTATGTATGTATGTATGTATGTATGTGTATATATGTATATATATAGTTATATAGTTATATATATATAGTTATATAGTTATATATAGTTATATATAGTTATATATAGTTATATGCAGTTATATAACTTCAGGTTGTCAATTGGCCATGCTGGCAGGGGCTGATGGGAATTGTAGTCCATAACATCTGGAGTGCCAAAGGTTCGCCACCACAGGCCTAGGATATATCTTTTCTGGAGCACACACCCATAAAAACGCATACACATGAACACTGAATCACCACACCTTGTGTAGTCAGTTAATTTACGTTGAACAGATGTGTAGCTTTGTATTCTGAACTGTGTTAGCACACATACTCTAGGGAAGGAGGGGCAGTGTGAACTATGAAGAATGACAGTTTGAGTAATTCACGCAAACAGAATGTTCACAAGGTATCCTCCAAAGACAAAAATGGGAGTGAAATAGGGCCAGGATTTACCAGAAACTGTCTTGTTAAATAGGCATGCTCTGAGTGCTTTAATTATGTGTTCCTGCATTGCAGGGGGTTGGACTTGATGGCCCTTGGGAGTGTCTTCCAACTCTATGATTCTTTGTATTGTCGAAGGCTTTCACGGCCGGAATCACTGGGGTGCTGTGTGGTTTCCGGGTTTCAGATCCTCTGAAGATGCCAGCCACAGATGCAGGTGAAACGTCAGGAGAGAATGCTGCTAGAACACGGCCATACAGCCCGGAAACCACACAGCACCTCTATGATTCTTTGATTCTATGATGCTTATGGGGTTGGATGCTCCAATGGAAAGAACAGGAAACTTCAGGTTGTCATTTCTTTCTTTAATGTATACTCCACCTTCCTCCCCAATTGGGATCCAAAGTGCCTTATGACGTTCTTCCTTCTTCCATTTTATTCGCATGGATTGGGGTGCGTGTGACTGACCCAAGGTCCCCCAGCAAGTTTCCATGCCAAAGTGGGGATTCAGACCTGGCTCCTACAGCACCCTGTGATGATGACATCACTTCTCTGTCTCAGACAAAATTCTAGCTGGTTCTCGTGCAATTGCAGCAAGCTCAGGCCCTCTAAACTTTGGTCTCTGCACAAGGAAAACAGGATTGTGTCATATCTTACCATGCAGCTTTTAACTCCAACTTGTCCTGTCAATTGGATTTTGTGCGATTATTATTTCAACCTACACTGATGCTCTTTGAGAAGATGGCTGAAAAGCAACAAGGGCAAAGAGACGGGTCATGAGAACTTTAGGAAATACCGGACACAGATCAATGCAGCAGGCAACAGGAGCCATCCTAGCAGCAGCAGCAGCAGCTGGAAAGCGAACATGATGTCCCTTCAGTGCAATTTAATGGTTCAGGAAGCCGAAGCAGCGAGGGAGAATCTCCCCTTCGCTTTTCTGTCTGTCTGAGGATCAAACAGCCCAACACTGCTGTGTTGCTTTCTGCCCGAAAAGGTCCATCGCCCCACGTCATATCTTCACAACAGGGAGCCACCCATAGGTTTGACAGGCCCGATTGGCTAGTTCTTGCTTGTCTGCAAAAGTCAGTTCGATCGAAAATCCAAGGAGAAGCTCAGCTATTTGTAGAGGCAGAAATTAGAAGATGCAGCGGCATCTGGCTTGGGCTCCGACTTATTTATTTTTTATTTTTACCCCACCCATCCCCAAGGGGCTCAGGGTGGCAACACAACTCCACTACATTAAAACAACAACAAATATCCTAAAATACTATAAAACAGCTAATAAAATATATACAGCTCAAAACAACCAAGATGGCGACTTCAAACCTTAATTAGATCCTGGGAGGCCAGTAAAGTAAATGTCAGCCCGGCTGGTCTCCTGGAAAAGCCCGGTGGAATAGCTCAGTGTTACAGGCCCCGAAGGACCTGATCTTACCCGGAAGCATATTCCACCAGGTAAACATATTCCGACAGGACGGAGTAAGCCCTGGCCCTTGTTGAGGCTAGCCGGATAGTTTTCGGGCCTGGTATAACTAGAAGGTTCTCCTCTGAGGAGCAGAGGGATCTATTTGGGCAAAATGTAGAAAGGCGGTCCCTAAGGTATGTGGGTACAAGGCCACTCGCAGCCTTAAAGGTCAAAACTTCGGCATTTATAGACAGGAGCCTCACAGGGCCTTGCTTGGGATTATGGAGGCAGGTGGGAATGGCAGCATACATTGCTACCTGATCATTTCCTGCCATGAAACTGGAAGTGATGTCACTGTACCGTGCCATGCTCTAAGAATCCCCCCAGGCTTTACTATAAAGATGGTGGGGCTCCTAGAGCGCCCTGTGATGTGATGACATCACTTCTCTTTCTCAGACAAAAATGGCAATGTGATGCCACACTATGCCACTTCCTGTTTGCTCATGCTGTCCATCAGAGAAAAGGCGGAGGCAGCAGATGAAGGACAGAGCACCACGCCTATCCCAACAGTGCAACCACAGGCAGACTGGCCTTTCACCTCCTCTCAGCTCTGCCTTCTAGGAACCTCCGCTTGTTAATTTCAGAGACACTCAACAGACTGACAATTGGAAGATCGGTTGCAAAGTTGCTGTAGTTTGCATAACAGGCCCCTTCCGCACATGCATAATAATCCACTTTCAATGCACTTTGCAGCTGGGTTTTACTGTGCGGAATAGCAAAATCCAGTTGCAGACAATTGTGAAAGTGGATTGAAAGTGCATTATTCTGCATGTGCGGAAGGGGGCTGACAGAGTAGCCCTAAACAGAGTTACACCCTTGCAAGTTCATTGGACATAGCAGAGGCGAACTCTGTTTAGAATCGCACCATGAGATTGCTAACACAAATTGTGCTAGAAGTTTAAGGTCTTGGCTTTTTGCCTAGGTGGAATGTTGCAGTAGGGAGACAGCAACGGGAACCCCACGCACGCACTCTTGCCAGAAGATTGATCGCCTGCGGCAGGTAGCTCAGATTGAGTTTGCTGATCTGCTGCAGACCAATATGGTTACCCAGCTGAAATAAGTTAAAGGGGGGCCGTGGTAAACCAACCACTGCTATTGCACATGAATACCAATGCCTCTAGACCAGTATAAAGCGAAAATGTTCTGGCACAACCAAAAGAGTAAAGATTTGCAATTAGAATGTTTCAGCAAAGACACCCAGACGCTTGGATTCGTAAGCCCCATTCCTGTGAGAAATTGGTCCAAAGAACTGGCTCTTCCCACACTCTCTTCAAACAAAGGTATGTTCTATTATGTGCAGAAGTTTGCTTTATTAAAAAAAAAGAGGCTCGAGAGGATGGGTTCTCGGGATCCATTATTTTCACAGCACAACAGTATCAACCACCTCCTCTGAGAAGACAGAGACTCCTCTGTGCTTCTTTAAGAAGGTCAAGTTCTCTGTCTCTGGCAGAGAATTTGTGACAAATTGGAATGTGCAGAGGGCAGAAAGGGGGGAGCGACAGAGAAGAACAGCCCTTGCCAGGAAACAAAATACCTTCGTTAGCACATTCTTGGAGGGGAGGGGAGTAATTTGCAAGCAGCCCAAGATTTATTTTTTTTTTAAGAAACCTGTCACGGTTGGGTGGAAGCTACATAATCTAGGTCGGGGCGGGAAGACAAATCGGAAGCAGCAGCCATGAGCACTTGGAAGCTGGATCTTGACAAGCGCCAGCAGGTATCGCTCCATTGACCAGGCAAGGCACAATGCCAGGCTCACAGTGTCAGAGCCAAGACTGGGCTGCTCAGAGATTTCCTCCTGTCTGCCAGGCTTAGGGTCTGACAGTTTCAGGAGGGTAACCCTGGTAGTCTGCAGAACAAGAGCCAGACTCAACTCCAGCGGTACGTTGGAAGCCAATAAAACGTTTGGGTATCAGCTTTCAAGAGTCGAAGCTCCCTTTTTCGACTGATCTCCAGATGACAGAGATCCTCTGGGCTACACTTGAGTTGTTCCTGGATCACCCCGTTCCGCGACATACAAACATAGTCATGTCGTATCATGACTATGCAGGAAGAGAGGAACGTTCTCCTTTTCGCTTTCTTTTCATTTCCGTATCTTGTCAGCACCGGAAACACTTTCGGTCCATCCATTTTTATTGCGAGTACAGACGATGCATTCGTTTCTAACACACAAGTGGAATGCCATTCATATAGACAAGATATGCTGACTAGGCTTACCGTATATACTCGCATATAAGCTGAGTTTTTCAGCCCTGTTTAAAGGCTGAGAAAAGCCCCCTCGGCTTGTACGCGAGTCACCATTTTCTATCCATCACAAGGAGGCTGGAGGCGGGGGTGGGACAACCTCCCTGCCGGTGGGAAGCTGCTTGTTTCTGCCCTCCTTGGAGGGTGAAAGGGGAACCCCGAGGCACCTTGGCTGGCTGGGCTTTGTCAAACCCAGCCAGCAGGCAGAGGGAGCTCCTTATTTGGGCAGTGACTTCCCCTGATGTCACTGCCCAAATAAGGAGTGCCTCCCGGCTTCCCACCCTTGGCTTATACCCGAGTCAATAAGTTTTCCCAGGTTTGGGCAGTAAAATTAGGTGCCTCGGCTTATATATGGGTCGGCTTATACACGAGTATATACGGTACATGTGTTGGGCATAATTCTGATTTGTGGTTGCACAAAGAATGTTGGAAAATGCAAATATGTTGGCAAAAAATGATGCGAGGAAGACGCATGGAAAGCAAGACCTAGGGACTGTATTAACGCAAGGCAGAGGTGTAGCAAGGGGGGAAAGCGTCCGGTGCTGTGGTGCGTCCGCCCCTGCTATGCCAATGTCCGGCCAACCCCTGCCACGCCCCCACAGGGGCACGTGCCTCATGTGTCCCGTTCCCCCCCCCCCCGGAGCTATGCCTCTGACACAAGGGAGAAGCGAGATCAGTAGGGGGCTATTTGAACTGAACCAGGTAGCTTGAGAAATTATCCTTTCTCGACTGATCTCCAGATGACAGAGATCCGGGACCCTGGAAAAAATAGGTGGACTCTGCTGAGGCCCTCCCTTTTCCAGCCCCCCCCCCCTCCAATCCATCCCCAAATCTCCAGGAGTTTCCCAACCTGGAGTTGGCAACCCTGCCTACAACTGGTTTTTGTTTTTTTTATAAAACAACATCTGTGCCACGCTCAAAGAGACAGACGTCGGCACAGAGTTTTTCATTGATAGCAAACAGAAGCTGCAGAGAGACGGCACCCATTCAATTAAACCACAGCACAGCTCAATGTAAAGGCCAAGGGCCTCACGGTGTTGCTCAGCATCTCAGGCAGGTGGGAGATAAACCCAGCACAAGCAGGCTGGGGGCATCACCATGGCAACTGGTATGTGTGTGTGTGTAAACTCTTCTTGGCTCAGAGCATGTGACACACTTTGGGAAAGCTTGACATTGGATTATTCCAGCAGCCTTGCAAAAGATATATCTACATCTATATCTGTCTTTCTGGATCAGCGATCCCTCAATGTTTTCTCAAAAGCAAAGGGATTCTGTGCATGCAATACATTGCACATAATTGTGCAAAACACATTTCCTTTCTTTTTGTCCCCAGCATTAGAAAAAAAAATACTCTGATGCTTCGCCAGCCGTCAGGTGGTTATGGATAGGCTTCCTAGGATTGCAGAACGATGTTTTTCATGCTTCGTAGCGTAGCTCAGTGTTTCGTGAAGCAAAATTTCAGGGATGACAACCTGATTCTGCATACGCAAGCCGTGCCAAACCTGTTCTGTGCTGCAGCACAGGTGCTACAAGGACACAGGTAACAGACAACTGGGGTCAATAAGTAGGCTTGCCAGGATGGGAAATACCGATGCCCCTTCCGCACATGCAGAATAATGCATTTTCAATCCACTTTCAATGCACTTTGCAGCTGGATTTTACTGTGCGGAATAGCAAAATCCACTTGCAAACAATTGTGGAAAGTGGATTGAAAGTGCATTATTCTGAATGTGCGGAAGGGGCCTTAGAGATTTGGGGGAAGGCAGGGTTTGGGGAGTGAAGGGCCTTCGGTGGGATACAATGACATAGATCAATGTCACCCAGAGATCAGTTGTACTCTCAGGAGTTTCCCAGCCACCACCTGTAGGTTTCTGCACCTGAAAGCGAAAGGATGAAAATACCCTGCATACTCCAAAAATAAATTTCAAAACATCTTATTTTTACTCACTGGTATACAGTAAAAAATATCAGGCATACGCAGATGCCTTCACAGTAATGAAATATATTAGGCCAACGGTCTTGACAACAAAAATACACAATAGGCAATAACACTTCTGGATTAGTTGTTATTTCACTCAGGCTTTATCAGTGGCGTATTTGCCTAGGGAACATGGGGTACCCCATATCCCCAGGTGCCCCCTAGTGGAGGGCGCAAAAAATTTCAGGTTCGTTTGTGTGATATTTGTATTTTTTAGTGTTTTTTCAGTTTTTGGACTGCAGGGGGTGCAGTTTTTAGGCTAGCAGCACCTAAATTTTAGGGATTTTCCAGGAGACTCTCCTGATGACACCACCCAAGTTAGGTGAGGTTTGGTTCAGGGGGTCCAAAGTTATGGACTCCCAAAAGAGGTGCCCCCATCCTCCATTGTTTCCAATGGGAGCTAATAGGAGATGGGGGCTACATCTTTGAGGGTCCATAACTTTGCACCCCTGAACCAAACTTCACCAAACCTGGGTGGTATCATCAGGACAGTCTCCTAAAGATACCCTAAAAGTTTGGTGCTGCTAACTTAACAATTGCACCCCTGACAGCAGGCATCCTCCAAATTTCCCCAGATTCTCATTTTAAATCCACCCCCTTCGGCATGGACTTAAAGGGAGAATGTAGGTCCCCAGTTTAATCATTGAAAGTGATGAAACAGCATCAGTTTGCCTAGATACGCCTCTGGGCTTTATCAAGCCTATTCTTTTCCTGGGTGCCACCGAGGACCTTTTCCTGCAGAAAATGGCAGGGAAAAGACTCGTGTTCATTGGCAGAGCTTTTTCCCCTTCCAACGCTATTTGAACAAAAAATAAAATAAAAATTGTGCTTTTAAAAACATCTGCAAGATGGTTTATTTGTGCTGTGCAGAAAGGACCAGAGAGTGAATCAGGGAGCTTCTACGTGCCAGGCAGTTGCAGTAACCCTGAGTTGTGGTCCCTCTAAACATAGTCGCTCCTTATCTGCAATAATTCCAAAGGTACGCAATGCTCGCTTGTCACAGTGCTGCAGGAGTCCAAGAAACGACCCTGTCAAATTCCTTTTTTAAAGCACCTGTTAAAAGAACAGCGGAGCTCTTCTCCTTTTCATGGAGTCAGCTCTGCAGGCATCTAAGCCCAATTAGCCTACCTAAATGTGCTTCCCGCAGAGCCCCGGGCCGGAGCATTTCCTCGGCTTCACTCCGTAATGCACCTTCTGCTAGTCCATAAAACAGGCGTTGACTGTTGACAACAGGTGTTGACTGTTGACACAGCCGAATTCTAAGAAAAGCCTTCGGTAATGCTAACGCTTTCCTTGAAATCTCACAAGAAAGACAGCCGACTCAGAGTGCTCCTGTGCCACCAATGGGGCAATAATGACACGCTTGGCTAAAATAAGCTGAGCATTTTGCTGATCTCCCGCTCAAGATTATTGTTTGGGGAAAAGACAGCCAGTTATGGACTCTACTCCGATATCTGCTGCCTGCTGAAGAGATGCAGTTAGGATGATGCATCCCTGTGTGACCTACCAGACGAACCATAGTCAAAGGTGAAGTCCTGTTGAATGCACGGGTGAGAACTATCATAACATAGTGGCCAAGGTCACTCGACACGTTTTCAGGGGTTTGTTTAAACTCTCATTTGTGTATTAACAAGAGCATGCATCACTCATGAGTGGCAGAAAGGCTGTGGCCCAGCAGCACATAGAAGAAGAGTTGGGTTTATACTCCACTTTTCTCTCCTGTAAGGAGACTAGAGGTAGTCTACAGACTCCTTCCCTTCCTCTCCTCACAACAGACACCTTGTGAGCAGTGGTGGGATTCAGCAGTTTCGCACCACTTCAGCAGAACCGGTTGTTAAAATGGTGCTTGTAAACAACCAGTTGTTAAATGATTTGAATCCCACACCAGAAGTGGTTATTGAATGATTTGAATCCCACCACTGCTTGTGAGGTAGGCGGGGCTGAGAGAGGTCCGAAGAATTGTGACTAGCCCAAGATCACCCAGCAGGAATGTAGGAGTGTGGAAACACATCTGGTTCACCAGATAAGGCTCTGTCACTCAGGTGGAGGAGTGGGGGAAAACTCAGTTCTCCAGATTAGACTATATCTGCTCTTAACCACTATACCACGCTGGATCTCAGAGAAGGCTCCTGGTGTCTGTATTTGAAGGATCTTCACCCTGCGATCCAGTGAAGATGTTACTGGTCAGTGCTGAGCTACTTTACAGGAGTAGTTAAAGATTTATTGGTATGGTAAGGTTTTTACAGCCAGCCCCAACTAGTTGTTGTGGGTTTTCTGGACTGTGTGGCCATGGCCTGGTAGTTTTTGCTCCGAAACATTTCCCCACATTGCAAAATCTCTTCTGAATTCAGCCTCTATTTTCAAGTTTGAAAAGGATCTCCTGCTGGAAAGTTGTGTGGGCGTCAGCGCCTCGATGGTCCTCCATATTTCTCACTTAGAAATTTCATTTTCACATCCTAGATCTCCCCCTTTAGAGCTATTTATGGAGGAGAAGTCGATTTATGGCTACCAATCTTGATCCTCTTTGATCTGAGATTGCAAATGCCTTAACAGACCAGGTGATCGGGAGCAACAGCCGCAGAAGGCCATTGCGTTCACATCCTACATGTGAGCTCCCAAAGGCACCTGGGCCACTGCGAGTAGCAGAGAGCTGGACTAGATGGACTTTGGTCTGATCCAGCTGGCTTGTTCTTATGTTCTTATGTTCTTATGTTCTATTTGCTTTTCTTCCTTCTCTTTTGCAAGGAAGGGTCCACTTAAAAAAAAAAGAAATAAGAAACAGCAGCAAAAAATCAATCCCTTAATCCATTTACTTTCTGCAAAAAAAAGCCGTGCAATCCATTAAACTTGTCAGAATCTTCTCAGATCAATTGCATTATCTTTGATTTTGAAGTATTTGCTACTGTCATTGGTGCTAGATGAATGCTACAGGGCAGTAATAGCAAGAGAAAGCAAGTTTGCTTTGAAATCGATGTATCGTGGCATTTTAAAAAGGTACTTACTGATGAGATGCCAAAAGGTAGGGGGAATGGGAAGGCTATGGGCAGCTAGATTTATGGGAGCAGAAGGGCTTCTACCCTCAAGCCCCCTTTCCCTGCTGCCCACAGGGTAAATGGGGGAGGGGAATGTGGCATCCCTCCAATGCCACAATGTCCCTTCCAGAGCAAATAGGGAGTGACTTCCTCACAATGCTCCAGGATTCACCCAAAACATAGAGTTTTTGGTGAGTCCGAGAGCATCATACAAATGCTATGATGTCACTTCCTGTACGCACAAGAAATGACATTGCAAGGGTGTCACAATGTAACGAACTAGCAAAGTCCAGGCCAAAGTAACCGTTCTCAGTTCTTTATTGTGCGGGCAGTCATAGTCAGATACAGGCAATGTGAGGTCTAAGAGCCTCAGACCTCTGATAGTAGATTTTACACAGTGGCATTTCATGCTCCCGCCAATACAGAATAAACAAAGCATAGTTTCACACAGGCAGGTAGAGACAACCTACAAGCAAAAATCCCCATCCTAGGCAGAAAGCCAGAAGCAGCCGACGGTCACCTCCCAAGGACAGATCACACACTAACCACATCCTGACACACAATGCCAGTCAGGTAGGTCTTCACTCTCTGATATCTCCTCCTGGGTGCCAGAGCTGGCCTGATAATTCAGTCCAGTGGTAGAGCACATATTTGGGATGCAGAAGATCCTAAGCTCAGGAACCTCAAATAGTCAAGAACGGAAAAGACCCAGGATCAAATTGGAGACCAGATCAAGGAGCCACGGCCAGCAGAATTCAGCACAGGGAGGTGAGTGGTACACAAGCAAAATATCTAATCTGTCAAAGTCCCTAATACTAGGTACACACTTGAAACTGAAAGTGACCAGCAAAGTACTCACAGAGGGCAGTGAAATGTCCATAGACAATCACCATTACCCCTCTCTTACCAACAAGTTTACGCTCCTTCCAGTTCATCTGAATAGATCACAAAAACATCCACTTGATCAGCCTCCCCATATTTGCATGTCATTATTCAAATGCTCCCAGCCACTAAATCCCGTTACATCAAAGGCGTTTTCACATTTCTCCGCTTTGCCATTTCAGCTCAAAAAGCTCCATTTCAGTGTGGCTTCTCCCTCGCACAAATCAAGCCTATTAATCTTCTCTCTCTCTCTCTCTCTCTCTCTCTCTCTCTCTCTCTCTCTCTCTTTCTCTCTCTTTGGACTGAGCATTGTCTGCTTCTTCAAACAGAATTCCCCTGTAAAGTAGATGCACTTTTCAGCCTGGATTGTCAATCAGTGAGCGTTATGCATTATGATTCTATTTTGCATGACTTCTGTTGTGCATACAAATGCCATATGCACTGTATTAAAAAGGCAGGAAACATACACGGCACAAACAAATCTACAAACCCGCAGCAAACAGGAGAGAACCGAAAGAGGTGATCTCACCAAAATGAATATAAAAAGAAACAGAATAGGGAACACTTGTTCATTCACATAATACATGCTAGCTATTAAATACTGAACGGAAATGTCAAAAATGGAAATCCATGAGCCTATTCGGATCTCAAATTCAGGTATCAAATATTCAGCCCATGTTAGGCTAATATTTAACTATTTAGGTTACTAGAGAATACCAAGCAATGAGACTTGCCAAGTGGAAATATTGGGATTGTGGAAGCTAGCTAGCTAGCTAGTGAGCGAGCAAGATAGATAGATAGATAGATAGATAGATAGATAGAGAGAGAGAGAGAGAGAGAGAGAGAGAGAGAGAGATGGAGAGATGGAGAGATGGATAGATAGATGGATAGATAGATAGATAGATAGATAGATAGATAGATAGATAGATAGATAGATAGATAGATAGATAGATAGATAGATAGATAGATAGATAGATAGATAGATAGATAGATAGATAGATAGATAGATAGATAGATAGATAGATAGATAGATAGATAGATAGATAGATAGATAGATAGATAGATAGATAGATAGATAGATAGATAGATGGATAGATGGAGAGATGGAGAGATGGAGAGATGGAGAGATGGAGGCTATATGACTTGGCCTTTGGCTCTTCTCCTTGTGGGATCCAAGCAACCTGTCATTAGGATAGACAGTTCAACACCCTCTCCAAGGTCTGCTTCAACAACCTGTAGCAATTAACAGTCATTTGATGTCCGTGAGGCTGTGTCCGTTCTGTAAACATTGCCCTTTAGAAGGAAGCTTTTAACTACAGACACAATTTAAATTAGCCGATGCCCTAGAGGGTATCCATTATCCTTCCAAATGTATTACGTTTCCAAATACAATTCATTGCATAAATGAGGTTTGCACCGAAAGTAGCTGTTTACTCTCTCCAAGACATCAATTTAGAGAGCTGGTATTTCCTCATTACCCCAAATATAAGATAATTGTCTGTGTAATTCCTTCAGCAAGTTAATTGCAAGTGAGCCCTCTTTTCATCAGGAAAATTAACTGTCCGCTTTGCATAATTTTTATATTGCAGGGTCTTGCTTCTATGCATTCTGTTGCATTACTGCAACTGCTCTGGGTTCTATCCGACACCTGCTTCCATCCCTTATGGAGGAGAGGAAATTAAATAATTCCCTGACATGATGGGCAAATGACAAGCATTTATTTTTTTAAAAAGCATGACTTCACCAGTGCTGTTATGTGCTGCTTCCAAGAGGCGGGACTGCTGCTTGCCAGGTTGAAAGGTGTGTGTGTGTGTGTGTGTGTGTGTGTGTGTGTGTGTGTGTGTGTGTGTGTGTGTGTAAGCGCTTTCAAGTCACTTCCAGCTCATGACAGAGGCGTAGCTCCAAGGAAACAGGGGGTGCACAATGTACTGGGCCCGTGCCCCATGGGGGCATGGAGTGGGTGTGGTGGAAGCATTCCGGGGGCATGGTTCTGGGGTGGGGGCATTCTGGGGCGAGGGCATTCTGGAGTGGGATGGGGCGGAGGACACACCAGTGTACCGGATGCTTTCTCCCCTTGCTACACGTCTGGCTCATGGTGATCCTATGAATCACTGTCCTCCAGAATGTCCTATCATTAATCACCTGCTGAGGTCTTGCAAACCAAGGGCCATGGCTTCCTTTAGAGTCAATTAGTTCATGTTGGGTCTTCCTTTTTCCCTACCATTATTGTCTCCTTACATGATTCTTATCTTCTTGTTGAAAGGTCTCTAGGAAATACTTAACATCCATTATTTTCTATGCTCACCTTCCTGAAATCAAGTAAGAATACAGTTTTGCTACCAGTAAGACACAATCAGCCCTAATCCATCATTCTTTGCTCTTGGGCATATTCTGCTCTGCCCTAGTTCTGGTCCCACAGCCAGAAATTTAAGGTGAGAAGGCATCAGTGCATACAGGGAACAAGATTGGCAGTTCCCCGACACTGCACAAATGTTCTTTCTGAAACGGGATAGAAGCTTCCTTTGTCAAATGGATGCTGGAAATTCCAAGATGGGGCAAAAATAGCATATTTTGAGGGGGCATTGCCCCTGTGTGCCCCCTGCAGTTAAGAGGCTTTTCAACCTCCTCCTTGCCCATTCTTGATATTACTATACAAAGCCTCTTCAGATTCCGACACCAGCTAAACCTGTGTGACCTACAACAGGTAAAGAATCCCATTGCAACTACAGAGCTCCCTACTGGCCCGCTACCTGACATGGCCCCATCCTTTGGCTTTAACCATCCCCTAGCACGGCTCCCCATAGTCAGACGGCATTCCCTTTAGATCACAGAAAACTGTAAGGAACCTCAAAGGACTTGAAATATAGCAACTGGGTTCAGTTCTTTTATTTCATAAACTTCAACGATCACACTACACGCAATGCGGATTCTGACTTTCCCGGGCTCAAGGTGTTGCTTATACGGACAATCCAGCCCCTCCCCGAACTCCCAAGTACAATTCCCACGGCAGATTGAAAAACAAGCTTCAAACGCATAAGATAAGTGCAGCAAGGTTAAAGGCAGTAACCATCCCGGGAACGTAGCCCAGACCGTGAAATGCGCCAAGGCCAGGATAGCGGAGCAGAAACTAACCCCCAACCTTACCTAACCTCGACACAAGCAAATTAACCTACTTCCATACAATTTAAATCCTTTTCAGGAATCAGGATTTTCAGGCCCTTTCCTACGCCTCTCCTGAAAGCTCGGTCAAGGTCCCGCTGTTCTGAAAGCAGCAATATAAAAAGCTCAATAAAAAGCCAGGAAAACACTCATTGTTATTATCTTGAAGGTGATCAAATCAGCCCAGGCTCCGATGCTTAGATGAACAAATAAATACATGCTTTTCAGCACCAGCCCCACGGAGTCGAAAGAAAGTCAAAACACAGCATTTAGATTTTTCAGTGACCTAGTTACAGCATTAAAGGCATAATTGGGGGTGGCATGAAAGGAAGAGGATCCAGCTACGGCTTAATCCAAACAGACAGGCATGTGTATTTGAGACCACACGATAATCAATGAGACATGATTTTTGCAACTTTAAAATGTTAATGACCACAATAAATGGCAAGGAGATGTTTGTACAACTGTTCTTTGTCATCACTGTTCATTCTTTTCTTTCTGTCTCAGCCAGGTTGGGACAATGAACAGGCAACAAACCGTAGGGGCCAGCTGGGTTTACTGAACACACCTCCACCTCCACTTTCAATGGGTTGCACTTGAGTACTCCCTTACCTGGGATAACAAGTAGCCATACGAACTGAGATTCAGACGGCTTCCTCCAAAGAAGGAGCCGCGCCCACCACCTCCTGAGGAACCAGTTTACCTGTCATGAAGTTCTTCCTAAAGTTAAGTCAAAAACTCATTTGACTGTGCAAACCTTCTAGTCTTTCGAGGACACCTGACCAAAGTACAGGATTTACCAAAGACAAAGGATTTTGCACTATACCCCTTTTCTGCCCTGAACCAGATTCTGAGGTCTGAGAAGAAGAGGAGGTTGGATTTATATAATTCTCCCCCACCTTTCTCTACTGTAAGGAGACTCAAGGGGGCTTACAAACTCCTTCCCGTCCTCTCCCCGCAAGATCCCACTGGGCAAGATCCCACTGGTGATTAATCCTGGGATAGTCTCCCGAAATATCCAGGTTTCCTCATGATCTTCCCACTGTCGAACTGCACAACACAGATCAGTCCCATTTCTGGCGCTCCCCCCCCCCCTTATCACGGGGTTTTTCTGGACCTGCTTGTATATGCACCTTTCTGAAAAACCACTCCAATGGGAGCTCTTAGGAGATTGGGGCTACACATTTGAGGGTCCATAACTTTGGCCCCCATGAACCAAACTTCAGCAAACCAGGGTGGTATCATCAGCAGTCTCCTACTTATACCACCCAGGTTTTGTGGATTTTGGTCCAGGGGGTCCAAAGCTATGGAACCCCAAAAGGGGTGCCCCCATCCCCCATTGTTTCCAATGGAATCTAATAGGAGATGGGGGCTACACATTTGAGGGTCCATAACTTTGGCCCCCATAAACCAAACTTCACCAAACCTGGGTAGTATCATCAGGAGGGTCTCCTAAAGATACCCTGAAATTTTGGTGTTGCTAGCTTAACAATTGCACCCCTGACAGCAGGCACCCTCCCCCCCTCCAAGGGCAGGCCTAGACGTCTTCACTAGAAACATGCTGCAGTGAGGATGTTGGAACCTGGATGAAAAGGTGCCAATTCTTTTGAAACTTGGTTGTATCTAGATTAAATTTTCAGCGGGGTCCCTTCCACACATGCAGGATAATCCACTTTCGCAAATGTTTGCAAGTGGATTTTGCTGTTCCGCACAGCTGCAAAGTGCATTGAAAGTGGATTGAAAGTGCATTATTCTGCATGTGCGGAAGGGGCCTGGGAATTTGGCCTTTGTGAGGTAGGTGGGGCAGAGAGAGGTGGGGTAAGCCACCAGGAAGTGTAGGGGGCATTTGCAGGCTGAAACCCCTGTTGATGCTGAATAAAGTTAGCTCCACCCCTGGGAACGCCCTCAGAATGCCCCCACCCCCACCGACGTGGCCTCCAGTGTTGGAGGAATGCCAATGCAACAGCAGCTTATGTGTTTGGGCCCCACGGAGCCACATGGCGTCCTGCCACCCGCACATCCCCCTGGCTTGTGCATTTTCCCCTTGTATGGGCATCACAGGCACCTGAATCAGTGCTCCCTCATGCCACAATCTCATTATGTTCCCCTCCTCCATGGATTGCACTCTAAGCCACCTATGCCTCTCCTTTCTTGTTCGTGATGCCTCAAGGCTGGTTATACAAGCACTACTCAGTCACTGGCCCTGGTGTGGTGTTTAGGGTTCAGATTAGGATCTGGAAGGCCTGAGTTCAAATCCCTCACTCTATAACAGCGGTTCTCAACCTGTGAATCGCAACCAGAGGTGGGATCCAACAGGTTCTCACCAGTTCCTGAGAGTGGGTTACTAATTATTTGTGTGTGCCGAGAGGGGGTTACTAATTGGGTCCGCTTTTCCATCTCCACGCCCGAGAGGCATACTGCCTTTGAACGTGAAGGTTCCATATAGCAATTGCGACTAATAATGTAACTCCCTGAACTGGGTTAATCCCTTTCAGGTACTGCAATTCATTGATTCTCAGCCTTTTGTGCCTTTTATCTCACCAGTCTCTATCAAAGAACCTGTGTGTTTCACCATTGCTGTGTTCAGATTTGTGAGTTGGGGCATTTTCTATAATGTGATGATGATTCAGAAATGACCTGGTGCAAAAAAATTTTGGGGAGTCGTGGTGGGGGGGCTGCCCATGGGGGGGGCATCCAACTCAGGTTTTGCCCAGGTCTCAGGTTTGCCTAGGTACACCTCTGCCCCCTTTGCTGAGGGGGGCTGGGAGGGAACCTGTTACTAACATTTTTGGATCCCACCACTGATCGTGACCCATTTGGGGGTCGAATGACCCTTTCACAGGGGTCGTCTAAGAACTCTGCATCAGTGTTCTTCATCTGTAAAATGGATAAATGTTAGGGTTGGGGGTCACCACAACATGAGGGACTGTATTAAAGGGTCGCGGCATTAGGAAGGTTGAGAACCACTGCTCTATAATAGAGCTGTTGGGCAGGTCACTCTCTTCTGGGCCTAACCTAACTTGCAGGGTTATTGTGAGGATAAAGTCAAAGAAGGCAAACAAATCACAGGTCACTGTGTGCTCCTTGGAGGAAGGTGGGATAAAAACGTGTCGCACACATCCGATTTAAAGGCTAGCAAAAAAAAAAATCTATACACCGCAAACCACAGAGAGCTCCCTCTCTGTCAATAGTGACCGTACAGGTCTGTTTGTGCATGTAACGTGCCGTCAAGTCTTACCCGACTTCTGGCAACCCCAGCAAGGGATTTTCAAGGCAAATTATAAACTGGAGGCGGTTTGCCATTGCTTTCCTCTGCAGAGTCTTCCTCGGAGGTCTCCCTTTGAAGTACCAACCTTGCTTAGTTTTGATTTATTTATGAATTGTTTGATTTCTATGCTGCCCTTCCCCTTGGTGGCTGACAGAAAAATCCAATTTAGAATCCCAATACAGTTTATAGTTTCTCAATAGTGCCTAAATACAATTCTAACTAGGGCGAATGAAGGATATTAGGAAGGGAAAGGGAAAAGGGAAGGGAAAAGGAAATAAAAGGACTCAGGATACAGAGGCCAATTATGTGGGAAAATTGTTCTTAACCCACAAGTCTGGCAGGATAGCTCTGACTTACAGGCCTTGCAGAACTGAAGTACTTCTGAGAGATGAAGAGAACAGGCTACACCAGGGGTGTGGAACTCTGGCGCCCCAGATGTTTATGGACTACGATTCCCATCAGTGCCTGCCAGCATGGCCATGCTGACAGGGACTGATGGGAATCGTAGTTCATGAACATCTGGGGCCCAGAGTTGAACATCCCTGGGCTATACCATGCAGCCTTCCTACTAGAAGTCTGTTTACCCGCTTTCAAAAAGCCTTTTCAAATAATACAGCTTCAAGGGACCACAGACCAACCAATGTGACCGTCCTTCTGAACTTCTCAAGGACAACATTCCAGATCCTAATGCCAGAGTTGCCAACCTCCAGGTGGGGCCTGGAGAGCTCCTAGAATTACAGCTGACTACCCAACTACAGAGCTCAGTTCCCCCAGAGAAAATGGAAGCCTCCCATGGGGGAAATGGCAACTTCTATTGCAGCCATTCTCAACCAGGGTTCCCTGGTACCCTGGGGTGCCGTGAGCATGTCCCAGGGGTACCGCGGCAACACTACTGCCCCCCCTCATTTTTGTGGTGTCTCCCACCAGCGCCAGCAAGGACATGGAGCTGGCCCACGGGGCAGGACCTGCCACAAGGTCAGCAGCCACCACCACCCCCAGTGCTTCCCTTCACCCTGGGAGGGGAAGGTGGGGGTGTGGCAAGCAGGGGCAATGGGAGGGGAAGGTGAAGGGTGGCGGCAGGGGTACCGTGAGATATGAAGAGTGAGGTCAAGGATACCCTGACCTCAAAAAGGTTGGGAAACACTGTTCTATTGCAATATACCCTGGTAAGATCTCTCCCCACGCTTCATGCCCAAAGTTTCCAGGTATTTTCCAACCCAGAGTTGGAAATAATACGGATGCCACAATCCCTAACCACCAAGGCTCATTCCGCACATGCAGAATAATGCACTTTCAAACTGCTTTCAGTGCTCTTTGAAGCTGTGCGGAATGGCAAAATCCACTTGCAAACAGTTGTGAAAGTGGTTTGAAAACGCATTATTTTGCGTGTGCGGAAGGGGCCCAAGTTCTGATTTATGGCAGATCTATGGACTGAAGAAGAAAGAATAGAGAAGGGAGCATTAAGAAGATTTCAGTGCATACACTAGGCCACCATGGGCAAGCTTGCAAATATATGAGTGAAGAAAGTTTGCAAATAAACTCACTTTTCCTAGAAAAACCAGTTTCATCCCCAGTAGTGAGGAGGGGTTTTTAATTCAGCTGGGAAGGGCAAAGAAGCTCGCCATCCTGAACATGTTTACTCATATGTAAATCCCACTGAGTTCGATGGGATTTGCTGTTCTGTAGGACTGGAGCGAAAGATGCAGTTGAACAATGAAGGCTTCGCTCTCATGCGCCAGTTTAATTATTTAAGGCCTCCTTTCGAAGAAAGGTTTTTAAGTCTGTGCACCATCTCTGGTGTGTTTGCTTGAGACCCCGAGAGGATGTCGGCCAGGCCCTTTGAAGTCCTCTGCATTATTTATTTCCACTTACCATAAGACGTCTGATAGGCCTGCTGTTTCAGTAATTAAATGTCAACAAATTCATGTTGCTGGCGAAACTTGAAAGAGCTTAATCAATAATAATGCACTTCAACATTGCCTTTCAATCACTGGAACTGGGGAAGGATTAACAGCTTTCTATCACACCAGCACACGAATTATCAGCCCCCGAGCCCAACTAGTAAGGTTATCATCTTCCGGCTAAGAAATTCCTGGATATTTGGAGGCGAAGCCTGGAAGGTTTGGAACCTCTGCAAAAAAAGACGGTACAGAATCCACTTTTCAAAACAAGCGTTTTCAAAACTGCTACCTGTTGAATGGCAATCAATTGTAATTCCAGAAGATAAACAGGTCTTCCCTGGAAGATCCACCAGATAGGACAATTGGAAGTTTTCAAAGTTTTCAAAAATACAACCAAACTAGAGGTTAATTGGCCTGCAAATAATTACCTTGTATCTTTCATTGTGATGCTCGTGGCTTCGTCGCCACGAAGTTAAGTCAGATTCTTTGGAACTGTACTAAACATTTCGTCTGCGTAGCACGTTGCTGCACTTTGGCAGAAAAGCCAAGCCTTTTCCTTTTTGAATGAATTGTGGTAATAAATTTGCTGATAAGTGTATTGATGTCTCGCCATGTGAAAAGAGTTGAAAAATTATGAAGAAATTATAAGACATTTTGGCCGATGTTTAAATGTTTACTGATGTACAAAGCTTAAGAATATTTATGGTACACGAGTACTGAGAACATTATCGGCGCAGAGTGGATTTATTACATAACTCACCTGGAGGTTAGTAAGCCTATCAAATAGTTCCATCCCAGAAAGCATACTCCTCCATGATACTTTGAGCCAGATAATTGAACAATATCAGAATACAGTGCACATTAATCTGGACCTTTAAAAAATCCTACAGCATAGCACCTAAAATCCCATGCAGGGGAGGGGGGGATAGGACAGATTATGACATTTTGAATCCATTTGTGCAAATACTTCTTAATTTTTAAAATCCTGCATTATTGACTCACCCTGAATAATACCTGCCTGTGAAATGTTTGCCTTTTTGTGCACAATCACAGTATATGTGTCTGTGTTATGTGCTGTCAAGTTCAGTGGTGGGATCCAAAAATTTTCGTAACAGGTTCCCATGGTGGTGGGATTCAAACTGTGGCATGGCACCAATGGGGCTGGGCGGGGCATGATGGGGGCATGGCCGGGCATTCCGGGGGAGGGGCATTCATGGGCAGGGCTGTGGCAAGGACGCAGCCGCTGCTCCAGTCCTTGGGCGGGAAACAAATGCATGCAGGCGCAGGCTGCCACGCACGCCGGTGCACCTCCTGCTAGACTGCTTCAAGTTCTGTGCGCTACTGCTGAGAGGAGGGGCGTAACTAAGGCAAAAATCACATGGCAAAATCACCAATTAGTAACTCCCCCTCGGCACACACAAATAATTAGTAGCCTACTCTTGGGAACCTGTGAGAACCTGCTGGATCCCACCTCTGCTTCTGATGCACGGCAACCCTATGAATCTATGTCCTCCAAAATATCCTTATTGTTAACAGTCTTGCTCAGGTCTTGCAAACTGAGGGCCGTGGCTTCCTTGATGGAGTCAATCCATCTCATGTTGGGTCTTCCTTTTGTCCTGCCAGTGACCTCCAGTCTTTCCTTGCATTATAGTTTTGTCGAGCGGCTCTTGTCTTCTCATGATGTGACCTATGAACAGGGGCGTACCCAGGGACATGAAGTATCCCATGTCCCTGGGCACATGCCGCCAAGCCCCGCCCCCAAGCCTTCCTGTAGGCTGGCTGCTGCCCTGGAGAGGGCAGGAGCCAGCCTGCAGGGAGCTGGGGGGAGCTCAGTGGTGGGTGGCCCAGGAGCCCAGGAGCTGGCCTGCTGCTGCAGCACCCATCTGAGCTGCCCCCAAGCCCCACCCTCTCCCAGCCTCCCTGCTGGCTCTTGCAAGTGAGGCACAGGGGTCACAGGGAGCCGGTGGGGTGGCGGGGAGGCGGTCATGCCCCCAGGTGCCTTTAGGTCTGCTACGCCACTATCTTTCTTTCTTTCCACCCTTTTTCAGACAATAAGTTCACATCAAATCAGTAGATTTACGATTTGGTCCAAAGAATGCTCGCTACTGACTCGGCAGTAACCCTAATTGAGAAGACCTGAGTAAATTTTTCTCTAAAGCTCACAAGCTGAAAAGACCACACACAAAGAAAAAAAAGGAGATACAGTAAAAAGCCAGAAAATTGAGATCAGTGTAACCATATTAACATCTACGGCCAGATGAGGCCAAGCTAAACATTTCTTGCTGGCATTCCTCATTCTTGCAACAGGGTAGAACTTCAGCAGTTGTGTATCCCAGACCCTTTCCGCACAGACCTGTTAAAGTGTTTTGAAGCAGGAAATAAATTGTTTCCTCCGTGGAGCTCCACATTTTCCCTCTCTTAGGCCCCTTCCGCACACACAAAATAATGCGTTTTCAAACCACTTTCACAACTGTTTGCAAGTGGATCTTGCCATTCCGCACAGCTTCAAAGAGCACTGAAAGCAGTTTGAAAGTGCATTATTCTGCATGTGCGGAATGAGCCTTTGGTTCTAAAAGCATTTTACTTTTAGCCCCAAAAAGTTTCCACTGTATTCCCTTTAAAAACGATTCACTTGCAGCACAATCTCTTCAAGATGTTTTCCACGCTTCTCTGCTGTTCCTGAACTTCCTCCTTGCCACCATTTTCAGAGCTCACTCTTCATTCCCCCTCGCCTGTTTATTGCCATCATTTCTGTGAATTTATTTTTTTGGGAGGGGGATAATCTTTGAAACAGGATTATATGAGTTATGGAGAATCACAGCACAAAGTTGTGAAGCCCTGAAAAATCAATTCATTCAACTAACTGGAAAAAAGAAAAAAAAACCATAATGGCGTGCATGAATCGTTTTGAGGGGGTGAGTGCGGACATACACTGAGGTAAGGGGGGGGGCATTGAAAACGTTCCCCAAACGTTTTAAGTGGTTTGTGCCGAAGTTCCCAGCGATTTGTGCCGATTTGTGTCCCAGTTCACCAAGA
The DNA here is from genome assembly GCF_021028975.2 of Sphaerodactylus townsendi. Taxonomy (NCBI): domain Eukaryota; kingdom Metazoa; phylum Chordata; class Lepidosauria; order Squamata; family Sphaerodactylidae; genus Sphaerodactylus; species Sphaerodactylus townsendi. The sequence continues at coordinate 21,722,984 of NC_059430.1, forward strand.
ATGTACTCTCTGAACAAGCTTGGAGATCTTGGTCATTTGTTTGGTCAAGAATGTTATTGTAAGGTTGCTGCTTAGCCTTGGAAGGTTTTCGTCTGACAAGGTTGGTGGGATGCCCAGATTGGGGAGTGTTTCCAGTATCTGCAGTTTCTAGTATCTGTATCTTCTGTTTCTCTTGCCTGCCTGTGTGAAACTGTTTCAATGTGGTTTTCGGATGGGAACTACAGGTGTTTATATAACTTTGGCGGGAACTGGTGGGGAGCCCGTAAAAGAGGCTGTTCGAACGTTGGGAGGTCAGTTTCCACATTGCTTGTGATCAACTTAGAATGCCAGCTCAATAAAGAACTTGAAAAGTTACTTTTGGCCTGGACTTTACTGGTTCCTTACAACTCCTTATATGCACTGAAGGCACTGAAAGATCTCAACTGGACCGGGGATGTCTGGAGGTTATTCCTGGTTTCTTTTGAAGCCTGCTTGGATTGAGGAATCAATTCCAGAGTCAATAATGCATTCTGGAACTTATACAGATCGGAATTTGTTTGTCCCAGAGTCTTGCAAAACCAGCATCTCCGTGGGTCAACAACCTCTGTCCTGCCCAATAGCTTACACAATTTTTAAAAAGTCACCGCCTGAGCTGTTTAAAGGTAGATCATGGAAAGAGTATAAAACCCCCAATTCTTTCCAGACTTAGATTTGCTAGTAATTAAGTGATTTTTTTGCCAGCCGGTCTATAAAATAGTAGTGCTACATTCTTGGCAGGGGACAAACCCACTGAGAATCGCAGGATCAATAGCTAAAAGATCGCACGTTGTTTTTGAATGGCATGATAGATGACATTATATTCAAAATGTCTTTGGATATCATTTGTAGCATAGGTATTCAACAAATACATCGCCAATTATATTGCTGTGTCAGTGGTTTGGAGTATGAAGGCTGGTAGATGATCAGCAATCAAAACCACTGAATACCACAATATGACAATTCTTAGAAGCCTTCACCTTCCCAAATATTTCCTTGCACAAGACAGGTGAGAAGAGTTCTGACTTTCTTTTAGAAAAAGTTAAAAGTTTCAGTTATGCCCTTATACATCCCACCAGAAGCCAAGAAGACAGGTAGTTTGGCTCAATATTGTATTGTCGAAGGCTTTCACGGCCGGAATCACTGGGGTGCTGTGTGGTTTCCGGGCTGTATGGCCATGTTCTAGCAGCATTCTCTCCTGACGTTTCGCCTGCATCTGTGGCTGGCATCTTCAGATGTGCAGAACAACAAAGGGATTTTATCTGTAACTGAAATCCACAGAGAAGCACTATGACTTTTGCAATCAGAAAGGACTATGGTTGAAACATCTTGCAGATCACGAGGCCGTTGTTAGCTATGATTCATGATCGAATGAACTTCTGGATCCTAACAGTTTCTAAAAAATATCCATCAGAAGACCAAGGTACAGTTGTAACTGTACACTGTATGATTCAGTGGTTAACAGTGGTAGACTGTATTCTGGAGAACTGGATTTAATTTCCCACTCTTCCACGAGAGTATCGGACTCTAATCTGGTGAACCGGATTTGTTTCCCCTCTTCTCCACATGAAGCCTTCTGGATGACCTTGTGACTTGTACTCTTCTCTCAGAACTCTCTCAGCCCCACCTGCCTCACCAGGTGCCTGTAGTGGGGGATGGGGAAGGGAGGTGATTGTAAGCTGCTTTGAGACTCCTTATCATACCAAAAAAAAAACCAGGGTATAAAAACCAACTCTTCTTCTCCTGAGGAAACTCTTCTTCTGTTCAGGAAACAATTCTGGCAATTCAGTTTAGTTCAGCAAACCTGTCTAAGCTCCATTTGGCTGTTTTGTTGCTATGGTGTGTGCGTCTTTGTGTTTGTCCAGTCCAGTGGTTCTCAACCTGGGGGTCAGGACCCCTTTGGGGGTCAAACAACCCTTTCACAGGGGTTGCCTAAGACTCTGCATTATATTATTATTATTATTATTATTATTATTATTATTATTATTATTATTATTATTATTATTATTATTATTAATTACGTTTGTATACTGCCCTCCCCCGAAGGGCTCAGGGCAGTGAACACAGAGTATATAACAGAGCACAAAATAAAACCAATAAACAACCAGGAATAATTAAATTATAGCTCTGTACATATTAAAACCAAACCCCATTAAAACACAGCATTCTAATTACAAAACACAATAGATGGCATTCCATCCTAAACCCCTTAAGAGTTGGGGGGACAGCAGGGTCCACTGGTGTTATAAAGGTGGGGGGGGGGGCTATCAGCAGCTGGCCTCGCCAAAAGCCCGGTGGAACAGCTCGGTCTTACAGGCCCTGCGGAACTCACCAAGATCCCGCAGGGCCCGGACAGCTGGAGGAAGACCATTCCACCAGGCAGAGGCATCAGTGTTCTCCATCTGTAAAATGGATAAATGTTAGGGTTGGGGGTCACCACAACATGAGGAACTGTATTAAAGGGTTGCGGCATTAGGAAGGTTGAGAACCACTGGTCCACTCCAATTGACTCACGTTTTCAGGGAGGGAGAAAGAAAGAAAGAAAGAAAGAAAGAAAGAAAGAAAGAAAGAAAGAAAGAAAGAAAGAAAGAAAGAAAGAAAGAAAGAAAGAAAGAAAGAAAGAAAGAAAGAAAGAAAGAAAGAAAGAAAGAAAGAAAGAAAGAAAGAAAGAAAGAAAGAAAGAAAGAAAGAAAGAAAGAAAGAAAGAGAATCAGTATCTGAAAAGTAGCTGAGCATAAAATGTACGTAGCCTTTGAACGCAATTGCTACTCAGATCGGAAGCTTGATTCTAACTGGAGGGAAAATTGGCTTTGATGCTTCCAGTTCTATTCGTGTGCCTCATCAGAGCTCTCTGCGTGTCATTCACGATGAAAGACTGCATATATAAATGAAAGATCATCATAATTATTAGTCTGTTTGCCACTGTAATGAGATACAGGGGGAAGAAAAAGAGCCTTGTGGAATGATGCTGAAGGCAGCGAAGAAAGACAACTGAAATATGTCTTTAGCTGCCAACAAACATTTTGACAGGATATGCAGAAACAGGAGACCTGGCTTTCACTTTCCTCTGCCTGAATTGTACAAAATTGTGTAATTAGATTAGCTTATTGGTCCATCTACCCCCATCTCATTTATCTCAGTCAGTGCAGAGCCAACGAAGCACTGTTTTGACTTCGAGTGATGATTTGGAGTGGGCTTCAGAGCCAAAGAGGAAAATTGCTTCCCCCTATTCATCCACACTGTTTATCTCCATTCCTGCTTCCTTTCATCATGTCGTAGTTTGCTAGAAGGAGGCTTTGTATGTGTGTTTTATTAAAATCATTCTAGCCTGCGTTTCAGTCCAGTGGCTTCCACCTCCAACCCTGCATGACGCCTTAGAGCAAAAATAGATTACTAATAACATCATTTTAAACACTTTCTACAATAACAGCTAGGACGACAAGGGCATAAGACCAACAGTGGAATCACAAAACTGGTTTTCATTGGGTTCAAAAATCTGCTCAAGTACCCAGATCTTCTGTAAGGCTGTTTCCGCACGGGCAGTAAACAGCACCCCAGGGATGGCAAAAATGCCAACACTGGGGAGCTGTTAGCACAGCTGGCGCTGCTGCATCTGTGGCAGGCGAAACGAAACCAAACACTTAATGATTGGTTCCCCACCCTGGGACATGGACAATATACCACACTAAACTTTCCCTTCTCACTTAGACACAATGTGAAACAGACTTTTCTCTGTGATATACCTCTGAAGATGCCAGCCACAGATGCAGGCAAAACGTTAGGAACAAGATCCACCAGACCACGGCCACACAGCCCGGAAAACCCACCAGAACTAGACTCTGTATTGTTAATCAGCAGCTTTTATTGGAAGCTAATGAAGCACCCAGCTCATCAACTTGGCTTTTGCTATCGCCTTTATTCAGAAATAATCTCCCCTCCCATTTCCCAAAGAATGTGAGAAAGAGTTACTTTGGAGCCTAACGCCTCAAGGTCAGTGACAGATAGAGCTACAGCTACCTGGCCTCCTGCCCCCACAAACCAATGGAAACATCTCATTTCCCATGGGAGTAAGAGTGTCAGGGGTGAGCCTAGTTATCTACGTAGAGTGTGAAGCCATATACCAACTTATATTCTCTCTTCCAGTCTGGGCTGCCTGATCTGATTAGGTTATCTCTATTGCTGAATAACTCGGACCCTGGTCTTTGTGAAGAGGTCGCCAATTTCATTATGGAGATAGTTGAGAGTTCCCAGTAGCACGTATCTGTTATGGTCCTTGTGGGGCCTTTTGCTTTTATTACCTATCTATGTATTTGCTTCTGATTATGCCAATAAAGGCTTATGTTCGTGGCCTTGGACCAGCATACCTACGGGACCGTCTCTCCCTATATCGCCCTGCTAGGCCCCTCCGCTCCTCGGAGGCAGACCTCCTGGTGATCCCTGCCCCCAAAGTGATCCGGCTGGCCTCTACAAGGGCCAGGGCTTTTATGGCCCTGGCCCCTACCTGGTGGAACAGGCTCCCAAGTGAGATCAGGGCCCTGCGGGACATGCAGAGTTTCCGCAGGGCCTGTAAAACAGACCTGTTCGGCCAGGCATTTGGCCAGCCGGGATAACATCTCACTTCTGTGGAAAAATCTGGCCTCCTGTGGGGGGGGGGGGGCAGGAAGGGGGAAGGGGAAATAATTTTAATCGCCATCGGAACTTTGAATTTTATAATTTGTATATGGTTTTAACTGGGATTGGGGTGAAATGGATTTTAACTGTTATTTGAATGATGGACACCGCCCTGAGCCCTTCGGGGAAGGGCGGTATAGAAATTTAATAATAAATAAATAAATAAATAAATAATTAAATAAATAATTAAATAAATAAATAAATAAATGTATGTATGTATGTATGTATGTATAAAGAAGAGATGAAGCAAGAATGTCCCCTTACATCAGTGGTAACATATAGCAGGCTTGTTACATATATCTTGTAGTGATTACACTGAGGTAGGAATGCATCTCAATAAACCAGATACAATCACCGGCAATATATTTTGTAACAACACCATTGAGCTAGGAATGCATCTCAATCAACTGGTTTACTGTTACATTCTTCAAATATATATATATTATACACCTTAGCTGGAGGCCCCCTAGATTTTGAGGCCCTTGACTTCAGTCTGCCAAGCCATTAATTAAATCCGGCACTGGTTATGTGTTATCTTGTTAGCCACAGTATAGTGATTTAAGGGTTTTTCGCTTCAGTCAAGTTCTTTGTCCTAACCAACCCGCCAGCCGTGTTGATTCTTGGTGCCTCCTTGATGAAGTGTTTCCCTGTGGTGAACAGGTAGACGGGGAATGCAAGGTGAAGGTCTCACGGCGTCTGATCGTTTTACAGCAGCCCTGTCCCTTGTCAAGACTCGCTGCGGAACCGTCCTCCGCAGATCCATCAAAGCAACTTGCTTTATATTACAAGGATGCTCATCACTCGATCGCGGAGCTGTAATTCAGCTGCCCTGTCATATCTTAACAGAGACAATAAAATGTAATTGGCTGTTATCAGCGCAAAGGCACCTGTAACTCAAAGTCTGACAGCTGCGGAAAAGATAAGGGTGATTGTACCCCGGGAATTTTTTTTTTTTTGCCCGGTAGGATCTTTAATTGAGTGGATGCAGACTTCTTCTTGTGTAAAAAGGAAACTTCGCTCAGGGGCCTTTGACTAGAAACAGCCTCTGACAACCATATTTCCCCTTCATTTTTTTTTTTTTTTTGCAGGGCAATATTATCCATAAGGCTGACTAGACAGAAGAAGAAGAAGAAGAAGAAGAAGAAGAAGAAGAAGAAGAAGAAGAAGAAGAAGAAGAAGAAGAAGAAGAAGAAGAAGAAGAAGAAGAAGAAGAAGAAGAAGAAGAAGAAGAAGAAGAAGAAGAAGAAGAAGAGGGAGGAGGAGGAGAGAGGAGGGGAGGGAGAGGGAGGGAGGGAGGAGGAGGAGGAGGAGGAGGAGGAGTTTGGATTTATATCCCCCCTTTCTCTCCTGCAGGAGACTCAAAGGGGCTTACAATCTCCTTGCCCTTCCCCCCTCACAACAAACACCCTGTGAGGTGGATGGGACTGAGAGAGCTCCGAGAAGCTGTGACTAGCCCAAGGTCACCCAGCTGGCGTGTGTGGGAGTGCACAGGCTAATCTGAATTCCCCAGATAAGCCTCCACAGCTCAGGCAGCAGAGCAGGGAATCAAACCCAGTTCTTCCAGATTAGATACACGAGCTCTTAACCTCCTACGCCACTGCTGCTGCTAGGGCCCCACAGGGACTAGGAGCCCATCAATTTTTTTCAACCCCCTCCCCACCCCTCAGGCCCTGCTCCTTGTCGCCGATCAGTTGGCCGAAGGTGGACTTACCAGCAGCACCGGGAGGCGTAGAAGTGACACTATTGCATTGCTGGTAATGCAGCCATGCTCTGGTATTTGGGCAAAACCTCTATGGTAAAAATGGCTTCTATTATCGAGTTTTTACCCAAATAACAGAGCATCCTCTGCTGCCACCAACATGATGACATCACTTCCCATACACACTAGTGACAGCAGCCTAAGATTCTCTCCCACTGCCAGAAAGTCCCCACTGGGGCCCCCTGGTGTTATAAAAGGGTTAAAGGTTTTTAACAGATTCACATTTGTTTATTTATTATTTATTTATTTCTTAAATTTATATACCGCCCGATCCCCGAAGGGCTCCGGGCGGTGAACAACATTATTTGAACATCAACAGGAGCAGTCATACAAATATAAATACATAAGCTCCATCCCATAAAATAGCTTAAAACTCATAAAAACAGCGAATAACCATAATACATAATAACAACAAGAGGCGTCCAACCCCAATTTAAAACCTTCCCCCATGAGGGGGGGGCGGTGGGGCCCCTCAGTATGAGGGGACCCTGATGTAACTGTCCCAGGCACAGAGCAGTGAGGGGGCATCGTTCAGCAGCTGGACACTCCAAAGGCCCGGTGGAATAACACAGTCTTCCAGGCCCTGCGGAACTCACCCAGGTCCCGCAGGGCCCGGACAGCTGGAGGAAGGGTGTTCCACCAGGCCGGGGCCAGTGCCGTAAACGTCCTGGCCCGCATGGAGGCCAGCCGCATCATAGAGGGGCCGGGGATCACCAGTAGGTTGGCCTCTGCAGAACGCAGGGGCCGAATTGGGACATATGGGGTGATGCTGTCCCGGAAGGTATGCAGAGGAGTCCCAGGTCAGCAAGAAGAAGCCTTTCTTTGAAAGGCGAGTTTATGGGGTGGAAAGACCCAACAGCAAGATAAAAACAGATGATAAAAAGGGAGTGAATAAACTAAATCAAGTGTGTGAGTTATAACGAAAGCCACAAAGCTGATTCGACATAAACCGCAAGCAGAGTGCAGGAGGTTGCGTAAAAGAAGCATGCATAATTAGCTAATGCATATTAACTTTTACTCCACAGAATGAACAAGCAGCATTGATAATGATCATGGGATGTATGTAAGTGGGAAGGGGGCTTGCTACATGTGGGGTAGGTGTTTATGATATGTAACAGATGTTCTAGAAAGTTCTACTTCCTGATTTCCTTGGCAAATGGAAAGAGGGAGTGGGACCATTGCATCATGGGAGATAAGGGAAATATAAACTTCTGTGATCTCTATGCTGCTTCAAGTAGAGCAGGAAACACCACCTGCTCTGCTCCCTTTATTAATAAAGCTGCTTTGAATTCTGACCCCTGGGTTCGATGATTTGTTTCTCCTGAACCTAATAGGGCAGGTTGCAGGGAGTCTCTTGAGAGCCTGATAGAGCGGGGTGACTGAGAGTATTTATAACACTGGCAACCCTATAAACTGCTCATCCATATTGTAAACAATCTGAAAAGCCATCTTCCTTTGATAATTCACATGGGGCATCCCACTTCCCTTGGCTTGAGGGATGTCCATAATGAGCAACAGTAAAAATTAATTAAGCCACCTCATGCCCTCCCAGAGCAGGAACTAACTCCCACCCATAAATTAAGCGGAGGGAACAGGCGTCTAATCAATTACATAGTTGTAAAAATGACTTTGCTACGCCGGAGGTAAATGTATTTCTCTTTACTCAACTGTATTCAGTTAATGAGGAGGAAGTGGCCATTTTATATAAGATCTTGCATGAGATACTCCTTTGCTGGAGGTTTATGGTAATGCTGAACCGTTGAAAGGCTTGGCAGGATCAAGTTTTACATGCAGAAAAGCATCCCCTGCCCCATTTTCTGGTCAGGAGGACATTTTTACAAAGGGAATGGAGTTCTAGTGTAATGGAAAGGCTCAAAGAGGTGGCTTCAGAATGGGAACGTGATGGTAATCCATGCCACTGTTCACCTTATTTTGTATTCAAAACATGGTGAACGGGCCGTACAAAATCCTTGCGGCACCTGCTCGACAGACTCTGCTGATGGGTCCAGATGTGTTCAAGGATGCTCAGTTAGGGTTGCTAACTTCCAGGTGGTGGCTGGAGATGTCCTGCCGATTATAACTGATATTCAGGTGCTTATACTCCAGTTCCCCTGGAGAAAATGGCTGCTTTGGAAGGTGGCTTCTATGGCATTATTCCCCATTGAAGCCCCTCCCCTCTCCAAGCCCCGCCCTCCCTAGGCTCCACCCCCAAAATCTTTAGGTCATAGGTGTCCAACTCTGGCACTTCAGATGTTCATGGACTACAGTTCCCATCAGCCATGCCAGCAGGGCCTGATGGGAATTGTAGCCCATGAACATCTGAAGCGCCAGAGTTGGACACCCTTTCTTTAGGTCAGCAGTTCTGAACCTGTGGGTCGCGACCCCTTTGGGGGTCGAACGACCCTTTCACAGGGGTTGCCTAAGACCATCATCAACAGTAGCAAAATTAGTTATGAAGTAGCAGCGAAAATAATTTTATGGTTGGCGAGTCACCACAACATGAGGAACTGTATTAAAGAGTCGTGACATTAGGAAGGTTGAGAACCACTGCTTTAGGTATTTCCCAACCTGGAACTGGCAATCCTACATCCCTGGAGCTTACCTGCTTCCATTAGGACCCTTCAGAAAGCTAAAGGGATCTTGTGGGTCCTCTCTTTGCTTTGGCTGCGTTTTGTAACCGACTTCTTCTTTCAGCCCAACCTACCTCACTGGGTTGTTGTGAGGATAAAATGAAGGCTGGTGGAAACCTCTGTGAGCCCCTTTTGTGGAAAAAAGCGGGGTATAAATATCTAAATAAGTGCGTAACAAGCCGACTGAAGGGAGTTTGACAGCATGCGGTTACGTTTTAATCGGGAAGCAGGAAAGCACCTGTTCAGCACAACCATGTTAATTATGTTTTTCTTGGCTCCCTCCACCGCTCCCCCCACCTTAAAGACAATGAAGTTCGGAGCAACCCCCGTTCCCAAGAAAAACCCTTCAAGAAGCACATAATTAAAGTGCGCAGTCCTGCTCTTTTTATGCGCCGAAGTGTAATTACTTTTTCGTCAGCTCGGATTCATTGTCAGTTCAAGCTCATCCCACGGAGAACAGCTGAGGTGCCTAATTACCCACTGTGATGGCAAGAGTCTCCAATCGGCTCCCGAGAAATCAGGGTCATTAACCCAACTCATTAAGCCATGCACCACTGATAGGTGCGGAAATTCCACCTGCACTCGTGGAATTTGATGGGTAACAGACGGACCGAAAAAGGTTACCCTGGCCCGCATGAAAGCACGAATGCGGAGGGTTACATTTTACTCCGCTAATTAAGGACACAAGTTCTTACTCAGGAAGGCACTCGTGCTGAAAGCGGGAGGCGATTGCTAAAGATTTTGCGCATCTGGCTTTCGGTTAATTAGAGGAAACTGAAATCCTGGCGCGACAGCAACGCCGGAGGCCCAAATCAAGCACTGGCTTTTCAAAGTAGCCATTTTGCGAATCGGAAGGAAGAGAACAATGCTCAGTGATACAATAGCTGCTTGACATGCAAAAGGGCCCCGGGTCACACCTCAAGGTCTCCAGTTTTTTTTTTTTTAAAAAAGGCAGGTGATTTGAAAGACGTCAGCCTGAGGCTCTGGAGATCCGTTACCGGCCCACATAGAGAAAACTGACCTTGATAGACCTGGAGTCTAACAGTTCAGTTCAAGACAGCCAGAGTGACGTAGTGGATAAGAGCAGTGGGCTGCAATCTGGAGAACCGGGTTTGATTCTCCACTCCTCCACATGAGGCCTGCTGGGTGACCTTGGCTAGTCACAGTTCTCTCAGAATTCTCTCAACCCCACCTACCTCACAAGGTGTCTGTTGTGGGGAGGAGAAGGGAAGATGGCTGTATGCTGTTTTGACTCGCCTTATAGTTGAGAAAAGCGGCGTATAAATCCAAACTCTTCTTTTCTTCTTCATATGATCTAAGGCAGTGGTGGCGAACCTTTGGCACTCCAGATATTATGGACTACAATTCCCATCAGCCCCACCAGGATGGCCAATTGGCCATGCTAGCAGGGGCTGATGGGAATTGTAGTCCACAACATCTGGAGTGCCAAAGGTTCGCCACCACAGATCTAAGGCATGTTCTGTGGTAATATTTGTCAATCATGAAACGGTTTTTGGAGCAGCTATGCACAGATCTTAAAGATGAACCGGGTATCCCTTGTTATACAGTGTGTTGACAGTTTTGTGTTGTAGGTTTTCCCTCCCGGGCTCCACAATTAATGTCACTGGCAGAGATGGGGAAGCGTACAGCATGAACACAGCGGTGTCAAAACACTGGTGTAAATTATTATAGATATTACAGAAAGGAAGAAGGGGGCTGAATATATAATGTTAACAGCTAAGAGGGTAAGCCGGGAAGTCCTTGGCTGACATTGCCTTAAGGAATGCCTCCCATCTGCAAAATGGGGATCCAACTGATTTATCTTTCAAGAATATTATAAAGGATCATTGAGGTAATGGTAAACGCACAGAGCACATGGGAGAAAAAAACACTAAATACATTGTCTCTCTATGTGTGTTTTCACAATATCAATTAGTAAACCTAATGGTTATGTGCGGATCACAAAAGCATCACAATGGGGCCATCCCCAAACAACGTAGCAGTTTCTATGTCATTGAAGGGCTCCACAGGAATATAGAAAGTATGACTTTTAATCACACAAAAAGCCTCTATCCCTCCATGGCCTGATGAGGATTATATATGCTCCAGGAGGCAGAAAATACTTAGACAGGCTGAGAATCAGTTCAGGGACAAATGGAGGACGAGTCAGTGTGCTCAAGCGCTTTGAAAATCCTGGAGCAGAAAATGTAGGAAGGTGGGGTGGGTTTTCCAAATTGGCTTCCTCTCTTGAACATTGGTTTTCCCAGGGGGGCTGTCAATACCCAGAGGCTCTTGTGAGCAGGAAGGGCATATTGGGAGGGTCACTGCTGCCACTGTGTAACATCTGAGCTGAGCTTTTGCTTCTCTTCCTGTCTCCGTACAGGAAGTGTAGATGTAATCACAGCCATGAGCTTTTAGGCATGAGCCAAAGGGCAAGAGCCAAAGGACTCTTAGTCCCTAATTTGTGCTCTTAAAGCACTCCAGGCTCACAATATAATTAATTTGGTTTGTGTTGTTTTTTCCTGTCATATTTTGATTGCATTTTCTATGGTTGATAAGTCACTTTGAGGAGAAAAACAGGAAATAAAGAAATTCTTAAAAAGTACTGATTTGATGCCCTGACCTGGATTGAATAGTCTAGCCCAGTGGGGGCGAACCTTTGGCACTCCAGATGTTATGGACTACAATTCCCATCAGTCCCTGCAAGCATGGCCAATTGGCCATGCTGGCAGGGACTGATGGGAATTGTAGTTCATAACATCTGGAGTGCCAAAGGTTCGCCCCCACGGGTCTAGCCTGATCTCATCAAAGCTCAGAAGCTAAGAAGGGTCAGCCCTGATCAGGGTTAGGGTCACGTGGAAGAGTGGGGAATCAAACCTCCCAATCAGAGTCCATTGCTCTTAATCACCACACCATGCTGGCTCTCTATAAGTAGACAGACAGACAGACAGACAGACAGACAGACAGACAGACAGCGCCTTCTAAGCAGCATACTTAGAAATGGTTGAACGTGCCCTTCTTGGTAGAGAACCATCCATCTTCTCTACAAGAATGACACAGAGAAGAATGAAACTGTCTAGTCAATGGCAAAGCAATTACTTGTATACAGAAGGCTCTGAAACAAAGGAAAGAAAATTGTACTCCAGTTCATTTTGAAACCCCCCTTGAGGAATCCTCTCTGACAAATGTGCTAAACAGTCTTAGGGCTGTTTTCTTTGTCCCCAGCAATCAGGATGAAACAGGAGGAAATGAGTGTGAAGGGGAAAGAAGAAGAAATTAGACACACATCAAAGGCAACCCTAGCAGCCTTGTGGACACAAAAATGAGATATTTGTGAGGGAGGGAGAATAACTTGCAATGAAATGGAACGATCGGGGGAACTTGTTAGAGCTGGCTCCCTCTTTTGAAGCATCTATAAAATCCCTGAAAAATATTCCTGAAATTCCTGAAAAATGTAGACCCCCCCCCTCAGGGATGTTGACCATACCAAGCGCATCATATTAACTCAGGGCCTGTTTGCTTTGCTATACTCAGCTGTGATGGCCGCACCCTGCACAGAGCAGCTGTTGCTTGTAAAAACACCGGTGTCATTAAAAAGCAGAGAGGAGAGTTAATTGCCTATTATTGTTTGGGTCACCAAAAGAGGATGCCTAGGATATTTGTGAAGGGCAAAGACAGAGGCAGACGGGAGGAGGCAAACACACGGAAACTGGAAAGGCATCCCTTAGAGAAACAAACCTTGCCCCAGATGGAATTCTAGCTGCCATCCCCTCAAATGAAATTGCAAATGTCTAAGAAAGTGATGATCTTTCCTTTATTCAGGCAGGAGTCTTTGTTTCTGCTATTATTTTGCAACCAGGTCCACCCACTGTTCTTTTGTCTTCCAAGATGTCTCCTGTTTACATGTTGGACGCTTCAGAGCCAAGTCCACCAACAGGAGTCAGATCCACTGTATTGTTTCAATAGGTTCCACCAGGTAGAATTTGCACCGGGGCTGTTCTTCACCTGACCCAGTCTCAGCACCAGGAACCAAACCACTAGGAAATGCGCATGAATTCACACATGAATGGGAACAGATTATTGCTAATCGTGACTATCAAGCACCAGGGTTGGTGTGTGGCTAGTTGGTCTGGCAAGAATATGTGAAATGACCTCTCCCACCTCCCTCATGACAAGATATACAGCTGGCAAAATTCCCACATATTGCTTTAGGTTACATTCAATGGAAAGTCTACCTGCCGAAGCCATTTGCTACCTGCCAAAAGTCTACCTGCCGAAGCCACAGGAAGGTGTGTTCCTGCTGTAGAAAAGTGCAAACTTCCAAAGAAATAGCCATCAGGTAGTACAGAATCATAGAGTTGGAAGGGACCATATAGACCAGTGATGGCGAACCTATGGCACGGGTGCCAGAGGTGGCACTCGGAGCCCTCTCTGTGGGCACGCGCACACAGAGTTCGTCATGTGGAGGGCGGAAAATCACACACACACACACCCACACCCACATCCAGGCTGGCCTGGGCCACTGACCACGACATCCATGCACCACGGTGAGCAGGGAGGACTCGGCCTGGTGCCTGTGCTCCAGGTGGCTGTTGCCCGAGGGGGGGGGGGCAGAGAGCAAGAGCAGAGATGCTAGAGAGGCACAGAAGCCGGGTAAGCGCACGGGACTTGCTGGAGGCAGCTAGAGAGCAGGCTGGCCCCTGCTTTCGAAAGCAGGTGGGGAGCAGAGGAAGAGGGAGCCAACCGATTTTCCTCCTAAACTAAAACCTCAGCATTCAGGTTAAATTGCCGGGTTGGCACTTTGCAATAAATAAGTGGGGTTTGGGTTGCATTTGGGGACTCGGTCTCAAAAAGGTTCGCCATCACTGATATAGACCAGTGGTGGCGAAACTATGGCACTCCAGATATTTAATAGACTACAATCAGTGGTGGGATCCAAAAATTTTAGTAACAGGTTCCCATGGTGGTGGGATTCAAACTGTGGCGTAGCACCAATGGGGCTGGAAGCGTGACCAGGCATTCGGGGCGGGGGGCTGTGGCAGAGACACAGCCGCTGCGTCGATCGCAGGCGGTAAACAAATGCACACAGGCGCAGGCTGCCACGCACGCCGGTGCACCTCCTGCTAGACTGCTTCAAATTCTGCGTGCTACTGCTGAGAGGAGGGGCGTAACTAAGGCAAAAATCACGTGGCAAAATCACCAATTAGTGGCCAACCCCCCCCTCTGCGGCACACTCAAATAATTAGTAACCTACTCTCGGGAACCTGTGAGAACCTGCTGGATCCCACATTTATTTATTTATTTATTGGTTAGGTTTATATACCGCCCTCTCCCGGAGGAGCCTCAGGGCGGTGAACAATAAAATAGAGCACATATGTCAACTTTAAAATCTGTTCAATATCAAATAATATAGGCTCTAATAAAATAAACCCACCCCATTAATGCAGCATTATTAAAATCCACATAAAAGATGGCGCCTACTATCAAATTCCCTTTAAAAAACAGAGGGAAGGGGCGGCAGGATCCATTTGATGTTATAAGGAGGGAGGGCCCCTCAGTACAATTCCCATCACCCCTGCCAGCATGGCCAATTGGGAATTGTAGTCCATGAACATCTGGAGTGCCATAGGTTCGCCACCACTGATATAGACCATCTTGTCTAACCCCCTGCTCAATGCAGGATCTGCCTAAAGCATCCTTGATGGTGTTCCTCCAGTCTCTGCTTGAAGACTGCCAGTAAGGTGTGTGTGGGGGGGGGGGGGGGGCACTATCTTCCCAAGCAGCAGATCCCACTGTTGAACTACTTTCACTGTAAAAATATTTTTTCCTAATATCCAGCTGGTACCTTTCCATCAGCAACGCATACACATTATTATGAGTCCTATCATCTGCTGCCAACGGGAAGAGCACCCTGCCCTCCCTGCCTTGAGTTCCTTATAAGGAAAAAAATACAAGCAAGGAAGGAAGGAAGGAAGGAAGGAAGGAAGGAAGGAAGGAAGGAAGGAAGGAAGGAAGGAAGGAAGGAAGGAAGGAAGGAAGGAAGGAGGGAGGGAGGGAGGGAGGGAGGGAGGGAGGGAGGGAGGGAGGAGGGAGGGAGGAAGGAGGGAGGAAGGAAGGAAGGAAGGAAGGAGGAAGGAGGGAGGAAGGAAGGAAGGAGGAAGGAAGGAAGGAAGGAAGGAAGAAGGAAGGAAGGAAGGAAGGAAGGAAGGAAGGAAGGAAGGAAGGAAGGAAGGAGGAAGGAAGGAAGGAAGGAAGGAAGGAAGGAAGGAAGGAAGGAAGGAAGGAAGGAAGGAAGGAAGGAAGGAAGGAAGGAAGGAAGGAAGGAACCTAACTACCTGTAAGGGTAAAATATAACCTTGAAACCTGACTAATATCTAGACAATAAAATCCCCACGCCTCTGATATAGATGTTGGCTACTCCCATTGAAGGGTGGTCTTTAAAGTCTGTCAGTTTTCACATACCAACCCCATGAAGTAAACCAAAGCCTGCCTGATTAAGGAAACAGGGTCAGACTGTTGCTCAGGGGAAGATAATCTTCTTCGCAAACTGATGGTTTAAGGTTCAATCCCTCAGAGGTCCAGTTAGAAGCACCTGTTAATAAAAAACTTAATGTAGAAAGAGCCTCTTTTACGGAAAGGCGGTAAGGCAATTCTGGCCTTCAGAGACCAATTGTCTCCTTCAGGTTCAAGTACCTTTCCATGTTTTGAAGAGAAATATTGCGTGAAAATAAAAACAAAGGAGTTCGAAATGCATAGGAAACGTAGGATGAATTCAGACCTTCTAACACACACACACACACACACACACACACACACACACACACACACACACACACACACACACACCGATCTTTTTCCACCCTATCAATCTTTTTATCACCTCAGTCTCCTTCCGCACAATGCTGTCTTGGCTCGTTGTGTTGGCCTGGGAGGGCCGAAACCGCTAGCGGAAGGATGCCGTGCATAAATATTTGATCAGCAGATGGCACTTCGCTAATAAGAATGTTTTCCTGCAGACTCTCTCCTCTGATGAAACCAATCTATAAAATTCTGGTTGCTGTTGGCAAATAACATGCCGTCATTTATCACCCCGCGAGGTGGTGCGCATGAATAATGCCTTCCATTATGGCTCCGGCCTGGTTGCGAAGATAAGAAGGGCCTGGGCCTCCCCTCCCCCATTTTTTTTTTTAAATGAAAGAAGAGACTTGTGGTTGATCAAGGCATTCTGGTCACAAGCAGAAGGGAGAATTATATCAAGCCCGAAAAGGCTCCTATGCACGGCTGCGGCAGGAGGGATGGCTACGGCTCCTCTGGAAATGTTCCCGATTTGCATTTTCTTCAGGGGTGACAGCCAATGCATCTTTGATGCACGTCGTGACGCGCAACCGTTCCCTCTTCTACAAACTGTTCAATGCGCCGTTTGAGTGAGACTCGTGGCTCTTCAGCCTCGCATTTTCCGGGATTTTTCTAACATGCTGTTCTGATTAATTCAGAGAGTTACACGCATTTTCTACAGCTGCTTGACTTTAATGTTCTTTCCAGGAATCAGCTATTTTGAAAGGGTGGCAGCGGGGGCATTTTGAGCGCAACCCAGGAATCGGGCACGCAGGCAGACGGATAAGTAGTCTGAGGCCTCAGATGTGCACCTGGGTGACAAGCAGGCCATTTTAATTTCATATCAGGGAGTCGGGAATGTGGTTTTAGTGAAAATATCAGGAGGTGAATATTTTACAGGGGAGTCATGCTGGTCCGCAGAGGAACAGCTGGTTCCTTAGAGACCAACTAGATTTTTGGGGTATAAGACACAAAGCTTCCTTCATCAAAAATACTGTTATTACACACTACATGTGAAGCTGCTTTATACACAGGGGGTTTGTTTGTTGTGAGTACAAGCACCTTTTCCAGGATTCATCCAAGGCCTGAGGGAGGGAACCAGAGGCATATCTAGGGGAAATGTAGCCTGGTGCAAAATCGGAGTTTTCCACCCCCACCCCATGTGGCGGCCGCCCTCCCCCACCATGACCAAACAACTTTTTTTGCACGAGGTCTTGAAGTCAGTTTATGGACCCAGGGGGAAGGAGGAGGGGGCGGGGGCAATTTTCCACCCCATGTGACTAAATGGCTGCAGCCCAGAGACATTTGACACCATATGACCCTCTGGGTGGTACGCCCCTGGAGGGAACTGCTGGAAATCAATGCATCTGTATATATCAGTATTGGTAACTCTAAACCAGTGGTTCTCAACCTGTGGGTCGGGACCCCTTTGGGGGTTGAATGACCCTTTCACAGGGGTCGCCTAAGACTCTCTGCATCAGTGTTCTCCATCTGTAAAATGGATAAATGTTAGGGTTGGGGGTCACCACAACACGAGGAACTGTATTAAAGGGTCGTGGCATTAAGAAGGTTGAGAACCACTGCTCTAAACCATAGGTGTCAAACACGCGGCCCTCCAGATGTTATGGACTACAGTTCCCATCATCCCCTGCCAGCATCATGCTGATGGGAACTGTAGTCCATAACATCTGGAGGGCCGCGAGTTTGACACCTATGCTCTAAACCAGGGGTAGGGAACCTGCGGCTCTCCAGATGTTCAGGAACTACAATTCCCATCAGCCTCTGTCAGCATGGCCAATTGGCCATGCTGGTAGGGGCTGATGGGAATTGTAGTTCCTGAACATCTGGAGAGCCGCAGGTTCCCTACCCCTGCTCTAAACAAAAGCACAGATTACGTTTAATCATACCATTGGTTCTTCAACATCAGTATTGTCTACTCAGACTGGCAGGAATAAGACTTTTACCTGTCCTTTTGACTGGAAATGCTGGGATTGGATCTGGGGCCTTGTACAGACAACACAGATGCTCCACCACTATGTCACAGCCAACAGTCTTTCCTAAAATGCTGGAACAATAGCCCCAATGGGCAATTAAAGCTGAAGGTATGCCCTATTCTTACTACCCAATACAGAATTAAAACAGGGACAGAGGGACACCAAGGAAGAATCCCCATAGCCCAGCTGGGGGTGGTGTATCCAACCTTTAAACAAGAAAGGACCATGATGTTAAATGAGGAGACCAGGTCTACCCCATTGAAAGCAATGGGTCTTTAAAGATTTAACAGTAGTTACACCACTGAGCAGCGGGGGGAGCTCTCTCCTCCGTGACTGCTCCAATTCCCCTACAGCAGTGGTTCTCAACCTGGGGTACATGTAGCCTCAGGGGTATGTGAACAAATTATATAATGGGCTTGCTAATACGGGGGTACCAAGGGGTACACAGGTGAAAAGGGGTTAGGAACCAGTGATAAACCCCAAATATTGGGTATATCAGCAATATCTGGCTGCCAAGGAAGTTCACACCATCCGATAGTATGAAGTCCTGAGCAGGAAAAAAAATACCATCCTTCTTTTACAAGTTCACTTTAGGCCCCTGAAGATAAGTGTATGACCATAACTGCTCAGCTAAGGAGCAGGAGTAGACTGGGAAGAGAAAACAGCCCAAGAACAAGCCAAGCTAAGTGGCTATTGTGGCCCTGAAAGTCAGTGCTGTAGGGCCTTCTTCGCTCAGCAGCATCAGCAATAGGCTTTAGCTCACCCGCTGCTTCCTCCTTTGAACTGACAGCAGTGCGGGAGACAAGGGTGAGCTGACATCTGTCACTCTTGTCAATAATCTGAGCCGAGTGGCCTCTGAGGTGTTGCCATAGTTGCTGTGGCTTGGTCGTACTTACACCTGGCCAGCTGTGGCCTTCTAGGTCAATGGCCCCCTGGGAAATTTCCCTGTAAGCTAACTGGCCAGTCCACCCCTGCAAAGATTAAGTTGCACGCAACCCTCCGGGCTGTGTACAAACACTTACGGTTGTGAATTCCTGCACTAAACAGGGAATTGAATGAGATAACCTTAAAGGTCTCTTCCAGCTGTATGGCTCTATTTTTACTTTTACTGCTATTTTTATTGTTTCTCCCCTTCTCCTTGTCTAACTTCCCATCTCTTTTGCTGGCCCACAGGATTGAGGCTACGACGTTTGCCTTCCCATCTGTGACATCAATTACTTTTCCGTGTTAACAGTACAAGAAAAGAAAGGAAGAGAAAAGAGCACATATAATAATACCCAATCAAACAAGACACAAAAGGTTGAAGCTCCATCTGGGTACTTACCATTCCAGAACATGATCAATTAATTGACTGACTGATTAATTAAAAGAACATGATAAACATGGGCCATTTCTGTCCAAACCAATTAATGACTCTGCCAAACCTAATTTTGGATCCTGCCCAGAAGTACATTTTGCCATTAAAACAATCATCCAAATTCCATGAAATACGTCGATAAGTGAAGGCAGTCTTGTCTTTTGCCACCTTATGGCCATGCAAACCCTCGTCCTTGTAAGTAGATTTAAAATTACTTCGAAATTATTTTCTGCAACTACTCCTTTTGGATAAACTAACTAACTATATATATATAGAGAGAGAGAGAGAGTAAATATAGAGTAAATATATATATATTTACAATGTAGTTAGTTCATTCAAATCCCTTTTTTTCTCACCCACGAGGTCCCAAAGCAAATTAACATTGTTTCCCTCTCTGTTTTTTATCCTCACAACAACACTGTGAGGTAGTTAAAGTGGGAGGGTTTGACTGGCCCAAGTTTCCCTCAGGAAGCTTCCATGGCAGAATTTGAACCTGGTTCCTAGTGTGACATACTAACTGTTCCACCTAGTGGCTCTGAGGGTCTAAATCAGTGATGGCGAACCTTTTCGAGACCAAGTGCCCAAATTGCAACCCAAAACCCACCTATTTATCGCAAAGTGCCAACACAGCAATTTAACCAGAATACTGAGGCTTTAGTTTAGACCAGGGGTCGGGAACCTTTTCAGTTCAAAGAGCCATTTGGCTTGCTCGCCCAGCCCCCGCTCGTACGCCCCCTCGCTCACCCCCCCGCCTGCTTGTTTGCCCACTCGCCCCCTTGCTCGCTCCCCCCACCCGCTTTCTCGCCCGCTCGCTTTCTCGCCCGCCCGCCCCCTCGCTCGCTCCCTCACTTGCTCAACCCCCCGCCCACTTTCCCGTGCCCCTGCCCCCCTCGCTCGCTTGCTTTCTCGCCAGCCCGCCCACTCGCCCCCTCGCTCAAGGCACCCCCACCCACTTTCCCGTGCCCCCGCCCCCCTCGCTCGTTCGCCCACTTTCTCGCCCGCTTGCCCGCCTGCTTTCCCGTGCCCCTGCCCCCCTCGCTCGCCTGCCTGCTTTCCCGTGCCCCCGCCCCCCTCGCTCGCTCGCCCGCTCACTTTCTTGCCAGCCCGCCCACTCGCCCCCTCGCTCAACGCACCCCCACCCGGCACCGGTGCCCAGCCCCCTGGCTGCAGCCGGCTTTCCTACGCACCCCCCGCCCGGCACCAGCCCGCTCACCGCCCCCTCGCTCGCACCCCCGTCCACTTTCCCGTGCCTCGCCCCCCTCGCACCCCCCACCCCTCACTCGCCCCTCGGCCCTGCCTCGCTCCGCTTGCTCGCCCGCTTACCTGCTCGCCTCGCTGCCTTAATTTCTCCCCAGGAAGGGGCAGCCATGCCAGAGCCACACGAAAAGAGGCGAAGAGCCGCTTGCGGCTCGCGAGCCGCGGGTTCCCGACCCCTGGTTTAGACAAAATAGCTGGCTCCGAGGTGTGTGTTACTCGGGAGTAAGCTTGGTTGTAGTTGGTGGCTTTGCTTTGAAGCAACCATGCAACTCTTCCAACGGGTGAATCACGACCCTAGGAGGGTTTACTCAGAAGCAAGCCCCATTGCCAGCAATTGAGCTTACCTCCAGGTAAAGGATCGTGCTTTAGTTCTTCACATGAAAATCAGTGGGGGTTAACAGCACTTAACAGGGTTACCTACACTGCTTCCCGAAAACTAGGTTTTAGGTTTAATGCTAATAATCGAGCACAGCGGCCCAGGCCAGCCTAGATGTGTGGGGGGCCCCACTCTGTTTGTGTGTGCCCACAGAGAGGGCTCTGAGTGCCACCTCTGGCACCTGTGCCATAGGTTCGCCACCACTGGTCTAAATTCAACTGAATTCCTCTCATCTCAGCAATTTATGTTATTTTCCCATGCCAATATCCTTCCATTTATGGACCATTTTTTTTAAAAAAACATGCAGCAAACAGCTTTGCTCATTCCAACAAAGAACTAGAGAATTAGCATGGATAAATGATAAGGTGTAAGGTGGCTTTGATATCGTACTTGCGACCATACCTATTTCCCTCAGCAGCTTGTGAGTGTTTGGCAATCCAACCTCCCTGCCTTCAGCTCAACACGGACACAGGCCGTGCCTTGGCAATGCATACAGGGATATGTTACCCTTCAACCCCATCCTTACCTCACCTTACAAAGGTTCAAACAGATGTGCAGGACAGAGGGATCAACGCACCCTTTTCTTTTGGGACATCTGCAGCTATCAGGGGCTGGTTTGCAGGCCTTCTCCCCCACCCTTCCGATTCTTGGATGCCTCAGGATGTTGACAATCTAATCTAACAACAATTAAGCTGCACAAATCCTTTCAACCCCAGCTGGGACCTCACCCCATGGCAATAAATGCAGACCAAATGAAAAAAAAGGTCCATTTTCCTATCCTTTCAAATAGGGACCACACAAATCCCTACTCAGCCCCATATCGTTGCAACAGGGAAAGCAGAGGGCCAGCAAAATGAACCCAGAAGGAGAAGGAAATGGCTTTAAATAGCCTCCTGTTCTCTCCCCTTCTATTGGCTGCTCCGCAGGAGGTGCCCTATCCTTTCCCCCCATCCCTAGTATTTGGTGCCTTCAATTCTCTGAATGGGTTAGGTGCAGTGGTGGAATTCAAATAATTTAACAACCGGTTCCGGTGGTGGGATTTAAATAATTTAACCAGTGGTTGTTTAGAAGAGGCATTTTAACAACCAGTTCTGCCGAAGTGGTGTGAACCTGCTGAATCCCACCACTGGTCAGGTGTAATGTTGCCAGTTCTGGGTTGCAAAAATGTTATTATTGGTAGTATAGTGGCTATGTTTGCTCATGTGTATTTACTGTTTGTTTGTTAACTTTCTTTCCTTTTTCTGTAACTTTTTGTTGATCAAATAAAAATTATTTGGAAAATGTGTGGAGATTTGGGGGCGGAGCCTGGAGAGAGTGGGGTTTGGGAAGGGGAGGTACCTCAGCAGGATATAAGGCCATAGAATTCATTCTCCAAGGGAAGCCGTTTACTCCAGGGCAGGGGTCTGCAACCTGTGGCTCTTTCAGCCTTATACTGTGGCTCCATGTGGCCTGGAGGTCAGAGGGTAGCATGGGAGTGTCCCTCCAGAGCAGCGCTGGAAGGAAAGGTGAGTTGAGGGATCGAACCAGAGGCGGCTCCATGCGTGAGGGTACCACTTTTCGCGTCCCCTCCACTCACCTCTCCTTCCAGCGCTGCTCTGGAGGGCTGGAGGGACACGCCCACTCTACCTTCTGACCCCAGGAGGTCGGAAAGTAGTGTGGGCATGTCCCTCCAGAGAAGCCATCCCCCCCTCTGCTATCCCCGCAGCCGCCATCCCCCCTCTGCCCCACGGAGCAGGCGGCTGCCTGCTTTATCGGGCAGAGGGGGTTTTCTTGCCCGGCGCCGCTGCCTCCCGCAGCGCGAGAGGTGGCGGCACTGGGCAGGCTGCAGACACCATCCCCCCTGTGCCCCACAGCGTAGGCAACTGCCTGTTCCATCAAGCAGAGGGGGTTTCTCTACCAAGTGCCTCTGCCTCCCAGCACTGGAAGGAAAGGTGAGTGGAGGGGCCGAACTGGAGGCGGCTCCGTAGATCTTCGGGGCTGTGGAAAACGGGTCCAAATGGCTCTTTGGGTGGTAAAGGTTGCTGACCCCTGCTCCAGAGGAACTAGACTTGGTCATCTGTAGATCAAGCGTAACAGTGGGAAATCTCCAGGCGCCCCGTAGAGGTTGGCAACCCTAAATAGATGCAAATCTACTCCTGCCGCTATTTGGGCAGAATTAGGTTTCTATAACGTTTTCTCCGTGGAAATTACATTAGAACAGGGGTAGGGAACCTGCGGCTCTCCAGATGTTCAGGAACTACAATTCCCATCAGCCCCTACCAGCATGGCCAATTGGCCATGCTGTTAGAGGCTGATGGGAATTGTAGTTCCTGAACATCTGGAGAGCCGCAGGTTCCCTACCCCTGCATTAGAACAACCATTAATACAATGGAATCCCATTCCTTTCCAGAAACTGGTGGGTTCAAAACTGTCTGCCTTGTTACACGATCAAATGGTTTTGTTGGTTAAATTATCACAGAACCAATGTAGGAGCAGCAGTGGCGTAGTGGTTAAGAGCAGGTGTACTCTGATCTGGAGGAACTGGGTTTGATTCCCCGCTCTGCCACCTGAGCTGTGGAGGCTTATCTGGGGAATTCAGATTAGCCTGTGCACTCCCACACATGCCAGCTGGGTGACCTTGGGCTAGTCACAGTTCTTCTGGGCTCTCTCAGCCCCACCTACCTCACAGGGTGTTTGTTGCGGGAGGGTTTGTAAGCCTTTGAGTCTCTATAGGAGGGAAAGGGGATCAAATCCAACTTCTTCTTCTTCTTCTTCTTCTTCTTCTTCTTCTTCTTCTTCTTCTTCTTCTTCTTCTTCTTCTTCTTCTTCTTCTTCTTCTTCTTCTTCTTCTTCTTCTTCTTCTTCTTCTTCTTCTTCTTCTTCTTCTTCTTCTTCTTCTTCTTCTTCTTCTTCTTCTTCTTCTTCTTCTTCTTCTATGTTTGGATGCTGGAGGGATAAGGATTGACAAGCTGCCTTCCAGAAGGTACACTCATGACAGTGAAAGTTATTGAAGGTGACCTGTGACCTCACACCTCACAAGATAGGCAAGTATATTACCCCAACGGGCTGAGCAAGCAGTCCCAATGGACATCTGAATCAGACAAAAGGTTTCACAAACCTGTAAAGTTTATCATCCTAATAGGAAATCCAGTTGAAAAGCAATTAAGACCTGCTTTCCATGGTGTCTGGCCAACCATAAAAATTAGACAATTTATTTATGAGATTTCCACTAGTCCTCATTTCTTATGATTGCTCCTTAGCAAAGACTGGCTATTAGGGATTGAAGCAAAACAGCGTGTAAAGTATTTTTGAAAGCCCATCCTTTCTCTTCTGGGCATTCTTCATCCATTACGGAAGTAATTTCACATCAAAATATGGTGACTAATGGGTTCTCCTGAGACGTAACTTTTATGTGAATTATCACATAACTGAGAGCGATAATTAATTATAAAAGTCTTCAGTTTACACTCTGTCTGGTAAGTGTATTAAACTGCAAGGAGCTGAGGAAGAGTCTTTTGTAAGATGTCAACTAGTGATGCATCAACTGACAACTGACGTCTTATGCTGTGGTAGAATTGGGGCAAACATGGGTGGAAGTTGTCCCGGCAAGGACTGCAGGGAACTGTTACAGCATTGCATACTTAATTCAGCACCTTGGAGAGCTCTTATGCAAGACAGGCGTTGCTCCAATCATGGTCAAAACCCAATATTACTAAGTCCCACCACTCAACTCAATCATAAAAGAGGGGGTGTTCTGGCTTAAAGCTGTGCATTTTAACACTGAGATACCAAATATCTCTTACTAAGCCCCACCCCTCAACTCAATCATAAAAGATGGGGGTGTTCTGGCATAATGCTGAGCATTTTAACACTCCTGTATAGCAGTGATGGCGAACCTTTTCGAGACCGAGTGCCCAAATTGCAACCCAAAAGCCACTTATTTATCGCAAAGTGCCAACACAGCAATTTAACCTGCATACTGAGGTTTTTGTTGAGAAAAAATGGTTGGCTCCGAGGCGTGTGTTACTCAGGAGTAAGCTTGGTGGTAGTCGGTGGCTTTGCTTTGAAGCAACTGTGCAACTCTTCCAATGGGAGAATCACGACTCTAGGAGGGTTTACTCAGAAGCAAGCCCCATTTTCAGCAACCCAGCTTACTCCCAGGTAAAGGATCACGCTTTAGTTCTTCCCATGAAAATCATTGGGGTTTAACAGCGCTTAACGGGGTTACCTACACTGCTTCCCCAAAACTAGGTCTTAGGTTTAATGCTAACAATCGAGCCCAGTGGCCCAGGCCAGCCTAGATGTGGGGGGGGGGGGCACTCTGCGCATGCCCACAGAGAGGGCTCTGAGTGCCACCTCTGGCACCCGTGCCATAGGTTCACCATCACTGCTGTATAGCCTTCAGGGCACTCTTTGTCTTTTCAGTCATAAGATTTCAAAGCAGTAAGGGGAGCTGGGCAATTCATGAGGATGTAATGCAAATGGGTTCAGGTTTCTCCCTAGAAGAATCCTAGAGAGCAGAATCTTCTTCTGGTTAAACCACGTACTGCACACTCCCTGAGGCTGGGCTTTGCTCAGGTTTGCATAGTGTGAGATCCTTGAGTAAAATTCCTGTTGCCCTGCATTACTGCAAACTATTCCCTGCTGTACAAGAGACACTGTCTGAGGAGTCTAGGAGCATTACACTATAAAGGGCTTGAGCATGAGTTATGTTTTCCCCATTAGTTGCTCCACTACATGCTAAGTGCTTTCTTTGGCTCTCAGTAACTAGTAGCCTTCCTACGAAGGGGTTTAATATCAAAAAGCAACTCATTCCCAGGCCCATCAGGAAGATCCGGACAGATCATACACTCCCTTGGTCTCAGCCTTCCCAGAAATAAAATGGAGATAACGAGCCAGTGCAGTGGAGTAGTTCAGAGTGTTGGACTGGTATGTGGAAGACCCAGGTTCAGATTCCCACTTGTGCCATGAATGCTCACTGGGTGAACTTGGGTCAGCGTCAGGGATTGCACCTAGTTGATTGAGATGCATTCCTAGCTTGATGTAGTTGCTACAAAATATATGGGGCGGTGATTGTATCTAGTTGGTTGAGATGCATTCCTAGCTCAACGTAATCTCTGCAAGTTCTATGCAACCAGCCTGCTATATGTTCCCACTGCTATATTGGGATAGTCTTCCCTTGATCGCTTCTTTATGGTTTCACATGTTTTGTAGATAACTAGGCTTACCCCTGACACCCTCTGCTCTCATGGAAAATGGACGTTTCCATTGCTCTGTGGGAGCATGAGGCCAGGTGACTTTATCTCTATCAGTTGCCGACCTTGGGGTGCCTCGGCTCCAAAGTAACTCTTTCTCACATTCTTTGGGAAAATGGAAGGGGGATTATTTCTGAATAAAGGGGATAGCAAAAGTCAGGTTTACCAGAACTGGCTCTTTACAAGCTGGGTGCTTCATTGCCTTCCAATAAATGCTGCAGATCAACAATCTAGAGTCTGTCTATTGATTCAAGGTTCGAGACCTAACAGCCAGTCACATTCTGGGGGCAGGAGGTTTGGGATTCGGATGCCATCCCTAATATGGTTTATTTGAATTATGATGTTGCTACTGTTTTTTAATGCACTTTTTAATGGATTTTAATGCACTTTTGATTTATATTGATGTACTTCGGGGGTAGGGCAATTTATCTATTATCATTATCATTATCAACAACAACAACAACAACAACAACAACAACAATAATTATTATTATTATTATTATTATTCAAGACTAAAGAATCAAAAGAAGAGTATAGAGTCCAACAGTTTAAAACACGAAAGGAGCAGTGGCTAAACAAGCCACTCCATGGGCAGTACTTTAAGAACATTGAAGGGAAGGCTCAGAAGGGGAACTCTAAAGAAGGAAACTGAAGGCCTGATTTTTGCTGCCCAGGAGCAAGCATTACGGACAAATGCAATAAAGACACGAATCGAAAAGTCCTACAATGACCCAAAGTGCCGTCTCTGCAAAGAGTGTGATGAAACCGTGGAGCACATCATCTGCTGCTGTAAGAAAATAGCCCAAACTGACTATCTCGAACGTCACAATAGGCTAGCAGCAATGGTGCACTGGAACCTTTGCAAAAAGTATGGCCTGCCCTGTAGCAAGACCTGGTACGAGCACAAGCCAGAGAAGTCCACAGAAAATGAAGAAGCAAAAATACTCTGGGACTTTAGAATACAGACAGACAGACACCTGGCACACAACACCCCAGACATAACAGTGATAGAGAAGAAACATGTTTGGATCATAGATGTTGCTGTGCCAGTTGACAGCAGGGTAGAGGACAAAGAGCTGGAAAAGATCACAAAATACAAGGACCTACAAATTGAAGTTGAACGATTGTGGCAAAAAAAGAACAACAGTAATCCCACTAGTAGTCGGTGCTCTAGGAGGAATCCCAAGAAATCTTGAAAAACATCTGGAAAGCCTAAACTTGGACAGAACATCAGTCCACATGCTGCAGAAAGCAGCACTTCTAGGAACTGCACATATTCTACGCAAATACCTCTAATATCCTAGGTCCTTGGGAAGGACTCGATATTCAGAGATGAATTCCAGACACTTGTGCTGTGTTGTTATATGTATAATAATAATAATAATAATAATAATAATAATAATAATAATAATAATAATAATAATAATAATAATAATAATGCTGAGGTAGTCACAGTGGTAATCGGCATGCTGGGCGCCATCCCAAAAACACTAGGGCAGCACTTGAAACATCTTCGAATTGACAAAATTAGCATCTGTCAAATTCAGAAGGCAGCCCTGCTGGGATCCGCACAAATACTACTCCGATACATTACAACTTCCTAGGCCTCTGGGTGAGGCTCGAATTGTAATGAAGGCCAACAACCAGCTAAAGATCTGGCAGCTGTGAAATCTACAATAATAATTCTCCTCACCTTACAGGGCTGTTGTGGGGATAAAATGGAGGTGAGGAGAATGATGTAACCTGCTTTGGGTCCTGACTGGGGAGAAAGGTACGATCCAAATGAAGTAAATATGTACATAAATAAATATCTACCTTGGTATCAAAAAGATCATGGGTTTATATCATTGATTTTCATCATAACAGCCATTCACAGGCAACAGAAAGCCACCTAAATTCAAAATAAAAAGTTTCTCAAGCAGCAGCAGTTCACTGATGACCATTAGTTTCCAGTTCTGACTACCCCTGAAGAGGGGGAGTGATGCAGCATCCATTACTGGAGGACCTCAAGATGCAGCAGCACAGGTTTTGGAGTGACTATTTGAGCGTATGTGACTGCTAAGCAGACTGGTGAGAGCAATCGATATACGGCCATCCATTCAACTGCCATACACATGCCTGCTGCTTCTATTAGCAGCCCCAGATCTCTTGATGCCCTTCAGGGAGGGTGCTGAATTCCCTTCTCCTATTCGCTGGGAGTCAGCAATGGAAGTTCATAGGTGCCTCTGAACCAATGCAGGAGCTGCCACTGATAGACAAGATAGATAAACGGTTGTCCCATCCAGGCATTTTAATTGTAATATACCTGCAGTACTGCTGGCTCTACCTGAAAAGCAAAACTGGAGAATACTTGGTGGTCCCTCTTCAAAATATAGAAGCCCATAAATTGAATTATTTGAAATGTGTTGAAATGAAAAGTTTAATGATAAGGTACCACCCTATCGCCCTTTTCGCATTGCAGAAGGATTAAAAATTGCCTCTATAAATGTTAACACATCAAGTGTCCAGACAACACACGCAGGAAGAGGGTTTTTATAGAATAAGATACCTGGTCATAGATATATGTTTACGATTTACTGACAACGATAGGAGTTCTGGAAATGTTTCTTGCTTTCTTGGAGGGCATTCGATGAGATAATTAATCCAATACTTGCGGAGCTTATTGAACAGTTGTTGGAAAAGAACTACTGATCATTTTTTCCTGTCATTATTACTGATTATTGGTCTTTGGGTTTTTTTTGGTATGGGTTTTTTTTCAAAGAAGGCAGATTTGCTGAATTAAACTGAATGTGCCAGAATTGTTTCCTGAATAGAAGAAGAGTTAGTTTTTATGCCCCACTTTTCTCTCCTGTAAGGAATCTCAAAGCAGCTTACAATCACCTTCCCCTCTCCTCCCGGCAACAAAAATCTTGTGAAGTAGGTGGAGCTGAAAGAGTTTGGAGAGAACTGTGACTGGCCCAAGGTCACCCAGCAGACTTCAAGTGTAGCAATGGGGAAACTACCCCGGTTCTACAGATAAGAGTCCACCGCTCATGTGGCTGAGTGGGGAATCAAACCCTGTTCTCCAGATTAGAGTCCACCATTCGTAACCATGACTCCATGCTGGCTTTCTTGGCTGTTAGAAGACTTCACAGGTCACAGGGGTGGGAGATGATCTCTAGGTGACGGGTGGACAGAAGGTAGACTGTGGTTCATAGGGAGGCCAAAGGCCAATTTCTACAGTAGATTTCCACCAACTTATTGGGATTCTTGCAAGCAGCCTAGATCAGAGCCTGCAAAATGTTAGAACAGCCAATCTTAAATAAGTGACCAGTCAAGTCGCAACTGACACAGGGCAACTGAAGTTCTACCTCATGGGGCAGTGATGGTGAACCCTTTCAAGACCGAGTGCCCAAATTGCAACCCAAAGCCCGCTTATTTATTGCAAAGTGCCAACGTGGCAGTTTAACCTGAATACTGAGGTTTCAGTTTAGAAAAAACGGTTGGCTCCAAGGCGTGCATTACTCGGGAGTAAGCTTGGTGGTAGTCTTGGTGGCTTTGCTTTGAAGCAACCGTGCAACTCTTCCAATGGGTGAATCACAACCCTAGGAGGGTTTACTCAGAAGCAAGCCCCATTGACAGCAACCGATCTTACTCCCAGGTAAAGGATCGTGCTTTAGTTCTTCGCATGAAAATCAGTGGGGTTTAACAGTGCTTAACAGGTTTACTTACACTGCTTCCCCAAAACTAGGTCTTAGGTTTAATGCTAATAATCAATCCCAGCGGCCCAGGCCAGCCTAGATGTGTGGGGGAGGGGGCGACTCTGTTTGCGCGTGCCCACAGAGAGGGCTCTGAGTGCCACCTCTGGCACCCGTGCCATAGGTTCGCCACCACTGTCATAGGATTTTCAAGACAAGAGACAGGCAGAGGTGGTTTGCCATTGCCTTCCTCTGCATAACAGCCCAAGTTTTCCCCAGTGGTCTCCCAGCCAAGTACGAACCTCTGCATATTTTCTGAGCTCTGATGTGTTCAGGCTAGTCTGAGTTATTATCGCCGCCACAGCTGAACAGTTACATCTGAACTATTAAGACATGCTGAGGACAAATTGTTGCTCTTGTTGAGGGGAGGGGCTGTACATTAAAAGCACATTAGAAAACTGAAGGGGTTCTTTGTTAAGGAATACAGACCAGACACAATTCAAGTCAACCCACTCCTACCTTTAGGTGCATTGAATGCTCAGGGCTTTATAGGGTAATGGAAGGACCTTGAATTGAAATTTCCTTTTGAGGATGCAAG
The DNA here is from genome assembly GCF_021028975.2 of Sphaerodactylus townsendi. NCBI lineage: Eukaryota > Metazoa > Chordata > Lepidosauria > Squamata > Sphaerodactylidae > Sphaerodactylus > Sphaerodactylus townsendi. The sequence goes on from NC_059430.1 coordinate 21,753,386, forward strand.
TGATAATGACGGTAGAGTACACTAAAAGTGGGTTAGCAATGATTACTAACAAAGCAAGGTGGAAAGCCCCGGAATGACTTCGTGAGCCAATCAGCCTGAAGTGCATATAGCAGACAATCATATTAAATTCCAAGAGTGAGATAATAGTCTGGTGATGTACATGTTTGTGCAGCTCCTCCATTGTCACACAATCATTACCAGGAAATTACATGGCTTCGAATGCTCTGCAAAATAGTTGCGCTTTCGTTTATCAAGCAATTAAGGATTTTAGGGCGGAAGAGAGTACAGAAAAGACCCATTGTGCGGCTGGCAGCCTTCTGTTTACCCACAGATGAGAAGGCTGATATGATCCGAATAGAACCAGTGTAATGCAAATGTTATTAAAAGGAGATAGAAGGGCTTCTATTGGTGCAGCAAAAAAATGGCTTTGAATTCTAAATCGTTTCCCTGGCACGGATCCACCATACTTTCTACATCTCACATAGTAATCTATCTTGACTCGGCGCCTTCAGAAAATCATTTTGGAACTACCTTCATGGTAGTTGAGGAAAGAACTGATAAATATGGCTATCAACACAGTAAAGCTGCAGTCCTATGTGTGCTTACAAGATGTTAAGACCCCTTGGTTTAAATAAGACTTAATTCAAAGCAAATTCATGTCTCATATTTATATCTTGCCCTTCCTTCAAGATATTCAGGATGTCAGACAACATCATCAGTATATCTGTTTTTCAATATGGCCAAATCTGTGGATACTTAAGTCTAGAAACAAGAGCCGTAAACAGACAAAACTGAAAAATGTCTCAGCTTTGCAGAACAATCTGAAAAAAAACAAAGCAAAATATACTAGGGGTTTCCTGGTATGCAAGCACAACACTGATTGCCAGGTTTCAAGCCTTGGTTTCTGTCAGTAAAGGGCTGGGGAAGGGAAGGAGGGAAAGCTGAAGATGCACAGCAGATCAAAGTATGTTGACTGGTAGATGGGAAGGTGACAAGGAAGCAGGAACACAGGTAAGGGTATGGGGGCTTTCAGGGAAGGAAAAGAGAAGATAGTAAAGGAGGGGAAATGAGAGGTCCTCTGCCGTTCCTTGCAGGTTTCCCTGTTGTTTTATACTAATAACGTATGCTGAACTAAATTAGATAAAGAGAGAGCGATGAGCCCACAGAGATCTTGGTAGGGAATTGAAGTATTCAACACTCTGTCCAGGATATCAACCAGTTAGTCACAGGAACTTAGAGTGAAGGCAGATTTTTAAAAAGTCACATTCACAGCAGGTCCCTCATCTACATGGTAATCTTGATTTCCTTCTGTCGTCTGCAACTCAGATGATAGATCTGCATGCTGGAAAATCAAATCCTGGTTTTGTTAGCGCAGGAGTCTGCAATCTTTCACAACTAAAGAGCCAAATTATGCCAACATTCAGAGTGATGTATCAGCCACCAGTTAGTATAAGGCCACCCGTTTGTTTAACTGAAAATAAACAGGATTACCGATAACTGACATGTTGATTAATCCATACAGTTTCTACATCCCAAACACTGGCTGTTGGGAGTACCTTATTGGGAAGCAGCACACATGAGAACTCACAATAAGTCATGGATATACACAGGACCATTCAATGCAATGGTTCTAGCAAACTGGCACAAATCTGTGCATGGCTGCCACTGGGATGATTGGCAAGTTAACTTTAAACTTTCATTTTCTTTTGGAAAGAGCTGTATTTGAGGCTAGAACTATAGGACGTGGGTTTCTTCTTCCACCACTACCCCATGTTACAGGCAGTCTCCTGTTCCCCAAGCAAACTAAGTTCAGGTGCCTTGCACTTGGCCAGAACAGAGTGTAAGACCCACAGACAAATAACCAACAGTTCAAAAAAGGGTTAATAGCACTGAAAGTTTAGGACTCTGACTCCTCCCATGAAGTCTACCAAAATAAAGATTACTTGCGATGCTGGAAACGATTGGAGATGGTTTGAAGAACTTGCAGACACCAACTTTTCCTTAACTGCTTCTAAGGAAGCCTGGCCCGCTTGCTTCTTCTTCGGAGTTCTCCTGGTATCCTCTAACTGGACTCTGTTTCCTTGCAATTCTGTTGGAACTTGTTAACTCTGAGTTCTATGGATCTCTAACACCTTAAATGTCTGAGATATTGCTGACTCCAGCCTTCCCCAGACACCTGAACGAAAACAGACTATAAAACAGGAACTGCTAACGAATAAGATAACCTATAGTGCTCCTGCCTATGGAGGGCTTCTTAAAGGGACAGAGTCTAACTAAGGTTCCCTCCCACAGAATACTGTATATCAAGCAACTAAACCCATTCCAACTAAGAGTGCAACTGAGGCTTAAGTAAGGAAAATAGTGAGGGTGTCTCTAGGGGCATGACAGACAGGCGGTCCGCCTTTTAATAAATTGAGCATTGCATGTACTCTTATTTATGTTGTTCATCTTATTTTTTAAAAATCACAAACAATTTGAATATAAAACTGCTGAACGCTAGCAATGGGAGGAAATTGTTTTTCATGGAATCATAGGCACTAGCCAATCAACACCAGCCATATGCAAAAATGCAAAACTGGAGCTGGAGATGAAAGTTACTTTGAAATGAAGGATGCACCCTTGCACCCCCTTCACTAAAAATCTTATGACTGGCTTTATTCTTAACATAACAAACCTTTAGGTAGTATGAAGACTTGGAAAACTTGAGTCTGATTCCCTGGAAACCTGGAACTTTCTTGGTGAGGCATCTTTCTCCTCCTTCCCTCTCACTGCCTCCTCTTAGTTTCATGGGACAAATGAAAAAGCTGATGACTACGCACATATGTACGCACTAGGGAGTGAAGAACATCACTGCAGGTTGTATTACTAATTGCTTGATCTTTAGGAATGTATGAATGTTTTTTCTGAGAAGGAGTACTTTATGCTTTTCATTTCCTTGAGGGATCACTAGTTCAGAAAGACTGCAGCAAAAATTCCCTCAGTCCCTAAGGCTTCAAAGTTCTGAAGCCAGTGCAGTATAGTGGGTTAAGAGTGGTGGACTGTAATCTGGAGAACTGGGTTTGATTCCCACTCCTCCACGTGAAACCTGTTTCTCCACCAGTACCTCAGCCAACGCCCAACATTTCCATTTCATGCTTCAGCTTCTTCCTCCTGCTCAAATTGCTCATTAATTGCACAGTTAAATGGTGGAACTTCCTGCCCCAGAATGGGATGATGGCCACCAACTTGAAAGGCTAGTCAAAATGGCAGCTAGTCATGATGCACACCTATTGTCTTCAATATCAGAGGAGCATGCCTATTATATTAGGGACTGTGGAGCACAGACAGGGTAATGCTGCCACAGTTGTCTTGTTGGTGGGCTTCCTAGAGACACCAGGTTGGCCACTGTGTGAACGGACTGCTGGACTCGATGGGCTTTAGTGTGATCCAGCATAGCTGTTCTTAAGCTCCCATTCTGGTTTCAGCACTGGACAGCAGCAATCCTGAGAGTCAGAAGAAGTCCCTTCCTTCCCATGCCTGGATTCAGTTAAGGATGCCGGACTGATACCACTCATGGTGGGGAAACACTGAGGTTCTGCCTTCTGCAACAGGTGCGAGAGGATGGGATGAGAAGCACAGCAACTGCTGCCCCATCCCCTGCCCTGAGACATTTGCAGAGCCGTTTTAAGCTGAGTTGGTGGGAAATGCCATCAAGTTGCACTTGGCTTATGGAAATCATTAATGGGGATTTCAAAGCAAGAGAGAAGTTGAGGTGGTTTGCCATTGTCTGCCTCTGCACAGCAGCCCTGAACTTCCCTTGGGTTCTCCCATCCAAGTGCTAGCCAGGGCTGACCCTGCTTACCTTCTAAGCTCGGACAAGAGCAGGTTAGCTTGGGCCATCATCCAGGTGGATAAAAGGGCACTGTTCTTCTTTGGACGAAACAGTGACTATGTTAAAGAGCCTTTTGCCCTTTGCTAAACCTCTCCCGCATCCACCCCACTCTAAAATCATATGCATATGGAAGTTGTTTTGTCTTGAAATTTAAGCTACAAAACTATGTTAACAATGCCAAAATTATCAGGGTTTGTATATTCCATGATTTCTGTCTCTTATCATGCAAATGCAAAATGTACAATTGAGTACGGAATTGAGCGTTCTGCAAAACTCAGTTTTCTCTCCTTTTCCTAAGTGAGCTTTACGTGTTCAAGATGACAAATGCAAGCTGTAAAATGTGTGAGGAGGTTTCTTGCAGATGCTGGGAGTGGGTTTGAGCAGGAATGTCAAAGGCCGAGACACACTAGGGGTTTTCTAAAGAAGGATCGTGATATGTGTGTGTATTTGTAAAGTGCTGTTCAGTTGCTGCCGACTTATGGCAATCCCTATTGGGATTTTTAAGGCAAGAGAATAACAGAGGTAGTTTTCCATTGCCTGTGCCTGTGTAACAGCCCTGGACTTCCTTGGTGGTTTCCCATCCAAGTACTGACCAGGGACAACCCGGCTTAGCTTTTTAAGGCATGAGACTAACAGAGGTAGTTTGCCATTGCCTGTCCCTGTGTAGCAGCCCTGGACTTCCTTGGTGGTTTCCCACCCAAGTACTGATCAGGGACAACCCTGCCTAACTTTTTAAGGCATGACACTAACAGAGGTAGTTTGCCATTGCCTGTCCCTGTGTAGCAGCCCTGGACTTCCTTGGTGGTTTCCCACCCAAGTACTGATCAGGGACAACCCTGCTTAGCTTTTTAAGGCATGAGACTAAGAGAGGTAGTTTGCCATTGCCTGTCCCTGTGTAGCAGCCCTGGACTTCCTTGGTGGTTTCCCACCCAAGTACTGATCAGGGACAACCCTGCTTAGCTTTTTAAGGCATGAGACTAAGAGAGGTAGTTTGCCATTGCCTGTCCCTGTGTAGCAGCCCTGGACTTCCTTGGTGGTTTCCCATCCACCATGTACTGAACAGAGAAAACCCTGCTTAGCTTCTGAGATCTGGCAAAGATCAGGCTAGTCTGGGTCATCCATGCCCAGGCAAGGATCAGGGTACATTATGCAAACAAAGGAAATCTATGCAAATTTGTTGAATATGTGGGTAACAAAAGATCAGAATTAGGGTACAGGGTTTTACAAACGCCAAAGCCCCCTTCCTCCTCCTCCAGGCATACTGGAAAACATAATAGGTTTCAGTTTCCAAATTACGTTGACAGACTGGGCAAGGTCATCCTCTCCTGAAGGCAGGAGCCCATAAACCAGATCCCGCAAGCCCTTGTTAATGAGCCCCGACGGTTTTATATCTGGGTCAGACCGTGGGATTTCAGCGAGTCCGAATGACAGAGTCCAGGCTGGGAAAGACCTGCTCCTTTCCCATTTACTGTCCCTTTCCAAATCAGTAAGGATTAAGCAACGCCTGATCATGATGCCGGGGACGTCAGGCCAGCCAGCAATTTTCTAAACTACCAAAGCAATGGAGGATTATTTTATCTAATTAAGATGAAGCACAGTATTTAAGCCGGGCCATTTGCATTAAGCAAGCCTTTCTGAATTATAAAGACGGTTGCGTCTGGATTTATGCGTGCTAATCTCCCTCCCCTCACGACAATGCTCCAATGACACATGCTATAAATCACTTCCCTTTATGGGAAACACACTAATCCAGTCCGTTAAAATGCTCCGTTGTCATGGTGAATAAACTGAAGGTGTCCAGTTCTCCCTGCCTGGCCGTGGCTTCCTCCTGGCATACAGGACATTGCCTATGACACACACTGGGTCTCCCGTCCCTAGTCAATTTCCAGGCAAGGGCACTGCCATCATGCCAGCACCCACCCATTTCTGGAATCTGGACAGTTCCTGAAACTCTGTTGATGGACCTCTGGCAGGCCACTCTTTTTGAAGGCCCTGAGCATAGAAAAACCTCAAGAGGAATGAGAAACTGGAGGCCTAGAGGTGCTCTTGAATGACTTTCTCCCAAGTGTTGTCATAGGGTTTCTAATCTTTCCTGAATGGGAGACTGTCCTTCTGATAATCTATGTGTCAATCACTCAATTGCTGAACACTTGGCACAATACAGAATGGAAGGGTGGATTCAATTTTCAGTTCAGTGAGACGGAACTGTGGTGGAACATGTCTTCCCGTCACAGCTGACCTATGACAGCCCTGTAGAATTTTGAAGGTAAAGAACGTTCCGGAGAATATGGTTCCTTTTGTAATTCATGATACGATTGCGTTTGGGCCAAAGGGCCTATTGACTACTTGGATTTAATTAGAATGAAACCACATGGTTTGATTTGGTTTCCAAGACAAAAATCACTTCCTAGAATCAAGGAACAAACAACTCTCTCACCTTGATTTCTGCTGACACATTTCCATACTTCTGTGCTTACAGACGACCCTGAACTTTTAAAGCTAACCTGGAATACACTGGTGGCATTTAGTTATGAGTGTATTATCATTATTCATTTTTCGATAGGTCATGATAAAGAGATGTCTTTTTAAAAGAAATATATACCCTGCAGTCTCTGCATTCAGATGCAGATGACAAACAGTTACTCAGAACTAAATAATTCTTGAAAACTGTGACAAAACAGCAGCACATCTAGTTAATCATCAAGCAGTGGAAACAATTAAAAGAATTAAAAGCACACGTATGGGTCACTGATCTCTCACTCAGTATCGTTTAATCGGGACATATGAAAAGAAACAAAGCAGAGAATGTACGATTGCCAACTCTGGGTGGGAAATTCCTGGAAAAATTGGGGGTGGAGTCTGTGGAGGGAGGGGGTCGGGAAGGGAGGGAGTTCAGTGAGGTGTTACGCTGAGCTGTAGCGAGGGGGAACTACGCCCAGGGCATGCGTGCACCCTGCACCCTGCCACGCCCCTGCCCGCCATGCCACGCCCCCACCAAGCCCCCGCACCAGTGCACGCCCAGTGCGTCATGCCTCCCCCCGCCCCCTTGGATCAGAAGATGCCAGCCACAAATGCAGGCAAAACATCAGGAGAAAACACTACTGGAACACCGCCACACAGCCCGGAAAACCCGCAGCACCCCAAGAATCATTCTGTTTCTCCAGCAAGCACTTGTCAAAACACCAATCTGTTCCTGAGTGCCCCGTTAGATGGCTCGCAGGGAGTTACAGTGCAACGTCGCCGGGGTCTGGACCGTCTGGCTGATGCCCTCTCCCGCCTGCCTGAGGGGGAGGGACGGAGGCTGGAGCTTGCCTGTCAGCCCGCTTTTGATTCCCTCAAGGCTGCCTTCACTTCTGAACCTATCCTTGCACCTCAATCCCCACAGCACAGAAACTGGTTGAACTGTTTATGCTGCATATTTATGGGCTGCATTCCTCCCCCCAGCAAAGCACTTGCCCCTCCAACTGTCAGGGATTGCACCTAGTTGATTGAGATGCATTCCTAACTCAATATATTTGCTACAAAATAAATGGACGGTGATGGTATCTGGTTGATTGAGATGCATTCCTGCTTCAATGTAATCGCTACAAGATATATGTATTCGGTATGCTACATGTTACCACTGCTGTAATGGGACATTCTTTCCTTGATCTCTCCTTTATGGTTTCACATGCTTTGTAGACAACTAGGCTTGCCCCTGACACTTTCTACTCCCATGTGTTGCTCTGTGGAGGTAGGAGGCCAGGTGGCTTATCTGATAAAGTTGCAGCAGCACATTTTGCTTTATTTTCAACTCTCAGATCCTGGACACTGTACTACAAGGCCGAAAGGTTGGAGGATAAGCAGAGTTTGGGCGGGAAAAATGCCACTCTGTTAAAAGAGTCGAAAGTGAAGATCAAATTAAAACACAAGAAAAAGATATACCTTGCAAACTAAACAAAAAATCCCCCAATAATTAATAATTGAAACAATTACCTTCTGAGTAATAATTTACTAAAACACTTTTAAAAATCTCAAATATGCATTTATTTTATTTTTTTCTGTTTCCCCCCCCAGAACTTAGTTTTCTAGTGGACTGTGTTTTTATAGGTTGCATTTTGCCAGATTTCAACAATATCAGGACAGACTTTTAAAAGATCTCCTTGAGTGTATTTTGAGAACAGAAGAGTGAGAGACATGTTTTTTAAAAAAAATCCGTCAAATATTTCTGGCATGCCGAGTAGGCTTTGAAGCCAAGGTTTTTCTTAAATTAAGGTCTGCTTGTTTCTGATTTTCTCTGCAGTAGCTTTGGTTATTCTTCAAATTTAGTGTATCACTCGTGCCAACAATGGAAATGGTTGACTCTGATTCTGTATCCTACAAGCAAGATTGGTAGCCATCCAGAAAAGAAAGGAAGACTGAGAGCCGAACTAGATGTTATGGAGTCCGTGGGTCAGACCCATGTGTACCATAACATCTAGTTAGGTCCCAACATGACAGCTACCTGGATCTAATCTTCGACAAGGTTGCTGAAACAGCAGGAGGGCTGTCCAGCTAAGCAGCAAGGCTAAAGAGACAAGCTATCCAAATGCCGCAACAGCCAGACAGAAGCTGAGAATATTTAGAGCAGGCCTGGCACTCTTAGGTCCTATCCATACAGCAAATATAAAGCAGGCTGCAGGTGGGATAAATGAACCAATCATAGCCCTGGGCCGTTCACATGGCTGGGCATCCCGTGGTCAGCAAGCGTGTTGGCTGAGGTGTGCGCCTTCAAATGGAGCCGTATTTCCGTCCACTCACCTCCCTCCGCTGCGTAGCTACCAAGCCTGACTGGCATGGACCTCCACACCCAAGACTGCCATTTTCTGTGGCATCCCTGTGTTCTTTCTAACATATAGTTGTGTCTTCAGATTCAGGCAGGAATGGAAGTGTCAATAATTAAAAGAGGTGATGGAGGCAGTTTCGTCTTCCTAACTACTCTTAGAGAGTCTCATAATTGCCATTCTAGAACCCTGGTCTAATAAACTCCAAGGATGATATGCCCATATCCCCCAATAAACCCTACTCCTCCAATGAGTAGAGAGAGAGAGCAGTGACCATTACGGTGCTCTCTGCAGCAGAGATGAGCAATTGTGGTGCACCAACATGGGCTGGCGCTTTATGGGGCCTGTGTGCCAAAAGCTGTGATTTAACCCATCGATAATTACAGTCCATGGCACTGGCTGGCTGGCAGCTCCCTCTCTTGTGAAGTTTTGCAAAGCGTGTGAAATGTGCTCAAGGAAGGGAAAAATGGGGAAAGGGCCAAAAGGCACCCAGACTCAAATGTCATGCGCAACCAAGCCTGCAGTGTTAAGCAGAGCTGAGGAGAGAAGAATCCATCAAGAAAATACTCTGACCCTGTAATGCTCGGCTCTGCAGTAATTGGAAGGAACTGACAAGACAGGCAAAGGTAAAACTGATGACTTGGGCTCTTTCCCTTAGCAGCGCATCAGCAAGTGCTTCTGTCAGACTGGAAATAGACCAGGCAGGCGCTGGAGGAGCAATGACTGAGGACTCAGGAGATGCGGCGGGTGGATTTTTGAGCCTTTTCAGAGCTGGTTGGCAAAAGTCAACAGGGCTGGTTAAATCAATAACCAACATATTTTAACTTTCTGAGCGTGAAAAGCACTTCACAGATGCTAGATCTGCAATCCTTACCAAAGCCCTGGAAGGAACCCTAGTACAATTATCACCGAAGAGTAGGGAGGTCATGGATATTAAACAAAGACCTGGTCAATCAAGGGCTACTAGTCTGGAGGGTTAAATGGAACCTCCATGTTCAGCAATAGACTACTTCGGAATAGGGTTGTGTAAGCACCCCCTCTGCTGGCCACCCCTGCAGGGTAGGCCACTTTGCCCTTGCAGGAGCTCAACTACCCTTCCGGAACAAACAGGACACAACTCTGGTTTGTATTCATAAGCTCTATTTCTGTCAGATAGTTAACAGAACTTCCGCAAGTTGGAGCCTCTGTACCATACCGCCCTCTGGCCCTGCTTCCCTTTTATCCCTCTCAGGATGTTTCCTCCCACCTAGGAGCTCCCTGTCCTAGCCTCTCAGTGGCTGGCGAGCTGTCTGTCTTGCCCTGCTCTTCAGTTTTCCTGGCCCCACTCCTTGATTGTAGCCTGGCTAGGGCTGTGCCTGCCTTGCCCTCCTCTCCAAAACTGATGAGGACTGCTGATTGCAGATCGGCCAGGGCTATGTTGCCTCCACCCTGTTCCCTGGAATTGCGGAGGCTTGCTCTTGTAGCTCAGGCTTTCCTCCTATTTCTCTGTGTGTCCTTCTTGCTGCTGGATTCCTGGCGGTCCCTGTGGTACATCCAGGGTGGGGCTGTCAGTTGTGGAGTCCTCCGGGGTCTCTGGGTGGGCATGTGTGACAAGGAGGGGGGTGGAACAGGCTGCTGGGTGCTGGAGGCAGCTCTGTCCATGAACAGCTCGTGAACCCACAGGTGCAGCGTGGAGATCTCCTGGAAAAACAGCTGATCTCCAGGCTAAAGAGATCAGTTCAGCTGGAGAAAATGGCTTTTATGGAATATGAACTGTATATTATTATACCCCTCTGTGGTCCCTCCCTTTCCCAAACCCCGTCCTCCTCAAACTTCACCCCCAGAAACCCAGGATTGTCCCAACCCAGAACTGGAAATCATACCTTGGAACAACTTTTCATGGAGAAGCCACAAAGGAATGGGGAAGATTAGCATCTATGCTGTATTTTAGGTTTTCTGGGGCCATTTGGCTGGTCTTGATGGAGAGTCAGAGTGGTGTAGTTGTTATAGGAACTGGAAAATCCAACTTTGAATCCCCACTCCACCACAGAAGCTTGCTGGATGACTAAAGGCTGGTCACACAGATTCAGCCTTACCTTCCTACCCTACAGGGTTGTTGTGAGGATAAAACAGAGAAGAGAAAATCAAAGATGGTTTGAGTCCTCCATGGGGAAGAAATACAGGATATAAATAAAAGTAAACAAAATAAATGATGGGCCATAGGTAGGGTTGCAGGACATATCTTAATAAAGACATGTTGGTACCAAACTACATGATGATAAACAAAGATATATATAGATTCTGGTGGGTTTTCCGGGCTGTGTGGCCATGTGTAACAGTATGTTACAGACTTTCCTCTGTGATACACCTCTGAAGATGCCAGCCACAGATGCAGGCGAAACGTTAAGAACAAGATCCACTAGACCACAGCCATACAGCCTAGAAAACCCACCAGAACCAGTTGGATCCAGCCGTGAAAGCCTTCCACAATACAAAGATATCTATATATTACAGTCCACCAGAATTCAGAAATCTTCTTCCTTAGCAATGACCATTTATGTACTTGTGGTCTGCCCCACAGTGAGCATACAATCCGTTCAGCTCAGATTCTTGGTTGTGCACATGTTTTTCCCCGCTCAAAGTCATGGCGCCACAAATCAGACACGCCCCGTGTTTTCCAAAAGCAGTCAAAGTGTGACTTTACCCCTGCCTACACAGGGAAAGAGAAGCAGAGCAGTATGTATCTGGCTTCCTCCGGGTTTGTTTGTTTGTTTGTTTGTTTGTTTGTTTGTTTACATTTTTAAACCGCCCTCCCCCGGAGGGCTCAGGGCGGTGTACAACAACATCATATAAATACAAATATAAAAACAATCTATAACAATATTAAATTCACAGAATTTAAACAATTTAAAATTTGCAGATGGCGACTCATCCCAACCCCATTCCCGCCCATGGGAGACCAAGATGGTATGAGGGTCAGATGGTCATCCCAGCTGGCCAAAAGCCTGGCGGAACAGGTCCGTTTGTTGTTCCAAGGTATGATTTAGTTCCTCCTCACCTTGTCCTGCTTACGCAGGAGCAGTTCAACCCACTCCTGAGAAGGCATTTCCAGCAAAGCCATGGGGCTTGTTTATTTTGATGCTTTTGATCTATCATAGGAGCAATAGATTGTGAAAAACACTTGAAAAAAATGGGGGGGGGGAGAAAAAGGGTGGGGAAGTACCTCCCAAACCAGAAGCAGTGGGCAGGCAAAATGGCAACTGGGCTCAAAGGAATCAGCAGGGCACCTCCTCGCCGGTAAACTGAGAAACGTGCCAATGACTTATAAGATGCAACAAATCTTCACAATCCTTTCAGTGAAGGGGAACTATTGGGCAGTAACCAATTACATCTGTAATCCTCCTTTAGGATAAGACAGGCTGCCAACTCTACCCCCATTTTGATGTTGTCTTCCTCGGGCTTAATCCTCACACATCCCAGACAAACAAGCAATCATAAAATTCTCCCACTTAAGAGGGCTATTTTATACATGATTTTGATCTGTTGCCCTGCAGCCACACACTCTGTACTCTGTTTACAGGTTGGGGTGTGGCTTCATGACTAGTACTAATGTTGATATCGGTAAGGTTGCCAGACTCCAGGTGGTGCCTGGAAATCTACAGGTATTGTGACTTATCTCTGGATGACCAAGGTTAGTTCCCCTGGAGAAAATGGCTGCTTTGGAAGGTGGACTCTGTGAAATTATCCCCAGCTGAGGTCCCTCCCAGCTGGAGGCGTATCAAGGGGGGAAAGTGCCCGGTGCACTGGTGCGTCCTCCGCCCCTGCCCTGCCCCGGAATCAGAGGTGGGATCCAGCAGGTTCTCACCAGTTCCCGAGAGTGGGTTACTGATTATTTGTGTGTGCCGAGAGGGGGTTACTAATGGGGTCCGCTTTTCCATCTCCCCGCCCTCGCCTCCCCAAGAGGCATACTGCCTTTGAACGTGAAGGTTCCGTATAGCAATTGCGACTGATAATGTAACTCCCTGAACTGGGTTAATCCCTTTCAGGTACTGCAATTCATTGATTCTCAGCCTTTCGTACCTTTTATCTCACCAGTCTCTATCAAAGAACCTGTGTGTTTCACCGTTGCTGTCTTCAGATTTGTGAGTTGGGCCATTTTCTGTATTGTGATGATGATTTAGAAATGACCTGGTGCAAAAAAAATGTTGGGGGGTCGTGGTGGGGTGGCTGCCCATGTGGGGGCATCCAACTCAGGTTTTGGCCAGGGCTCAGGTTTGCCTAGGTACGCCTCTGCCCCCTTTGCTGAGGGGGGGCTGGTGAGGGAACCTGTTACTAAAATTTTTGGATCCCACCACTGCCTGGAATGCCCTCACCACACACTCACAGGGACACACGTCCGGTGCATCGCGCACCCCCTGGCCCCCTTGGAGCTACGCCTCTGCTCCCAGCCCCACCCCAAGCTCCAGCCCCAAAATCTCCAGGTATCTTCCAATCCAGAGTTGCCAGTTCTAGCTCATATAGGAGGCTGGAGGAAATGAAGAAGAGTTTAGATTCATACCTTACTTTTCCCAACTGTAAGAAACCTCAGAGTGGTTTACAAACTCCTCCCCTCCTCTCCACACAACAGACACCTTGTGAGGTAGGTGGTGCTGAGAAAGTCCTGAGACAACTGTGACTGGAGCAAGGTCACTCAGCAGGCTTCATGTGGAGGAGTGGGGAATCAAATCTGGTTCTCCAGATTAGAGTCTGCTGCTCTTAACCACGACACCACGCTGGCTGAAGCACTGCTCTGATCCAACAGGGCTCTTCTGGCTTTCCTAAATCCTTCCCCATTATTAACTTCCCTCCAGCTGTTTTTCTCCAAACAGAGGGAAAAGAAACAAGTACCCACAACTTTCCCCTTCTGGGTAAGAAAGTAGCTGAAGGGCGTAATGGCGTAGTGGTTAAGAGCAGGTGTACTCTAATCTGGAGGAACCGGGTTTGATTCCCCCACTCTGCTGCTTGAGCTGTGGAGGCTTATTTGGTTCAGATTAGCCTGTACACTCCCACACACGCCAGCTGGGTGACCTTGGGCTGCTAGACACAGCCTTTCAGAGCTCTCTCAGCCCCACCCACCTCACAGGGTGTTTGTTGTGAGGGGGGAAGGACAAGGAGATCGTAAGCCCCTTTGAGTCTCCTTACAGGAGAGAAAGGGGCATATAAATCCAAACTCTTCTTCTTCTGTTCTAATGTGGATCTGAACAAGGACCAGGTAGGAAAAGGTTAAGTATTCTTCCTCTATGATCAAATTTACAGTCTTCCATGCTTGCATTTGAGCAGGGCGGGGGTGGGGGAATAGGCAATCAGTTTCTGTCTCTTCCTCATCTTATTTATTTTGGCCCTGAACCACCAGGGCGACGCTAACTCTCAGTCAGATGGATATTAATGAAGTCTGCATTACACATGCAGGCCCCGATCCAGCAGTACACCCATACAGCCATTGGGACTGTGTGCATGAGCCTGAATGGATAACGATCCATCACAAGTAGGGAGATGAAATTAAACCTTCGCTCCACCCCTCCCAGCTGAAAGCTGATGTGAGCAGCTATCACCAACTATCTGAGGGGACGTGGCATGTTTCCTGCCCTGGTTCCCTCAGCACCTTTTTGCACACATAATTTCCCCTGTCCCTGAGAACTATCCAAGTGAATATTTGCTTTCAGACCATAGAATTGGATAAGGGTGGAAAAAGAAGTTGTGGCTCAGCAGAATTTTGCACAATATCTGCAAGATATTTTGCACAATAAGCTGGAAGAACCAGCGAGGTTTAGCAGGTAAGGTGTGGGACTAGAATCTGCGAAACTCATGTTCAAATCCCCACTCTGCCATGGAAGTTTGCTGGGTGACCTTGGGCCGGTCACACACTGGCCCTTTCCACACTGACATTTTAAAACATTTTGAGGCAGGAAATAAAACATTTCCTCTTTCGAGGGCCACCGCGTTTTCACCCCCTTGGTTCCCAAAACGTTTTATTTGCAGCTTCAAAACGTTATAAATGAATGCCCTTTTAAAACAATTCTTTAGTTGAAACGTTTTCAAAACTAATTCGTTTGCCTGTACGATCTCTTTAAGACGTTTCCCATGCCTCTCTGCAGTCTCCGGACTTCCCCCTCGGCACCATTTTCTCAGCTTATTCTTCGCTCCCCCTTGCTTATTTTTTGGAGCCTTTCTGTTTGTTTTTGTCATTTTGGGGGGACTAATCGACTATACATGGCACAGAGAAGGGCAGCACCCCACTACGAAGCACGGAAACACCAATAGGACAATGTACTCAAAAAAGGAGAAAAATCACAAAATGGCGGCCAGGAATCATTTTGAGGAGCTGACTATGGACACACATTGTAGTAAAAGGAGGAATGAAATGTTTTAGAAATGTTTTGGAGGATTTGTGCAGAAAGGGCACTGAGTCTAAACTCTGGGAAGAATTTGGATGGGAGACCTCCAAGGAATACCAGGGTCATGACAGGGAGGAAGGCAATGGCAAACCACCTCTGAACATTTCCTGCCTGGAAAACTCTGTTGGAATGTCATACGTCAGCTGGGACTTTACAGCAAAAAATAAACTGCAGCAGAGGGCCACAGATTATTGGGTGTATGTGTGCGAAGTGCCATCAGGTCGCAGCCAATTTATCATGACTTCAGGAAAGATGTGAGAAGCAGAGGTGGTTTGCCATTGCCTTCCTCTGCAGGATCGTTCTTGGGGGTCTCCCGTCCTGTTTAGCTTCTGAGATCTGACGAGATGGGGCTACATCAAGCTGCCTCCTGTCCCCCACAAATTATTAGGGACTTCTATATACAACATGTTTGTTTGTTTACTGAATTTCAGGATTTACATTATTTGGCAATGCTTTGGAACCTCTTAAAATTGACTGAGTTTGGTGCCTCAATTTGAATGTACTAACCTGCAAGTTGGAGGCTGGAGATCTCCTGGAGTGACAACTGATCTGCAGATCACAGAAATCAATTTCCCTAGGGGAAAAATGGCTGCCTTGAAGGGTAGGCTTTATGGTAGCAGTGTCCAACTTGGGGGCTTCAGACGTTCGTGGACTACAATTCCCATCAGCCCCTTGGCCATGCCAGCAGAGGCTGATTGGAATTGTAGTCCATGAGCATCTGAAGCGCCAGAGTTAGACACCCCTGCTTTATGGCATTATAACTTGCTGAGGCGCCTTGTCTTCCCGAAACCCCACCTTTCCCAGGCCCCACCCCAGTGGTGTACCTAGGCAAACTGGAGCCCTGGGCAAAACCTATCCTAAAAACTGCACCCTTTGCAGGCCAAAAATGGGAAAACACTGAAAATATAAAAAATCCCACAAACGAACTTGCAGTTTTTGCGCCCCCCACAAGGCGGTGCCCAGGGCAACTGCCCACTTTGCCCAATGAGAGGAACGCCTCTGCCCCACCCCCAAAACTCCAGGAATTTCACAACCCAGAGATGGCAACCCCAGCCTCGGCATGTTTCAGGCCTTCTCCAGGTAAGTGTCGATTCTCCTGCACAAAAGCTGGAGAATTTTGCGTGAAATCCAAATGGGATTTTGCAGGAGAACGTCCCGTGCCCTTTGCCCCTGCTCCCAGCCTGAAGAATGCATTACAAATCCTATTGATTTCCTTGATATCCATCACCGGAGGCAGGATTGTGATAATGAGCTGCAAAGCAGTTGGTTTCTCCAGTCTGTTACAGCTGAAAATCCATGCCCTGCGCCTGCCTCACATGACCAATGAAGAAATGAAGACGGGGAACGTCGCGTACAAGCCAGATTCCCTCAAAGCACCAGTAAGTTTGGAATGTAAATTTCTTTTGTTGGAAAATATACATTCTGGTCGATTCCCCACCAAAAAAAGGAATGTAGATACAAGCCGGTTTGGGAAAAACCGGGACCTTTTCAGCACGGTTTCAGCGGCCCCACTGCAGTTTCTGCCCCACAAACGATCCTTGTTCCCAGAAACGCAGCAGCAACGAAGGATTCCCCACTGAGGCGGATTGAACACAGGATCCACTCAGGGGCTATCCTGATTGGCTGTTGCATTGTGTTGGGGCGGGATTTTTTTTAATGTTCAAACTTCCGAATCCACGTCTCTGCGAGCACACGCAGAACAACCCTATGCGGAAACAAAGAAACGGGCGATTAAAGCGAAGCCCTGTTTCCGCATGCCTCCATGTAGTTGGATCCACATGGATACGACGTGTAGCACTGCTTTGTATTGCCTTCTACTCAGTCAATCAGTCAAAACAGGCCCCATGTTGCTTCATATCCACGTGGATCTCCGGTCTGCGAAATTTTTTTAAAAAGGCATCGCGGGCATCGCGCACAGCCCACTGCATTCTCATTGGATGGGAGGCTCCATGTCATTACCAGCAGCGGGAAAACCGAATCCGGATTCACCCCCACAACTTCCCCACCGCTCCAGATTGCCCACGCATTTTTTTGAAAAGGTCTACTTTCTTCCAGGTTTTAAAATAACACGTGCTGAGGGGCGGGGAGCACCGGAAACGGGATGAATGCGTGTTCGGCGCTGGTGCAGTGGGGAGTTCTGCTGGAAACCTGGATATTTTGTGTGACGAGCACGCATCTAATCCTCAGTGGGGAATCGACCTCTGACAGCCAGGTTGCAGCAATTCGGCATTTTTGGTGATGCATCTTGCTAATCTGCCATCACCTAAACCATCAAGTTTCCAAAATCTCAAAAAGGAAAGCATTTTAAACATTTATTTACTTCATTTATACCCCACTTTCCTCCCCAGTGGGGACCCAAAGCGGCTTACATCATTTTCTTCTCCATTTTATCCTCACAACAGCCCAGTGAGGAGAAGAAGGGTTTGGATTTATACGCCCACCTTTCTCTCCTTTAGGAGACTCAAAGGGGCTTACTGTCTCCTTTCCCTCCCCCCTCCCCACAACAAATACCTGTGAGGTGGGTGGGGCTGAGAGAGCTCCATAGAGCTCTGACTAGCTGAAGGTCACCCAGCTGGCATGTGCTGGAGTGCACAAGCTAATCTGGTTCACCAGATAAGCCTCCACAGCTCAAGTGGCAGAGCGGGGGAATCAAACCTGGTTCTCGAGATCAGAGTGCGCCTGCTCTTAACCACTACACCACGCTGGCTCTCCCAGATACTAGTCTGAGGTGGTTGAGGCTGAGAGCATGTGACTGGCCGAAGGCCCTCCAACGAGCTTCTATGAAACAAGTGGGGATCCAGACAGGTTCATCCAGATACTAGTCTGACACTTTTAACTTCTACCACATGTTGGCTCTCACCTGAGCAGATGTGCACGGACAGCTGCTACTGTTCTGATGCAAAATGTGCACAGCCTGCCGTGGATCTTCTGCATGTAGCTACAAATGCTTCTTTTGTGCCCAGAAAAATGACCAGACCCCTAAAATATGTGAAGTGGGCCAGGCCGTCCTTCGACTCTTGTTCAACATTGTCTAGTCAGACTGCCACCAGCTCTTCAAGGTCCTAGCTTTCTTATTTATTTACTAAAGGCCTTTTAAACTTCTTTTGCTCCCCATCAGAACCCTACATGGTTCAGTCCAGCCCAAGCTCATCAGAGTTGAGAAACTACACAGGGTTGGCCCCAGTTTGCACTTGGATGGGAAGCCCTCAAGGAAATCCAGGGTTGCTACACAGAGGAAGAAAATGGCAAGTCACCGTTGCTCCTCTCTTGCCTTGAAAACCTCATAAGAAGAGGAGTTTGGCTTTAAGCCCCCTTGAGTCTTCTGTAAAGAGACTCAAACGGGCTCACAAATTCCTTTGCGTTCCTCTTCTCACAACAGGTGCCTTGTGAGGTAAGTGGGGCTGAGAAAGTCCTGAGAGAACTGTGACTGGCCCAAGGTCACCCAGTAGGCTTCGTGTTAGGGGCAGGGAACCCAGTAGGCTTCGTGTTAGGAGCAGGGAAACAAATCCAGTTAACCAGATAAGAGTCTGCCTCTCACGTGGAGGAGTGGGGAAATCAAACCCAGTTCTCCAGATCAGAGTCCACCTGCTCTTAACCACCACAGCATGTGGGCTCTCCTGCCATCAAATGGTCGTGACTTGACAGCAGTCAATTCTATTATTTGCTCCCCAATGGGACCCACAGAAGGTTCAAAAACACACAAGTTGAACAAGGCAATTTAAACACGCCAGACAGTAAGCAATGCCAACGCATTCTGGATCAGTTGCCAACGGGAGCTACCTGCCATAAGCCCAAGGCCGTGAGGCTCAGAGCCACAGACCGTGAGAGCTCTTTGTTCTTGCCCTTTGGAGCACACCCAAGGATTTGCACCACCCAGGGTTTTAATACCTGTAGGCAGGAAGCAGACAGAAGCTGAGCCAGATGTTGTACAGCTAGCAAGACTTCCTGGGGCTTCTGCAACAGCTGCTACCCAACACTGTTTCAACTGGGGATGCCAAGAATGAAGCCACGGACATTCTACGCACCAAATGTACAGCGAACCACTGAAGAACAAACAGCCTGTCAAACGGGGAACCAAACCGCACAAATGTACGTTTCTCGTTTATTAATAGCACTTATCGGTCAACCGTTTAGAAACCCCGCCGTTTTAAAAAAAAATCCTAACAACAACGCCGTTGTAAAGCGCCCAACAGATGCGAGAGCAAATCAAGTCTGAAAAGCCTGCGTGCAAAAGAGAGGAAAAAAATATTTAAAATGCAGACTTGGCAAGGAAGTTTGCTAACAAGGTAGCGAGGGAGGCTTCCCGAGGGAGGCGGTTCCATAAAATAGACGCTACTGAGGGGAAGAGTCTTTCTAGGCAGCCCAGAGGCGACGGCGGATGCTCAGATGGGAATCGACGCTCCCCTAGGTACCCTGGGCTCAGGCTTTCTAGGAAAGATAATCACTGGCTCTTTTGAACTGAGAAACTAATGGGCAACTGCTTTGCCATATGGAAGTTGGCAGTGTGAGGAGAATTTAAAGCAGCTGCTGCGCGGGGCCTATTTCCTGAGCCTTCTGAAGATGCGAGCAAATGAAGGCTTCAACAGTCGTATCGGCCAATTATATTCCCAGTTCAGTGTTCTGTATCCCTGTTAAGCACAAATCTGGCCCTCCTGGTAGTTAATCCACACAGCAAGGGGGGAATGGGGACTTGAGCCCGCAAACCAATGGCTGCAGCCGAGCCTCAAAGGGTCGTAGCCCTGCGCGTGCAGAATGTGATGAGTCGGCTACAAATCGGCTGTGATGAGTCAGATACAAAACTGGGAAAGTCTCTTGAAAATCTGGAGGGTCACTTTAAGAGCCCCCCCCCCCCCAGCATTTTTGCACAGTCGCACACCTTTCTTTCACATTTGCCCCACATTTTCAAATTTGGTCCCCTTGGTGATGTGACTTTTGAGGACAAAAGAGCGCTACTGTTGGGATGCTGATAGGGTGTCCTAAACTAGCCTGATCTCTTTAGATTTCCAGACCTGAGCAGGGTCAATCCTAGCTACTACTTGGAGGGGAGTCTATTTAGGAACTCCAGGGATGGCATACAGAGGCAGGTAATTACAAACCACCTCTGTGTGTCTCTTGCTTTGAAAACCCTACAGGGCTCCATGACGCCACTGTGACTTGAGGGCACTCCCCCCAGGGGCGCAATGCCCATTGGGCAAGGTGGGCAGCTGTCCAGGGCACCACCTTGTGGGGGGCCTCAAAATGAAGGGTTTGTTTTTGGGTATTTTTAGTGGTTTTCCATTTTTTGCCTGCAGGGGGGTGCAGTTTTTAGGCTAGCGGCACTACATTTTCAGCGTATCATCAGGAGACTGTCCTTGTGCTACCCCCCCAAGTTTGGTGAGGTTTGGTTCAGGGAGTCCAAAGTTATGGACTCTCAAAGGGGGTGCCCCCATCCCCCATTGTTTCCAATGGGGTTGGTTAGAGATGGGGGGCTACAGCTTTGAGGGGTTCATAATCTTTGGCCCCTGAACCAAACTGGGTATTCAGCACCTCGAAACTTGGGGGTACCCATAAGGACAGTTTCCAGATGATACCCTGAAATTTTGGTGCTGGTACATTCAAAAAATGCGCCCCCTGCAGGAACATCCCGGAAATTTGCCCAAGAATCTTTGTTCTGCATTGAGTTTTCTGTATTGCTGTCAATGGGGGTTGCAGGCTGGGGGGGCACATTTCTGAAGGCACAGTCTCAAAACTTTCAGGGTCTCATCAGGAGATTGCCCTGATGATACCCCCAGGTTTGGTGCAGTTTGGTTCAGGGGGGCCAAAGTTATGGACCCTCAAAACTGTAGCCCCCATCTGCTGAAATTTTGGTGCAGATGTGTCTAAAAATGCACCCCCTGCAGGCACCAATGTCCTGGTGCAAAAAAAATGTGGTCGTGATGGAGTGGCCACCTATGAGTGGGGGGCATCCAACTCAGGTTTTGCCCAGGGCTCCCCCCCCCCCTTGGTTTATGCTAACTTTTGTTTAAATCCAGCTGAAATGCAATTGTCACACTCACATTCAAAAGAATGATATTAGATCTGCTTCATTTCAGGTCCGCTCACTTCTTCAAATAACAAGTCACATATTAATGGGATAAATCAACAGGGGCATAGTATCCTAATGGTGAGATGCTGAAGTCCCGTCGGGCACTGCATTGGTTGGGCCACACCTGGAGGGCTGTGTTGAGTTCTGGAGGCCTCACTTCAAAAAGGTTATGAACAAATGGAGCCAGTGAAAAGGAGAGTGAGGAGGATGCTCATTGCCCTGGAGACCAAGTCCTATGAAGAAAGGGAAAAGGATTTGGGTCTGGAGAAGAGGAGATTGAGGGGGGGGCACATGAGTACTCTCTTTAAGGATTTGAAGGGCTGTCACTTAGAGGAGGACGGGGAGCTGTTCCCATTGGCAACATAAGTTAGGCCTCACGATAGTGGGTTTAAATTATGGATGAAAAGGTTCTGACTGGATATTAGGAGAAAAATCACAGTAAGAGTTGTGCAACGGTGGAATCAGCTGCCTCGCTGGAATCAGCCGGCTTGCTGGTAGCCTTTAAGCAGCAGCTGGACAAACACTTGTCCGGGATGCTCTAGGCCGGAGGTGTCCAACTCTGGCGCTTCAGATGTTCACGGACAACAATTCCCACCAGCCTCTGCTGGCATGGCCAATTGGCCATGCAAGCAGGGGCTGATGGGAATTGTAGTCCATAAACATCTGAAAAGCATTGAGCAGGGGGTTAGACATAGATGGTCTGAATGGCTCCTTCCAACTCTATGATTCTATCAAATTAACTGTATTAAAAGGACTGGAACCTTTGTTGATAAGAGTATATTTTGGTGGAATGGTTTTCTCTATAATTGGAGTTCTGCATTTCTCCCCTCTTGATGGTCTGCTCCTAAACACAGCATTTGGAAATGAATCCTAGGGAAAGCAGGTTAACTTCTTTTCAAAGTATACAAATCTTTTCACTAGGGAGAATTGTTCAGCCGCTTCATCCATCGTTATGAGCTAGCATTGGATCCAAGGTGCTGAATGGATTGCATTTTAGATGCTCTCTGGTAATTCTGAGGAGTTTTAAGAAAACCATTTCCGACCCAGAAACTATTTAATAGACTTTCTAGTCATTACACTCCGATTAAACATGTTGTCAACTGTCTTGGCTGAGGACTAAGAAGACAACTGTGGATTTAACAAACATTCCAACAAACTCATAAGGAAAGAGAAATGAAATTGTGTCATGCCTTCCTTGCTGGGAGTGGTGGAGGGGGGGGGCATAGATCCATAAATCTTCCTCCAATGTAATCTGGCGGGAAGGGCCTCGACTAGTGGTAGAGCATCTGTTTGGCATTCAGAAGGTCCCAGGTTCAATTCTTGGCATCTCCAATTAGTAGGTGATAAGAACATAAGAACAAGCCAGCTGGATCAGACCAAAGTCCATCTAGTCCAGCTCTCTGCTACTCGCAGTGGCCCACCAGGTGCCTTGGTGAGCTCACATGCAGGAGGTGAACGCAATGGCCTTCTGCGGCTGTTGCTCCCGATCACCTGGTCTGTTAAGGCATTTGCAATCTCAGATCAAAGAGGATCAAGATTGGTAGCCATAAATCGACTTCTCCTCCATAAATCTGTCCAAGCCCCTTTGAAAGCTATCCAGGTTAGTGGCCATCACCACCTCCTGTGGCAGCATATTCCAAACACCTCCAATCACACGCTATGCGTGAAGAAGTGTTTTCTATTAGTCCTAATTCTTCCCCCAGCATTTTCAATGAATGCCCCTGGTTCTAGTATTGTGAGAGAAAGAGAGAAAAATTTCTCTCTGTCAACATTTTCTGTACTCCCATGCATAATTTTTGTAGACTTCCAATCATATCCCTCAGCCTCTCCAAACTAAAGAGTCCCAAACGCTGCAGCCTCTCCTCATAGGGAAGGTGCTCCAGTCCTCTCAATCATCCTTGTTGCCCTTCTCTGCACTTCTCTTTTCTATCTCCTCAATATCCTTTTTTTGAGATGCGCTTACCAGAACCATGGACATCAGTACCTTCCAAGCGCGTGTCGCATCTTCACTGTTTTATATAAGGGCATGACAATCTTTGCAGTTTTTTATTATCAATTCCTTTTCTAATGATCCCCAGCATAGAGTTTTGCCTTTTTTTACAGCTGCTACATGCATTGAGTTGGACATTCCCATGGAACTATCAACTAAGACGCTTCAAATCCCTTTCCTGGTCTGTGACTGATAGCACTGGCCACCCCTGTAGCGTGTATGTGAAGTTTGGACTTTTTTTTTGCCCCTATGTGCATCACTTTACATCTTTAAGCTACATTGAACTGCATTTGCCATTTCTGAGCCCACTCACCTAATCTTCTATCAAGGTCCGCTTGGAGCTCTTCGCAATCCTTTGTGGTTCTCACCACCCCACACATACCTCTGTATCATCTGCAAATCTTGGCCACCACACGCTACCTTGGCACCCTCTACTTCCAGGTCATCATTTATGAATAGGTTAAAGAGACACTGGTCCCACACGGATCCTTGGGGGACACCACTCCTGACATTCTCCTTCCATTGTGAGAACTTCCCATTTACACTCCCACTCTTTGTTTCCTGTTTCTCAACCAGTTTTAATCCATAGGAGTGACTTCTCCCTCTTATTCCTTCTTCATTGCTGAGTTTTCTCAACAGTCTCTGGTGAGGAACTTTGTCAAAAGCCTTTGGAACTCCAAGCAGACAATGTCCAATCGGGTTCACTCCCTGTCCACATGCCTTGTTTACACCCTCAAAGAACTCTAGTAAGTTTGTAAGACAGGATTTGCCTCCCTGCAAAAAGTTTCATGTTTCGACTCTTTTCTCAGCAGGTCTTGCTTTTCTACATGTTTTATAATTTTATCTTTAATGATAGATTCTATTAATTTACCAGGAACAGAAACTGACTGGCCTGTAATTTCCCGGGTCCCCCCTAGATCCTTTCTTAAAGATTGGTGTGACATCGGCCATCTTCCAGTCTTCAGGGATGGAGCCTGATTTCAGGGATAAGTTGCATATTAAAGTGAGAAGATCAGCAATTTCATGCTTGAGCTCTTTAAGAACTCTTGGGTGAATGCAATCTGGGCCAGGGGATTTGGTAACATTTAGTTTATCAATGGCTGCCAGAACTTCTTCCTTGTCTACCACTATCTTCGTTAGTTCCTCGGATTCGCCTCCTAAGAAGCTTGATGTGAAAGATTTCTTCCTAAGGCCATGGAGACTTTCTGCCAGTCTGAATAGACAACATTGACCCAATCATCATCAAGATTCAGTCAACTATGGCTTTGTATGTCCCTGTTAACTGGATGCAAGTGAAAATAAAATACCCAAAAATGGGGCTTGCCTCACCTGAAAATCTGATTTAGAGATATACTTGGTTTTTGTCTAAAAGTCCATCCTGGGTTCTAGAGATGAATCTCTGCCAATGAGACATAATGAAGTCACCTGTCAGACGATGAGTCCGCATAGCTTAATATCTCCTGCTCAGACAGACAGAGTTTGAGGCAGTGAAAGATCTGAACCTTCAACCAAAGAGTCCTTCAACCAAAGGAGTCCTTCAACCAAAGATGCTAGAAAGCCAGATATTCTGCACAAATGTCACTGAGCTGAGTAGTTATGGTGGAAAGATCCCTCAAGCTCCGGCAGGAGGCGAAGGATCCCTCCAGAAAGGCTCTTTCCACTTCAACCCAGAAGTGGATCACTATCAAGGAAAGCTGTGGGATGGACTCCTTCCTTGGAGACCAGGTCTCTTTTCACTCCCCAGCCCGGCTGTTCATCCCAAGTATCTGGGGGATCTGGTGGTCCAGGCTAACCTGACCTGGCCATATCTCAGAAGCTTAAGCAGGGCTGGCCCTCATTGGTCCTTGGATGGAAAACCACCAAGGACGTCTAGGGTTGCGACACAGAAACAGGCAATGGCAAAACACCTCTGAACATCTCTTGTCTTGGAACTCTGCCTGGCCTCCATGAGCCAGTTGCGACTGGACGGAACTTCCCACCCACCACCACAGAGAGAGGCATCCAGCGACAACGGACCGGGAGATGGCTGGAGGCTCTTCCAGAGTCGAGCTCTTCATGCAGTGAAATCAGGGCCAAGGGTTCAACCCCGGTGGCACCCCACCACTGTCACTTCGACTCAACCCCCGCCTCCTTCTGTACCCTTTCCTTCCTCCTGGGGGGGAGGGGAGGATGCACTGGCGTTACTTCCTGACCAAGCCAGCGGCAAGCAAGAGCCCTTTGCAACATGTCATCACAACCGCACAAAGCAGCCCGCAGCAATCACCCTGAGCTCTCGGCCAAAAGGAGCCCCGTCTGCCCCCCCACCCACATTCCCCCCTCCCCCAATTCATCAGACTGCCAGTCTTGGCTGATCCAGAGACCGAGGGAGATTCTAGGGCGGAAAGTGACCTCATTTTGCCTTGGGAAGCCCAGCCCAGCCAACCGACCTTCGCTGCCAGCTCCTATCAGCCATGCTTCAGAAGACCGGAGGGTGGGAGAAGCGGAGGGGGACCCCGGGGCGGATTTCCTCGGTCATGATCCCCCGAATGAAGGAACAAGCGGGGGAGGAGAGGAGCGGTCCTCTCTGGCCCTGGGATCTCCGTGGCGGGTCTCTGATTCCTCCCTCCTTCCCGCAAATGAATCCGGCTAGGTGTGCACCCGTGGTGATGAATGAATGGATGGATGAAGGATGAATGGATGACTGGCTGACTGGCTGGGGCAGGCGGTCTCTTACCTTGAGGAGCAACACAAAGAGCCATAGTCGAGAGGCGCCGCTCATTGGGGCGCCGGTCCTCCTTCCCCGGGGGAGATCCCTGCTCATCGGGGGCCAACAGCCGCCCTGGCCCCCCAGCCGCGCCCCGGGGGAGGGAGGCAGGATGCGGGTCTGGACTCGCGAGAAGGGTCGGCAACAATGGCGAGCGCCGCCGCCGCCGCCTCAGAGCCGCAGCGCAGCCTTCGCCTCCCGCCGGAGACCCATCGTGCCCCCCTTGCTCGCTCCTCCTCTTCCTTTATGGCTTCAGCCGTAGCTCCGACGGCTCCCGGGCGGGCAGGGGGCTGGAGCGGCGGCCGGAGAGGGGCTCGGCCCAGCCCCGCTGGTTCTCCGCTCCCGGGGAAGCGAGGTAGCCTACAAGGCGCGCCCTTTCCCTTCGCGCCCGGCTGCAGTCTTTCCACTCCGGCTCGCTGGCGGGGAATGAATGGGGCGCCCTCATGCCAAGCGCGCCGCCTGCAATTGACAAGGCGCCCACCGCCCCGCCCTCCCTCGCTGGCTCTCCCGTCGCCTGGCCACGCCCACTCGTGGCCACGCCCCTCTCTGGCTTCTTACCCTCCTTCGCCTGCTTTCGGGGTCTGTCGGTGCAAAGTTCCCGTTTGCCTTTCCCAGACTCTGGATGCACCAATGACCCGTATTTCCTCTTCATCTCAACGTGTCCGCAGGGCCATCATCCAGGCGCAGCCAGCCAACGACCACCCTGTAGGGCAGTGATGGCGAACCTTTTCGAGACCGAGTGCCCAAATTGCAACCCAAAACCCGGTTATTTATCGCAAAGTGCCAACACAGCAATTTAACCTGAATACTGAGGTTTTAGTTTAGAAAAAAGGTTGGCTCCGAGGCACACGTTACTTGGGAGTAAGCTTGGTGAAGCAACCGTGCAACAATTTGAATGGGTGAATCATGACCCTAGGAGGGTTTACTCAGAAGCAAACCCCATTGCCAGCAACCGAGCTTACTCCCAGGTAAAGGATTGTGCCCAGGCTAGCCTAGATGTGTGTATGTGGGGGGTGATTTTCTGCCCCCCCCCACATGATGAACTCTGTGCACATGTGCCCACAGAAAGGGCTCTGAGTGCCACCTCTGGCACCCGTGCCATTGGTTCGCCACCGCTGCTGTAGGGTTTTCAAGAGAAGGGACATTCAGGAATGGTTTGCCAATGGCTGTTCCCGTGGTCTCCCATCCAAGTACTGACCAAGGCCGACCCTGCTTAGCTTCTGAGATCGGACCAGATCTGACTAACTTGAGTTTCTGGTCTCCTTCACCATCAAGAGTCAATTCAACACACTCCTGTTTACCTTTCTTTTGCTTATTTCCCTTTTGTTATTTTTTCTTTTCTTTTTCCTGTTCTTTTCTATATCAGTTCCGATCAGTTCCTTGGTAAGCCCCCCCTCCCCCCACAGTTTGCAACAGTGTATTTTTAACAGGGGTTTGCAGGGGTTATCTCTTTTTCTCCTTAAGGCTACTAGGAGCTAAGACTGCTGGAGGTGGGGCTTAACAGGGGTTAACAGAGGTTACTCTTTGGGGGGTGGGGGGGGGGGGGGGTGGGGGGGGGGGGGGGTGGGGGGGGGGGGGGGTGGGGGGGGGGGGGGGTGGGGGGGGGGGGGGGTGGGGGGGGGGGGGGGTGGGGGGGGGGGGGGGTGGGGGGGGGGGGGGGTGGGGGGGGGGGGGGGTGGGGGGGGGGGGGGGTGGGGGGGGGGGGGGGTGGGGGGGGGGGGGGGTGGGGGGGGGGGGGGGTGGGGGGGGGGGGGGGTGGGGGGGGGGGGGGGTGGGGGGGGGGGGGGGTGGGGGGGGGGGGGGGTGGGGGGGGGGGGGGGTGGGGGGGGGGGGGGGTGGGGGGGGGGGGGGGTGGGGGGGGGGGGGGGTGGGGGGGGGGGGGGGTGGGGGGGGGGGGGGGTGGGGGGGGGGGGGGGTGGGGGGGGGGGGGGGTGGGGGGGGGGGGGGGTGGGGGGGGGGGGGGGTGGGGGGGGGGGGGGGTGGGGGGGGGGGGGGGTGGGGGGGGGGGGGGGTGGGGGGGGGGGGGGGTGGGGGGGGGGGGGGGTGGGGGGGGGGGGGGGTGGGGGGGGGGGGGGGTGGGGGGGGGGGGGGGTGGGGGGGGGGGGGGGTGGGGGGGGGGGGGGGTGGGGGGGGGGGGGGGTGGGGGGGGGGGGGGGTGGGGGGGGGGGGGGGTGGGGGGGGGGGGGGGTGGGGGGGGGGGGGGGTGGGGGGGGGGGGGGGTGGGGGGGGGGGGGGGTGGGGGGGGGGGGGGGTGGGGGGGGGGGGGGGTGGGGGGGGGGGGGGGTGGGGGGGGGGGGGGGTGGGGGGGGGGGGGGGTGGGGGGGGGGGGGGGTGGGGGGGGGGGGGGGTGGGGGGGGGGGGGGGTGGGGGGGGGGGGGGGTGGGGGGGGGGGGGGGTGGGGGGGGGGGGGGGTGGGGGGGGGGGGGGGTGGGGGGGGGGGGGGGTGGGGGGGGGGGGGGGTGGGGGGGGGGGGGGGTGGGGGGGGGGGGGGGTGGGGGGGGGGGGGGGTGGGGGGGGGGGGGGGTGGGGGGGGGGGGGGGTGGGGGGGGGGGGGGGTGGGGGGGGGGGGGGGTGGGGGGGGGGGGGGGTGGGGGGGGGGGGGGGTGGGGGGGGGGGGGGGTGGGGGGGGGGGGGGGTGGGGGGGGGGGGGGGTGGGGGGGGGGGGGGGTGGGGGGGGGGGGGGGTGGGGGGGGGGGGGGGTGGGGGGGGGGGGGGGTGGGGGGGGGGGGGGGTGGGGGGGGGGGGGGGTGGGGGGGGGGGGGGGTGGGGGGGGGGGGGGGTGGGGGGGGGGGGGGGTGGGGGGGGGGGGGGGTGGGGGGGGGGGGGGGTGGGGGGGGGGGGGGGTGGGGGGGGGGGGGGGTGGGGGGGGGGGGGGGTGGGGGGGGGGGGGGGTGGGGGGGGGGGGGGGTGGGGGGGGGGGGGGGTGGGGGGGGGGGGGGGTGGGGGGGGGGGGGGGTGGGGGGGGGGGGGGGTGGGGGGGGGGGGGGGTGGGGGGGGGGGGGGGTGGGGGGGGGGGGGGGTGGGGGGGGGGGGGGGTGGGGGGGGGGGGGGGTGGGGGGGGGGGGGGGTGGGGGGGGGGGGGGGTGGGGGGGGGGGGGGGTGGGGGGGGGGGGGGGTGGGGGGGGGGGGGGGTGGGGGGGGGGGGGGGTGGGGGGGGGGGGGGGTGGGGGGGGGGGGGGGTGGGGGGGGGGGGGGGTGGGGGGGGGGGGGGGTGGGGGGGGGGGGGGGTGGGGGGGGGGGGGGGTGGGGGGGGGGGGGGGTGGGGGGGGGGGGGGGTGGGGGGGGGGGGGGGTGGGGGGGGGGGGGGGTGGGGGGGGGGGGGGGTGGGGGGGGGGGGGGGTGGGGGGGGGGGGGGGTGGGGGGGGGGGGGGGTGGGGGGGGGGGGGGGTGGGGGGGGGGGGGGGTGGGGGGGGGGGGGGGTGGGGGGGGGGGGGGGTGGGGGGGGGGGGGGGTGGGGGGGGGGGGGGGTGGGGGGGGGGGGGGGTGGGGGGGGGGGGGGGTGGGGGGGGGGGGGGGTGGGGGGGGGGGGGGGTGGGGGGGGGGGGGGGTGGGGGGGGGGGGGGGTGGGGGGGGGGGGGGGTGGGGGGGGGGGGGGGTGGGGGGGGGGGGGGGTGGGGGGGGGGGGGGGTGGGGGGGGGGGGGGGTGGGGGGGGGGGGGGGTGGGGGGGGGGGGGGGTGGGGGGGGGGGGGGGTGGGGGGGGGGGGGGGTGGGGGGGGGGGGGGGTGGGGGGGGGGGGGGGTGGGGGGGGGGGGGGGTGGGGGGGGGGGGGGGTGGGGGGGGGGGGGGGTGGGGGGGGGGGGGGGTGGGGGGGGGGGGGGGTGGGGGGGGGGGGGGGTGGGGGGGGGGGGGGGTGGGGGGGGGGGGGGGTGGGGGGGGGGGGGGGTGGGGGGGGGGGGGGGTGGGGGGGGGGGGGGGTGGGGGGGGGGGGGGGTGGGGGGGGGGGGGGGTGGGGGGGGGGGGGGGTGGGGGGGGGGGGGGGTGGGGGGGGGGGGGGGTGGGGGGGGGGGGGGGTGGGGGGGGGGGGGGGTGGGGGGGGGGGGGGGTGGGGGGGGGGGGGGGTGGGGGGGGGGGGGGGTGGGGGGGGGGGGGGGTGGGGGGGGGGGGGGGTGGGGGGGGGGGGGGGTGGGGGGGGGGGGGGGTGGGGGGGGGGGGGGGTGGGGGGGGGGGGGGGTGGGGGGGGGGGGGGGTGGGGGGGGGGGGGGGTGGGGGGGGGGGGGGGTGGGGGGGGGGGGGGGTGGGGGGGGGGGGGGGTGGGGGGGGGGGGGGGTGGGGGGGGGGGGGGGTGGGGGGGGGGGGGGGTGGGGGGGGGGGGGGGTGGGGGGGGGGGGGGGTGGGGGGGGGGGGGGGTGGGGGGGGGGGGGGGTGGGGGGGGGGGGGGGTGGGGGGGGGGGGGGGTGGGGGGGGGGGGGGGTGGGGGGGGGGGGGGGTGGGGGGGGGGGGGGGTGGGGGGGGGGGGGGGTGGGGGGGGGGGGGGGTGGGGGGGGGGGGGGGTGGGGGGGGGGGGGGGTGGGGGGGGGGGGGGGTGGGGGGGGGGGGGGGTGGGGGGGGGGGGGGGTGGGGGGGGGGGGGGGTGGGGGGGGGGGGGGGTGGGGGGGGGGGGGGGTGGGGGGGGGGGGGGGTGGGGGGGGGGGGGGGTGGGGGGGGGGGGGGGTGGGGGGGGGGGGGGGTGGGGGGGGGGGGGGGTGGGGGGGGGGGGGGGTGGGGGGGGGGGGGGGTGGGGGGGGGGGGGGGTGGGGGGGGGGGGGGGTGGGGGGGGGGGGGGGTGGGGGGGGGGGGGGGTGGGGGGGGGGGGGGGTGGGGGGGGGGGGGGGTGGGGGGGGGGGGGGGTGGGGGGGGGGGGGGGTGGGGGGGGGGGGGGGTGGGGGGGGGGGGGGGTGGGGGGGGGGGGGGGTGGGGGGGGGGGGGGGTGGGGGGGGGGGGGGGTGGGGGGGGGGGGGGGTGGGGGGGGGGGGGGGTGGGGGGGGGGGGGGGTGGGGGGGGGGGGGGGTGGGGGGGGGGGGGGGTGGGGGGGGGGGGGGGTGGGGGGGGGGGGGGGTGGGGGGGGGGGGGGGTGGGGGGGGGGGGGGGTGGGGGGGGGGGGGGGTGGGGGGGGGGGGGGGTGGGGGGGGGGGGGGGTGGGGGGGGGGGGGGGTGGGGGGGGGGGGGGGTGGGGGGGGGGGGGGGTGGGGGGGGGGGGGGGTGGGGGGGGGGGGGGGTGGGGGGGGGGGGGGGTGGGGGGGGGGGGGGGTGGGGGGGGGGGGGGGTGGGGGGGGGGGGGGGTGGGGGGGGGGGGGGGTGGGGGGGGGGGGGGGTGGGGGGGGGGGGGGGTGGGGGGGGGGGGGGGTGGGGGGGGGGGGGGGTGGGGGGGGGGGGGGGTGGGGGGGGGGGGGGGTGGGGGGGGGGGGGGGTGGGGGGGGGGGGGGGTGGGGGGGGGGGGGGGTGGGGGGGGGGGGGGGTGGGGGGGGGGGGGGGTGGGGGGGGGGGGGGGTGGGGGGGGGGGGGGGTGGGGGGGGGGGGGGGTGGGGGGGGGGGGGGGTGGGGGGGGGGGGGGGTGGGGGGGGGGGGGGGTGGGGGGGGGGGGGGGTGGGGGGGGGGGGGGGTGGGGGGGGGGGGGGGTGGGGGGGGGGGGGGGTGGGGGGGGGGGGGGGTGGGGGGGGGGGGGGGTGGGGGGGGGGGGGGGTGGGGGGGGGGGGGGGTGGGGGGGGGGGGGGGTGGGGGGGGGGGGGGGTGGGGGGGGGGGGGGGTGGGGGGGGGGGGGGGTGGGGGGGGGGGGGGGTGGGGGGGGGGGGGGGTGGGGGGGGGGGGGGGTGGGGGGGGGGGGGGGTGGGGGGGGGGGGGGGTGGGGGGGGGGGGGGGTGGGGGGGGGGGGGGGTGGGGGGGGGGGGGGGTGGGGGGGGGGGGGGGTGGGGGGGGGGGGGGGTGGGGGGGGGGGGGGGTGGGGGGGGGGGGGGGTGGGGGGGGGGGGGGGTGGGGGGGGGGGGGGGTGGGGGGGGGGGGGGGTGGGGGGGGGGGGGGGTGGGGGGGGGGGGGGGTGGGGGGGGGGGGGGGTGGGGGGGGGGGGGGGTGGGGGGGGGGGGGGGTGGGGGGGGGGGGGGGTGGGGGGGGGGGGGGGTGGGGGGGGGGGGGGGTGGGGGGGGGGGGGGGTGGGGGGGGGGGGGGGTGGGGGGGGGGGGGGGTGGGGGGGGGGGGGGGTGGGGGGGGGGGGGGGTGGGGGGGGGGGGGGGTGGGGGGGGGGGGGGGTGGGGGGGGGGGGGGGTGGGGGGGGGGGGGGGTGGGGGGGGGGGGGGGTGGGGGGGGGGGGGGGTGGGGGGGGGGGGGGGTGGGGGGGGGGGGGGGTGGGGGGGGGGGGGGGTGGGGGGGGGGGGGGGTGGGGGGGGGGGGGGGTGGGGGGGGGGGGGGGTGGGGGGGGGGGGGGGTGGGGGGGGGGGGGGGTGGGGGGGGGGGGGGGTGGGGGGGGGGGGGGGTGGGGGGGGGGGGGGGTGGGGGGGGGGGGGGGTGGGGGGGGGGGGGGGTGGGGGGGGGGGGGGGTGGGGGGGGGGGGGGGTGGGGGGGGGGGGGGGTGGGGGGGGGGGGGGGTGGGGGGGGGGGGGGGTGGGGGGGGGGGGGGGTGGGGGGGGGGGGGGGTGGGGGGGGGGGGGGGTGGGGGGGGGGGGGGGTGGGGGGGGGGGGGGGTGGGGGGGGGGGGGGGTGGGGGGGGGGGGGGGTGGGGGGGGGGGGGGGTGGGGGGGGGGGGGGGTGGGGGGGGGGGGGGGTGGGGGGGGGGGGGGGTGGGGGGGGGGGGGGGTGGGGGGGGGGGGGGGTGGGGGGGGGGGGGGGTGGGGGGGGGGGGGGGTGGGGGGGGGGGGGGGTGGGGGGGGGGGGGGGTGGGGGGGGGGGGGGGTGGGGGGGGGGGGGGGTGGGGGGGGGGGGGGGTGGGGGGGGGGGGGGGTGGGGGGGGGGGGGGGTGGGGGGGGGGGGGGGTGGGGGGGGGGGGGGGTGGGGGGGGGGGGGGGTGGGGGGGGGGGGGGGTGGGGGGGGGGGGGGGTGGGGGGGGGGGGGGGTGGGGGGGGGGGGGGGTGGGGGGGGGGGGGGGTGGGGGGGGGGGGGGGTGGGGGGGGGGGGGGGTGGGGGGGGGGGGGGGTGGGGGGGGGGGGGGGTGGGGGGGGGGGGGGGTGGGGGGGGGGGGGGGTGGGGGGGGGGGGGGGTGGGGGGGGGGGGGGGTGGGGGGGGGGGGGGGTGGGGGGGGGGGGGGGTGGGGGGGGGGGGGGGTGGGGGGGGGGGGGGGTGGGGGGGGGGGGGGGTGGGGGGGGGGGGGGGTGGGGGGGGGGGGGGGTGGGGGGGGGGGGGGGTGGGGGGGGGGGGGGGTGGGGGGGGGGGGGGGTGGGGGGGGGGGGGGGTGGGGGGGGGGGGGGGTGGGGGGGGGGGGGGGTGGGGGGGGGGGGGGGTGGGGGGGGGGGGGGGTGGGGGGGGGGGGGGGTGGGGGGGGGGGGGGGTGGGGGGGGGGGGGGGTGGGGGGGGGGGGGGGTGGGGGGGGGGGGGGGTGGGGGGGGGGGGGGGTGGGGGGGGGGGGGGGTGGGGGGGGGGGGGGGTGGGGGGGGGGGGGGGTGGGGGGGGGGGGGGGTGGGGGGGGGGGGGGGTGGGGGGGGGGGGGGGTGGGGGGGGGGGGGGGTGGGGGGGGGGGGGGGTGGGGGGGGGGGGGGGTGGGGGGGGGGGGGGGTGGGGGGGGGGGGGGGTGGGGGGGGGGGGGGGTGGGGGGGGGGGGGGGTGGGGGGGGGGGGGGGTGGGGGGGGGGGGGGGTGGGGGGGGGGGGGGGTGGGGGGGGGGGGGGGTGGGGGGGGGGGGGGGTGGGGGGGGGGGGGGGTGGGGGGGGGGGGGGGTGGGGGGGGGGGGGGGTGGGGGGGGGGGGGGGTGGGGGGGGGGGGGGGTGGGGGGGGGGGGGGGTGGGGGGGGGGGGGGGTGGGGGGGGGGGGGGGTGGGGGGGGGGGGGGGTGGGGGGGGGGGGGGGTGGGGGGGGGGGGGGGTGGGGGGGGGGGGGGGTGGGGGGGGGGGGGGGTGGGGGGGGGGGGGGGTGGGGGGGGGGGGGGGTGGGGGGGGGGGGGGGTGGGGGGGGGGGGGGGTGGGGGGGGGGGGGGGTGGGGGGGGGGGGGGGTGGGGGGGGGGGGGGGTGGGGGGGGGGGGGGGTGGGGGGGGGGGGGGGTGGGGGGGGGGGGGGGTGGGGGGGGGGGGGGGTGGGGGGGGGGGGGGGTGGGGGGGGGGGGGGGTGGGGGGGGGGGGGGGTGGGGGGGGGGGGGGGTGGGGGGGGGGGGGGGTGGGGGGGGGGGGGGGTGGGGGGGGGGGGGGGTGGGGGGGGGGGGGGGTGGGGGGGGGGGGGGGTGGGGGGGGGGGGGGGTGGGGGGGGGGGGGGGTGGGGGGGGGGGGGGGTGGGGGGGGGGGGGGGTGGGGGGGGGGGGGGGTGGGGGGGGGGGGGGGTGGGGGGGGGGGGGGGTGGGGGGGGGGGGGGGTGGGGGGGGGGGGGGGTGGGGGGGGGGGGGGGTGGGGGGGGGGGGGGGTGGGGGGGGGGGGGGGTGGGGGGGGGGGGGGGTGGGGGGGGGGGGGGGTGGGGGGGGGGGGGGGTGGGGGGGGGGGGGGGTGGGGGGGGGGGGGGGTGGGGGGGGGGGGGGGTGGGGGGGGGGGGGGGTGGGGGGGGGGGGGGGTGGGGGGGGGGGGGGGTGGGGGGGGGGGGGGGTGGGGGGGGGGGGGGGTGGGGGGGGGGGGGGGTGGGGGGGGGGGGGGGTGGGGGGGGGGGGGGGTGGGGGGGGGGGGGGGTGGGGGGGGGGGGGGGTGGGGGGGGGGGGGGGTGGGGGGGGGGGGGGGTGGGGGGGGGGGGGGGTGGGGGGGGGGGGGGGTGGGGGGGGGGGGGGGTGGGGGGGGGGGGGGGTGGGGGGGGGGGGGGGTGGGGGGGGGGGGGGGTGGGGGGGGGGGGGGGTGGGGGGGGGGGGGGGTGGGGGGGGGGGGGGGTGGGGGGGGGGGGGGGTGGGGGGGGGGGGGGGTGGGGGGGGGGGGGGGTGGGGGGGGGGGGGGGTGGGGGGGGGGGGGGGTGGGGGGGGGGGGGGGTGGGGGGGGGGGGGGGTGGGGGGGGGGGGGGGTGGGGGGGGGGGGGGGTGGGGGGGGGGGGGGGTGGGGGGGGGGGGGGGTGGGGGGGGGGGGGGGTGGGGGGGGGGGGGGGTGGGGGGGGGGGGGGGTGGGGGGGGGGGGGGGTGGGGGGGGGGGGGGGTGGGGGGGGGGGGGGGTGGGGGGGGGGGGGGGTGGGGGGGGGGGGGGGTGGGGGGGGGGGGGGGTGGGGGGGGGGGGGGGTGGGGGGGGGGGGGGGTGGGGGGGGGGGGGGGTGGGGGGGGGGGGGGGTGGGGGGGGGGGGGGGTGGGGGGGGGGGGGGGTGGGGGGGGGGGGGGGTGGGGGGGGGGGGGGGTGGGGGGGGGGGGGGGTGGGGGGGGGGGGGGGTGGGGGGGGGGGGGGGTGGGGGGGGGGGGGGGTGGGGGGGGGGGGGGGTGGGGGGGGGGGGGGGTGGGGGGGGGGGGGGGTGGGGGGGGGGGGGGGTGGGGGGGGGGGGGGGTGGGGGGGGGGGGGGGTGGGGGGGGGGGGGGGTGGGGGGGGGGGGGGGTGGGGGGGGGGGGGGGTGGGGGGGGGGGGGGGTGGGGGGGGGGGGGGGTGGGGGGGGGGGGGGGTGGGGGGGGGGGGGGGTGGGGGGGGGGGGGGGTGGGGGGGGGGGGGGGTGGGGGGGGGGGGGGGTGGGGGGGGGGGGGGGTGGGGGGGGGGGGGGGTGGGGGGGGGGGGGGGTGGGGGGGGGGGGGGGTGGGGGGGGGGGGGGGTGGGGGGGGGGGGGGGTGGGGGGGGGGGGGGGTGGGGGGGGGGGGGGGTGGGGGGGGGGGGGGGTGGGGGGGGGGGGGGGTGGGGGGGGGGGGGGGTGGGGGGGGGGGGGGGTGGGGGGGGGGGGGGGTGGGGGGGGGGGGGGGTGGGGGGGGGGGGGGGTGGGGGGGGGGGGGGGTGGGGGGGGGGGGGGGTGGGGGGGGGGGGGGGTGGGGGGGGGGGGGGGTGGGGGGGGGGGGGGGTGGGGGGGGGGGGGGGTGGGGGGGGGGGGGGGTGGGGGGGGGGGGGGGTGGGGGGGGGGGGGGGTGGGGGGGGGGGGGGGTGGGGGGGGGGGGGGGTGGGGGGGGGGGGGGGTGGGGGGGGGGGGGGGTGGGGGGGGGGGGGGGTGGGGGGGGGGGGGGGTGGGGGGGGGGGGGGGTGGGGGGGGGGGGGGGTGGGGGGGGGGGGGGGTGGGGGGGGGGGGGGGTGGGGGGGGGGGGGGGTGGGGGGGGGGGGGGGTGGGGGGGGGGGGGGGTGGGGGGGGGGGGGGGTGGGGGGGGGGGGGGGTGGGGGGGGGGGGGGGTGGGGGGGGGGGGGGGTGGGGGGGGGGGGGGGTGGGGGGGGGGGGGGGTGGGGGGGGGGGGGGGTGGGGGGGGGGGGGGGTGGGGGGGGGGGGGGGTGGGGGGGGGGGGGGGTGGGGGGGGGGGGGGGTGGGGGGGGGGGGGGGTGGGGGGGGGGGGGGGTGGGGGGGGGGGGGGGTGGGGGGGGGGGGGGGTGGGGGGGGGGGGGGGTGGGGGGGGGGGGGGGTGGGGGGGGGGGGGGGTGGGGGGGGGGGGGGGTGGGGGGGGGGGGGGGTGGGGGGGGGGGGGGGTGGGGGGGGGGGGGGGTGGGGGGGGGGGGGGGTGGGGGGGGGGGGGGGTGGGGGGGGGGGGGGGTGGGGGGGGGGGGGGGTGGGGGGGGGGGGGGGTGGGGGGGGGGGGGGGTGGGGGGGGGGGGGGGTGGGGGGGGGGGGGGGTGGGGGGGGGGGGGGGTGGGGGGGGGGGGGGGTGGGGGGGGGGGGGGGTGGGGGGGGGGGGGGGTGGGGGGGGGGGGGGGTGGGGGGGGGGGGGGGTGGGGGGGGGGGGGGGTGGGGGGGGGGGGGGGTGGGGGGGGGGGGGGGTGGGGGGGGGGGGGGGTGGGGGGGGGGGGGGGTGGGGGGGGGGGGGGGTGGGGGGGGGGGGGGGTGGGGGGGGGGGGGGGTGGGGGGGGGGGGGGGTGGGGGGGGGGGGGGGTGGGGGGGGGGGGGGGTGGGGGGGGGGGGGGGTGGGGGGGGGGGGGGGTGGGGGGGGGGGGGGGTGGGGGGGGGGGGGGGTGGGGGGGGGGGGGGGTGGGGGGGGGGGGGGGTGGGGGGGGGGGGGGGTGGGGGGGGGGGGGGGTGGGGGGGGGGGGGGGTGGGGGGGGGGGGGGGTGGGGGGGGGGGGGGGTGGGGGGGGGGGGGGGTGGGGGGGGGGGGGGGTGGGGGGGGGGGGGGGTGGGGGGGGGGGGGGGTGGGGGGGGGGGGGGGTGGGGGGGGGGGGGGGTGGGGGGGGGGGGGGGTGGGGGGGGGGGGGGGTGGGGGGGGGGGGGGGTGGGGGGGGGGGGGGGTGGGGGGGGGGGGGGGTGGGGGGGGGGGGGGGTGGGGGGGGGGGGGGGTGGGGGGGGGGGGGGGTGGGGGGGGGGGGGGGTGGGGGGGGGGGGGGGTGGGGGGGGGGGGGGGTGGGGGGGGGGGGGGGTGGGGGGGGGGGGGGGTGGGGGGGGGGGGGGGTGGGGGGGGGGGGGGGTGGGGGGGGGGGGGGGTGGGGGGGGGGGGGGGTGGGGGGGGGGGGGGGTGGGGGGGGGGGGGGGTGGGGGGGGGGGGGGGTGGGGGGGGGGGGGGGTGGGGGGGGGGGGGGGTGGGGGGGGGGGGGGGTGGGGGGGGGGGGGGGTGGGGGGGGGGGGGGGTGGGGGGGGGGGGGGGTGGGGGGGGGGGGGGGTGGGGGGGGGGGGGGGTGGGGGGGGGGGGGGGTGGGGGGGGGGGGGGGTGGGGGGGGGGGGGGGTGGGGGGGGGGGGGGGTGGGGGGGGGGGGGGGTGGGGGGGGGGGGGGGTGGGGGGGGGGGGGGGTGGGGGGGGGGGGGGGTGGGGGGGGGGGGGGGTGGGGGGGGGGGGGGGTGGGGGGGGGGGGGGGTGGGGGGGGGGGGGGGTGGGGGGGGGGGGGGGTGGGGGGGGGGGGGGGTGGGGGGGGGGGGGGGTGGGGGGGGGGGGGGGTGGGGGGGGGGGGGGGTGGGGGGGGGGGGGGGTGGGGGGGGGGGGGGGTGGGGGGGGGGGGGGGTGGGGGGGGGGGGGGGTGGGGGGGGGGGGGGGTGGGGGGGGGGGGGGGTGGGGGGGGGGGGGGGTGGGGGGGGGGGGGGGTGGGGGGGGGGGGGGGTGGGGGGGGGGGGGGGTGGGGGGGGGGGGGGGTGGGGGGGGGGGGGGGTGGGGGGGGGGGGGGGTGGGGGGGGGGGGGGGTGGGGGGGGGGGGGGGTGGGGGGGGGGGGGGGTGGGGGGGGGGGGGGGTGGGGGGGGGGGGGGGTGGGGGGGGGGGGGGGTGGGGGGGGGGGGGGGTGGGGGGGGGGGGGGGTGGGGGGGGGGGGGGGTGGGGGGGGGGGGGGGTGGGGGGGGGGGGGGGTGGGGGGGGGGGGGGGTGGGGGGGGGGGGGGGTGGGGGGGGGGGGGGGTGGGGGGGGGGGGGGGTGGGGGGGGGGGGGGGTGGGGGGGGGGGGGGGTGGGGGGGGGGGGGGGTGGGGGGGGGGGGGGGTGGGGGGGGGGGGGGGTGGGGGGGGGGGGGGGTGGGGGGGGGGGGGGGTGGGGGGGGGGGGGGGTGGGGGGGGGGGGGGGTGGGGGGGGGGGGGGGTGGGGGGGGGGGGGGGTGGGGGGGGGGGGGGGTGGGGGGGGGGGGGGGTGGGGGGGGGGGGGGGTGGGGGGGGGGGGGGGTGGGGGGGGGGGGGGGTGGGGGGGGGGGGGGGTGGGGGGGGGGGGGGGTGGGGGGGGGGGGGGGTGGGGGGGGGGGGGGGTGGGGGGGGGGGGGGGTGGGGGGGGGGGGGGGTGGGGGGGGGGGGGGGTGGGGGGGGGGGGGGGTGGGGGGGGGGGGGGGTGGGGGGGGGGGGGGGTGGGGGGGGGGGGGGGTGGGGGGGGGGGGGGGTGGGGGGGGGGGGGGGTGGGGGGGGGGGGGGGTGGGGGGGGGGGGGGGTGGGGGGGGGGGGGGGTGGGGGGGGGGGGGGGTGGGGGGGGGGGGGGGTGGGGGGGGGGGGGGGTGGGGGGGGGGGGGGGTGGGGGGGGGGGGGGGTGGGGGGGGGGGGGGGTGGGGGGGGGGGGGGGTGGGGGGGGGGGGGGGTGGGGGGGGGGGGGGGTGGGGGGGGGGGGGGGTGGGGGGGGGGGGGGGTGGGGGGGGGGGGGGGTGGGGGGGGGGGGGGGTGGGGGGGGGGGGGGGTGGGGGGGGGGGGGGGTGGGGGGGGGGGGGGGTGGGGGGGGGGGGGGGTGGGGGGGGGGGGGGGTGGGGGGGGGGGGGGGTGGGGGGGGGGGGGGGTGGGGGGGGGGGGGGGTGGGG
This sequence comes from Sphaerodactylus townsendi, assembly GCF_021028975.2. Lineage (NCBI taxonomy): Eukaryota > Metazoa > Chordata > Lepidosauria > Squamata > Sphaerodactylidae > Sphaerodactylus > Sphaerodactylus townsendi. The sequence goes on from NC_059430.1 coordinate 21,792,630, forward strand.
GGGGGGGGGGGTGGGGGGGGGGGGGGGTGGGGGGGGGGGGGGGTGGGGGGGGGGGGGGGTGGGGGGGGGGGGGGGTGGGGGGGGGGGGGGGTGGGGGGGGGGGGGGGTGGGGGGGGGGGGGGGTGGGGGGGGGGGGGGGTGGGGGGGGGGGGGGGTGGGGGGGGGGGGGGGTGGGGGGGGGGGGGGGTGGGGGGGGGGGGGGGTGGGGGGGGGGGGGGGTGGGGGGGGGGGGGGGTGGGGGGGGGGGGGGGTGGGGGGGGGGGGGGGTGGGGGGGGGGGGGGGTGGGGGGGGGGGGGGGTGGGGGGGGGGGGGGGTGGGGGGGGGGGGGGGTGGGGGGGGGGGGGGGTGGGGGGGGGGGGGGGTGGGGGGGGGGGGGGGTGGGGGGGGGGGGGGGTGGGGGGGGGGGGGGGTGGGGGGGGGGGGGGGTGGGGGGGGGGGGGGGTGGGGGGGGGGGGGGGTGGGGGGGGGGGGGGGTGGGGGGGGGGGGGGGTGGGGGGGGGGGGGGGTGGGGGGGGGGGGGGGTGGGGGGGGGGGGGGGTGGGGGGGGGGGGGGGTGGGGGGGGGGGGGGGTGGGGGGGGGGGGGGGTGGGGGGGGGGGGGGGTGGGGGGGGGGGGGGGTGGGGGGGGGGGGGGGTGGGGGGGGGGGGGGGTGGGGGGGGGGGGGGGTGGGGGGGGGGGGGGGTGGGGGGGGGGGGGGGTGGGGGGGGGGGGGGGTGGGGGGGGGGGGGGGTGGGGGGGGGGGGGGGTGGGGGGGGGGGGGGGTGGGGGGGGGGGGGGGTGGGGGGGGGGGGGGGTGGGGGGGGGGGGGGGTGGGGGGGGGGGGGGGTGGGGGGGGGGGGGGGTGGGGGGGGGGGGGGGTGGGGGGGGGGGGGGGTGGGGGGGGGGGGGGGTGGGGGGGGGGGGGGGTGGGGGGGGGGGGGGGTGGGGGGGGGGGGGGGTGGGGGGGGGGGGGGGTGGGGGGGGGGGGGGGTGGGGGGGGGGGGGGGTGGGGGGGGGGGGGGGTGGGGGGGGGGGGGGGTGGGGGGGGGGGGGGGTGGGGGGGGGGGGGGGTGGGGGGGGGGGGGGGTGGGGGGGGGGGGGGGTGGGGGGGGGGGGGGGTGGGGGGGGGGGGGGGTGGGGGGGGGGGGGGGTGGGGGGGGGGGGGGGTGGGGGGGGGGGGGGGTGGGGGGGGGGGGGGGTGGGGGGGGGGGGGGGTGGGGGGGGGGGGGGGTGGGGGGGGGGGGGGGTGGGGGGGGGGGGGGGTGGGGGGGGGGGGGGGTGGGGGGGGGGGGGGGTGGGGGGGGGGGGGGGTGGGGGGGGGGGGGGGTGGGGGGGGGGGGGGGTGGGGGGGGGGGGGGGTGGGGGGGGGGGGGGGTGGGGGGGGGGGGGGGTGGGGGGGGGGGGGGGTGGGGGGGGGGGGGGGTGGGGGGGGGGGGGGGTGGGGGGGGGGGGGGGTGGGGGGGGGGGGGGGTGGGGGGGGGGGGGGGTGGGGGGGGGGGGGGGTGGGGGGGGGGGGGGGTGGGGGGGGGGGGGGGTGGGGGGGGGGGGGGGTGGGGGGGGGGGGGGGTGGGGGGGGGGGGGGGTGGGGGGGGGGGGGGGTGGGGGGGGGGGGGGGTGGGGGGGGGGGGGGGTGGGGGGGGGGGGGGGTGGGGGGGGGGGGGGGTGGGGGGGGGGGGGGGTGGGGGGGGGGGGGGGTGGGGGGGGGGGGGGGTGGGGGGGGGGGGGGGTGGGGGGGGGGGGGGGTGGGGGGGGGGGGGGGTGGGGGGGGGGGGGGGTGGGGGGGGGGGGGGGTGGGGGGGGGGGGGGGTGGGGGGGGGGGGGGGTGGGGGGGGGGGGGGGTGGGGGGGGGGGGGGGTGGGGGGGGGGGGGGGTGGGGGGGGGGGGGGGTGGGGGGGGGGGGGGGTGGGGGGGGGGGGGGGTGGGGGGGGGGGGGGGTGGGGGGGGGGGGGGGTGGGGGGGGGGGGGGGTGGGGGGGGGGGGGGGTGGGGGGGGGGGGGGGTGGGGGGGGGGGGGGGTGGGGGGGGGGGGGGGTGGGGGGGGGGGGGGGTGGGGGGGGGGGGGGGTGGGGGGGGGGGGGGGTGGGGGGGGGGGGGGGTGGGGGGGGGGGGGGGTGGGGGGGGGGGGGGGTGGGGGGGGGGGGGGGTGGGGGGGGGGGGGGGTGGGGGGGGGGGGGGGTGGGGGGGGGGGGGGGTGGGGGGGGGGGGGGGTGGGGGGGGGGGGGGGTGGGGGGGGGGGGGGGTGGGGGGGGGGGGGGGTGGGGGGGGGGGGGGGTGGGGGGGGGGGGGGGTGGGGGGGGGGGGGGGTGGGGGGGGGGGGGGGTGGGGGGGGGGGGGGGTGGGGGGGGGGGGGGGTGGGGGGGGGGGGGGGTGGGGGGGGGGGGGGGTGGGGGGGGGGGGGGGTGGGGGGGGGGGGGGGTGGGGGGGGGGGGGGGTGGGGGGGGGGGGGGGTGGGGGGGGGGGGGGGTGGGGGGGGGGGGGGGTGGGGGGGGGGGGGGGTGGGGGGGGGGGGGGGTGGGGGGGGGGGGGGGTGGGGGGGGGGGGGGGTGGGGGGGGGGGGGGGTGGGGGGGGGGGGGGGTGGGGGGGGGGGGGGGTGGGGGGGGGGGGGGGTGGGGGGGGGGGGGGGTGGGGGGGGGGGGGGGTGGGGGGGGGGGGGGGTGGGGGGGGGGGGGGGTGGGGGGGGGGGGGGGTGGGGGGGGGGGGGGGTGGGGGGGGGGGGGGGTGGGGGGGGGGGGGGGTGGGGGGGGGGGGGGGTGGGGGGGGGGGGGGGTGGGGGGGGGGGGGGGTGGGGGGGGGGGGGGGTGGGGGGGGGGGGGGGTGGGGGGGGGGGGGGGTGGGGGGGGGGGGGGGTGGGGGGGGGGGGGGGTGGGGGGGGGGGGGGGTGGGGGGGGGGGGGGGTGGGGGGGGGGGGGGGTGGGGGGGGGGGGGGGTGGGGGGGGGGGGGGGTGGGGGGGGGGGGGGGTGGGGGGGGGGGGGGGTGGGGGGGGGGGGGGGTGGGGGGGGGGGGGGGTGGGGGGGGGGGGGGGTGGGGGGGGGGGGGGGTGGGGGGGGGGGGGGGTGGGGGGGGGGGGGGGTGGGGGGGGGGGGGGGTGGGGGGGGGGGGGGGTGGGGGGGGGGGGGGGTGGGGGGGGGGGGGGGTGGGGGGGGGGGGGGGTGGGGGGGGGGGGGGGTGGGGGGGGGGGGGGGTGGGGGGGGGGGGGGGTGGGGGGGGGGGGGGGTGGGGGGGGGGGGGGGTGGGGGGGGGGGGGGGTGGGGGGGGGGGGGGGTGGGGGGGGGGGGGGGTGGGGGGGGGGGGGGGTGGGGGGGGGGGGGGGTGGGGGGGGGGGGGGGTGGGGGGGGGGGGGGGTGGGGGGGGGGGGGGGTGGGGGGGGGGGGGGGTGGGGGGGGGGGGGGGTGGGGGGGGGGGGGGGTGGGGGGGGGGGGGGGTGGGGGGGGGGGGGGGTGGGGGGGGGGGGGGGTGGGGGGGGGGGGGGGTGGGGGGGGGGGGGGGTGGGGGGGGGGGGGGGTGGGGGGGGGGGGGGGTGGGGGGGGGGGGGGGTGGGGGGGGGGGGGGGTGGGGGGGGGGGGGGGTGGGGGGGGGGGGGGGTGGGGGGGGGGGGGGGTGGGGGGGGGGGGGGGTGGGGGGGGGGGGGGGTGGGGGGGGGGGGGGGTGGGGGGGGGGGGGGGTGGGGGGGGGGGGGGGTGGGGGGGGGGGGGGGTGGGGGGGGGGGGGGGTGGGGGGGGGGGGGGGTGGGGGGGGGGGGGGGTGGGGGGGGGGGGGGGTGGGGGGGGGGGGGGGTGGGGGGGGGGGGGGGTGGGGGGGGGGGGGGGTGGGGGGGGGGGGGGGTGGGGGGGGGGGGGGGTGGGGGGGGGGGGGGGTGGGGGGGGGGGGGGGTGGGGGGGGGGGGGGGTGGGGGGGGGGGGGGGTGGGGGGGGGGGGGGGTGGGGGGGGGGGGGGGTGGGGGGGGGGGGGGGTGGGGGGGGGGGGGGGTGGGGGGGGGGGGGGGTGGGGGGGGGGGGGGGTGGGGGGGGGGGGGGGTGGGGGGGGGGGGGGGTGGGGGGGGGGGGGGGTGGGGGGGGGGGGGGGTGGGGGGGGGGGGGGGTGGGGGGGGGGGGGGGTGGGGGGGGGGGGGGGTGGGGGGGGGGGGGGGTGGGGGGGGGGGGGGGTGGGGGGGGGGGGGGGTGGGGGGGGGGGGGGGTGGGGGGGGGGGGGGGTGGGGGGGGGGGGGGGTGGGGGGGGGGGGGGGTGGGGGGGGGGGGGGGTGGGGGGGGGGGGGGGTGGGGGGGGGGGGGGGTGGGGGGGGGGGGGGGTGGGGGGGGGGGGGGGTGGGGGGGGGGGGGGGTGGGGGGGGGGGGGGGTGGGGGGGGGGGGGGGTGGGGGGGGGGGGGGGTGGGGGGGGGGGGGGGTGGGGGGGGGGGGGGGTGGGGGGGGGGGGGGGTGGGGGGGGGGGGGGGTGGGGGGGGGGGGGGGTGGGGGGGGGGGGGGGTGGGGGGGGGGGGGGGTGGGGGGGGGGGGGGGTGGGGGGGGGGGGGGGTGGGGGGGGGGGGGGGTGGGGGGGGGGGGGGGTGGGGGGGGGGGGGGGTGGGGGGGGGGGGGGGTGGGGGGGGGGGGGGGTGGGGGGGGGGGGGGGTGGGGGGGGGGGGGGGTGGGGGGGGGGGGGGGTGGGGGGGGGGGGGGGTGGGGGGGGGGGGGGGTGGGGGGGGGGGGGGGTGGGGGGGGGGGGGGGTGGGGGGGGGGGGGGGTGGGGGGGGGGGGGGGTGGGGGGGGGGGGGGGTGGGGGGGGGGGGGGGTGGGGGGGGGGGGGGGTGGGGGGGGGGGGGGGTGGGGGGGGGGGGGGGTGGGGGGGGGGGGGGGTGGGGGGGGGGGGGGGTGGGGGGGGGGGGGGGTGGGGGGGGGGGGGGGTGGGGGGGGGGGGGGGTGGGGGGGGGGGGGGGTGGGGGGGGGGGGGGGTGGGGGGGGGGGGGGGTGGGGGGGGGGGGGGGTGGGGGGGGGGGGGGGTGGGGGGGGGGGGGGGTGGGGGGGGGGGGGGGTGGGGGGGGGGGGGGGTGGGGGGGGGGGGGGGTGGGGGGGGGGGGGGGTGGGGGGGGGGGGGGGTGGGGGGGGGGGGGGGTGGGGGGGGGGGGGGGTGGGGGGGGGGGGGGGTGGGGGGGGGGGGGGGTGGGGGGGGGGGGGGGTGGGGGGGGGGGGGGGTGGGGGGGGGGGGGGGTGGGGGGGGGGGGGGGTGGGGGGGGGGGGGGGTGGGGGGGGGGGGGGGTGGGGGGGGGGGGGGGTGGGGGGGGGGGGGGGTGGGGGGGGGGGGGGGTGGGGGGGGGGGGGGGTGGGGGGGGGGGGGGGTGGGGGGGGGGGGGGGTGGGGGGGGGGGGGGGTGGGGGGGGGGGGGGGTGGGGGGGGGGGGGGGTGGGGGGGGGGGGGGGTGGGGGGGGGGGGGGGTGGGGGGGGGGGGGGGTGGGGGGGGGGGGGGGTGGGGGGGGGGGGGGGTGGGGGGGGGGGGGGGTGGGGGGGGGGGGGGGTGGGGGGGGGGGGGGGTGGGGGGGGGGGGGGGTGGGGGGGGGGGGGGGTGGGGGGGGGGGGGGGTGGGGGGGGGGGGGGGTGGGGGGGGGGGGGGGTGGGGGGGGGGGGGGGTGGGGGGGGGGGGGGGTGGGGGGGGGGGGGGGTGGGGGGGGGGGGGGGTGGGGGGGGGGGGGGGTGGGGGGGGGGGGGGGTGGGGGGGGGGGGGGGTGGGGGGGGGGGGGGGTGGGGGGGGGGGGGGGTGGGGGGGGGGGGGGGTGGGGGGGGGGGGGGGTGGGGGGGGGGGGGGGTGGGGGGGGGGGGGGGTGGGGGGGGGGGGGGGTGGGGGGGGGGGGGGGTGGGGGGGGGGGGGGGTGGGGGGGGGGGGGGGTGGGGGGGGGGGGGGGTGGGGGGGGGGGGGGGTGGGGGGGGGGGGGGGTGGGGGGGGGGGGGGGTGGGGGGGGGGGGGGGTGGGGGGGGGGGGGGGTGGGGGGGGGGGGGGGTGGGGGGGGGGGGGGGTGGGGGGGGGGGGGGGTGGGGGGGGGGGGGGGTGGGGGGGGGGGGGGGTGGGGGGGGGGGGGGGTGGGGGGGGGGGGGGGTGGGGGGGGGGGGGGGTGGGGGGGGGGGGGGGTGGGGGGGGGGGGGGGTGGGGGGGGGGGGGGGTGGGGGGGGGGGGGGGTGGGGGGGGGGGGGGGTGGGGGGGGGGGGGGGTGGGGGGGGGGGGGGGTGGGGGGGGGGGGGGGTGGGGGGGGGGGGGGGTGGGGGGGGGGGGGGGTGGGGGGGGGGGGGGGTGGGGGGGGGGGGGGGTGGGGGGGGGGGGGGGTGGGGGGGGGGGGGGGTGGGGGGGGGGGGGGGTGGGGGGGGGGGGGGGTGGGGGGGGGGGGGGGTGGGGGGGGGGGGGGGTGGGGGGGGGGGGGGGTGGGGGGGGGGGGGGGTGGGGGGGGGGGGGGGTGGGGGGGGGGGGGGGTGGGGGGGGGGGGGGGTGGGGGGGGGGGGGGGTGGGGGGGGGGGGGGGTGGGGGGGGGGGGGGGTGGGGGGGGGGGGGGGTGGGGGGGGGGGGGGGTGGGGGGGGGGGGGGGTGGGGGGGGGGGGGGGTGGGGGGGGGGGGGGGTGGGGGGGGGGGGGGGTGGGGGGGGGGGGGGGTGGGGGGGGGGGGGGGTGGGGGGGGGGGGGGGTGGGGGGGGGGGGGGGTGGGGGGGGGGGGGGGTGGGGGGGGGGGGGGGTGGGGGGGGGGGGGGGTGGGGGGGGGGGGGGGTGGGGGGGGGGGGGGGTGGGGGGGGGGGGGGGTGGGGGGGGGGGGGGGTGGGGGGGGGGGGGGGTGGGGGGGGGGGGGGGTGGGGGGGGGGGGGGGTGGGGGGGGGGGGGGGTGGGGGGGGGGGGGGGTGGGGGGGGGGGGGGGTGGGGGGGGGGGGGGGTGGGGGGGGGGGGGGGTGGGGGGGGGGGGGGGTGGGGGGGGGGGGGGGTGGGGGGGGGGGGGGGTGGGGGGGGGGGGGGGTGGGGGGGGGGGGGGGTGGGGGGGGGGGGGGGTGGGGGGGGGGGGGGGTGGGGGGGGGGGGGGGTGGGGGGGGGGGGGGGTGGGGGGGGGGGGGGGTGGGGGGGGGGGGGGGTGGGGGGGGGGGGGGGTGGGGGGGGGGGGGGGTGGGGGGGGGGGGGGGTGGGGGGGGGGGGGGGTGGGGGGGGGGGGGGGTGGGGGGGGGGGGGGGTGGGGGGGGGGGGGGGTGGGGGGGGGGGGGGGTGGGGGGGGGGGGGGGTGGGGGGGGGGGGGGGTGGGGGGGGGGGGGGGTGGGGGGGGGGGGGGGTGGGGGGGGGGGGGGGTGGGGGGGGGGGGGGGTGGGGGGGGGGGGGGGTGGGGGGGGGGGGGGGTGGGGGGGGGGGGGGGTGGGGGGGGGGGGGGGTGGGGGGGGGGGGGGGTGGGGGGGGGGGGGGGTGGGGGGGGGGGGGGGTGGGGGGGGGGGGGGGTGGGGGGGGGGGGGGGTGGGGGGGGGGGGGGGTGGGGGGGGGGGGGGGTGGGGGGGGGGGGGGGTGGGGGGGGGGGGGGGTGGGGGGGGGGGGGGGTGGGGGGGGGGGGGGGTGGGGGGGGGGGGGGGTGGGGGGGGGGGGGGGTGGGGGGGGGGGGGGGTGGGGGGGGGGGGGGGTGGGGGGGGGGGGGGGTGGGGGGGGGGGGGGGTGGGGGGGGGGGGGGGTGGGGGGGGGGGGGGGTGGGGGGGGGGGGGGGTGGGGGGGGGGGGGGGTGGGGGGGGGGGGGGGTGGGGGGGGGGGGGGGTGGGGGGGGGGGGGGGTGGGGGGGGGGGGGGGTGGGGGGGGGGGGGGGTGGGGGGGGGGGGGGGTGGGGGGGGGGGGGGGTGGGGGGGGGGGGGGGTGGGGGGGGGGGGGGGTGGGGGGGGGGGGGGGTGGGGGGGGGGGGGGGTGGGGGGGGGGGGGGGTGGGGGGGGGGGGGGGTGGGGGGGGGGGGGGGTGGGGGGGGGGGGGGGTGGGGGGGGGGGGGGGTGGGGGGGGGGGGGGGTGGGGGGGGGGGGGGGTGGGGGGGGGGGGGGGTGGGGGGGGGGGGGGGTGGGGGGGGGGGGGGGTGGGGGGGGGGGGGGGTGGGGGGGGGGGGGGGTGGGGGGGGGGGGGGGTGGGGGGGGGGGGGGGTGGGGGGGGGGGGGGGTGGGGGGGGGGGGGGGTGGGGGGGGGGGGGGGTGGGGGGGGGGGGGGGTGGGGGGGGGGGGGGGTGGGGGGGGGGGGGGGTGGGGGGGGGGGGGGGTGGGGGGGGGGGGGGGTGGGGGGGGGGGGGGGTGGGGGGGGGGGGGGGTGGGGGGGGGGGGGGGTGGGGGGGGGGGGGGGTGGGGGGGGGGGGGGGTGGGGGGGGGGGGGGGTGGGGGGGGGGGGGGGTGGGGGGGGGGGGGGGTGGGGGGGGGGGGGGGTGGGGGGGGGGGGGGGTGGGGGGGGGGGGGGGTGGGGGGGGGGGGGGGTGGGGGGGGGGGGGGGTGGGGGGGGGGGGGGGTGGGGGGGGGGGGGGGTGGGGGGGGGGGGGGGTGGGGGGGGGGGGGGGTGGGGGGGGGGGGGGGTGGGGGGGGGGGGGGGTGGGGGGGGGGGGGGGTGGGGGGGGGGGGGGGTGGGGGGGGGGGGGGGTGGGGGGGGGGGGGGGTGGGGGGGGGGGGGGGTGGGGGGGGGGGGGGGTGGGGGGGGGGGGGGGTGGGGGGGGGGGGGGGTGGGGGGGGGGGGGGGTGGGGGGGGGGGGGGGTGGGGGGGGGGGGGGGTGGGGGGGGGGGGGGGTGGGGGGGGGGGGGGGTGGGGGGGGGGGGGGGTGGGGGGGGGGGGGGGTGGGGGGGGGGGGGGGTGGGGGGGGGGGGGGGTGGGGGGGGGGGGGGGTGGGGGGGGGGGGGGGTGGGGGGGGGGGGGGGTGGGGGGGGGGGGGGGTGGGGGGGGGGGGGGGTGGGGGGGGGGGGGGGTGGGGGGGGGGGGGGGTGGGGGGGGGGGGGGGTGGGGGGGGGGGGGGGTGGGGGGGGGGGGGGGTGGGGGGGGGGGGGGGTGGGGGGGGGGGGGGGTGGGGGGGGGGGGGGGTGGGGGGGGGGGGGGGTGGGGGGGGGGGGGGGTGGGGGGGGGGGGGGGTGGGGGGGGGGGGGGGTGGGGGGGGGGGGGGGTGGGGGGGGGGGGGGGTGGGGGGGGGGGGGGGTGGGGGGGGGGGGGGGTGGGGGGGGGGGGGGGTGGGGGGGGGGGGGGGTGGGGGGGGGGGGGGGTGGGGGGGGGGGGGGGTGGGGGGGGGGGGGGGTGGGGGGGGGGGGGGGTGGGGGGGGGGGGGGGTGGGGGGGGGGGGGGGTGGGGGGGGGGGGGGGTGGGGGGGGGGGGGGGTGGGGGGGGGGGGGGGTGGGGGGGGGGGGGGGTGGGGGGGGGGGGGGGTGGGGGGGGGGGGGGGTGGGGGGGGGGGGGGGTGGGGGGGGGGGGGGGTGGGGGGGGGGGGGGGTGGGGGGGGGGGGGGGTGGGGGGGGGGGGGGGTGGGGGGGGGGGGGGGTGGGGGGGGGGGGGGGTGGGGGGGGGGGGGGGTGGGGGGGGGGGGGGGTGGGGGGGGGGGGGGGTGGGGGGGGGGGGGGGTGGGGGGGGGGGGGGGTGGGGGGGGGGGGGGGTGGGGGGGGGGGGGGGTGGGGGGGGGGGGGGGTGGGGGGGGGGGGGGGTGGGGGGGGGGGGGGGTGGGGGGGGGGGGGGGTGGGGGGGGGGGGGGGTGGGGGGGGGGGGGGGTGGGGGGGGGGGGGGGTGGGGGGGGGGGGGGGTGGGGGGGGGGGGGGGTGGGGGGGGGGGGGGGTGGGGGGGGGGGGGGGTGGGGGGGGGGGGGGGTGGGGGGGGGGGGGGGTGGGGGGGGGGGGGGGTGGGGGGGGGGGGGGGTGGGGGGGGGGGGGGGTGGGGGGGGGGGGGGGTGGGGGGGGGGGGGGGTGGGGGGGGGGGGGGGTGGGGGGGGGGGGGGGTGGGGGGGGGGGGGGGTGGGGGGGGGGGGGGGTGGGGGGGGGGGGGGGTGGGGGGGGGGGGGGGTGGGGGGGGGGGGGGGTGGGGGGGGGGGGGGGTGGGGGGGGGGGGGGGTGGGGGGGGGGGGGGGTGGGGGGGGGGGGGGGTGGGGGGGGGGGGGGGTGGGGGGGGGGGGGGGTGGGGGGGGGGGGGGGTGGGGGGGGGGGGGGGTGGGGGGGGGGGGGGGTGGGGGGGGGGGGGGGTGGGGGGGGGGGGGGGTGGGGGGGGGGGGGGGTGGGGGGGGGGGGGGGTGGGGGGGGGGGGGGGTGGGGGGGGGGGGGGGTGGGGGGGGGGGGGGGTGGGGGGGGGGGGGGGTGGGGGGGGGGGGGGGTGGGGGGGGGGGGGGGTGGGGGGGGGGGGGGGTGGGGGGGGGGGGGGGTGGGGGGGGGGGGGGGTGGGGGGGGGGGGGGGTGGGGGGGGGGGGGGGTGGGGGGGGGGGGGGGTGGGGGGGGGGGGGGGTGGGGGGGGGGGGGGGTGGGGGGGGGGGGGGGTGGGGGGGGGGGGGGGTGGGGGGGGGGGGGGGTGGGGGGGGGGGGGGGTGGGGGGGGGGGGGGGTGGGGGGGGGGGGGGGTGGGGGGGGGGGGGGGTGGGGGGGGGGGGGGGTGGGGGGGGGGGGGGGTGGGGGGGGGGGGGGGTGGGGGGGGGGGGGGGTGGGGGGGGGGGGGGGTGGGGGGGGGGGGGGGTGGGGGGGGGGGGGGGTGGGGGGGGGGGGGGGTGGGGGGGGGGGGGGGTGGGGGGGGGGGGGGGTGGGGGGGGGGGGGGGTGGGGGGGGGGGGGGGTGGGGGGGGGGGGGGGTGGGGGGGGGGGGGGGTGGGGGGGGGGGGGGGTGGGGGGGGGGGGGGGTGGGGGGGGGGGGGGGTGGGGGGGGGGGGGGGTGGGGGGGGGGGGGGGTGGGGGGGGGGGGGGGTGGGGGGGGGGGGGGGTGGGGGGGGGGGGGGGTGGGGGGGGGGGGGGGTGGGGGGGGGGGGGGGTGGGGGGGGGGGGGGGTGGGGGGGGGGGGGGGTGGGGGGGGGGGGGGGTGGGGGGGGGGGGGGGTGGGGGGGGGGGGGGGTGGGGGGGGGGGGGGGTGGGGGGGGGGGGGGGTGGGGGGGGGGGGGGGTGGGGGGGGGGGGGGGTGGGGGGGGGGGGGGGTGGGGGGGGGGGGGGGTGGGGGGGGGGGGGGGTGGGGGGGGGGGGGGGTGGGGGGGGGGGGGGGTGGGGGGGGGGGGGGGTGGGGGGGGGGGGGGGTGGGGGGGGGGGGGGGTGGGGGGGGGGGGGGGTGGGGGGGGGGGGGGGTGGGGGGGGGGGGGGGTGGGGGGGGGGGGGGGTGGGGGGGGGGGGGGGTGGGGGGGGGGGGGGGTGGGGGGGGGGGGGGGTGGGGGGGGGGGGGGGTGGGGGGGGGGGGGGGTGGGGGGGGGGGGGGGTGGGGGGGGGGGGGGGTGGGGGGGGGGGGGGGTGGGGGGGGGGGGGGGTGGGGGGGGGGGGGGGTGGGGGGGGGGGGGGGTGGGGGGGGGGGGGGGTGGGGGGGGGGGGGGGTGGGGGGGGGGGGGGGTGGGGGGGGGGGGGGGTGGGGGGGGGGGGGGGTGGGGGGGGGGGGGGGTGGGGGGGGGGGGGGGTGGGGGGGGGGGGGGGTGGGGGGGGGGGGGGGTGGGGGGGGGGGGGGGTGGGGGGGGGGGGGGGTGGGGGGGGGGGGGGGTGGGGGGGGGGGGGGGTGGGGGGGGGGGGGGGTGGGGGGGGGGGGGGGTGGGGGGGGGGGGGGGTGGGGGGGGGGGGGGGTGGGGGGGGGGGGGGGTGGGGGGGGGGGGGGGTGGGGGGGGGGGGGGGTGGGGGGGGGGGGGGGTGGGGGGGGGGGGGGGTGGGGGGGGGGGGGGGTGGGGGGGGGGGGGGGTGGGGGGGGGGGGGGGTGGGGGGGGGGGGGGGTGGGGGGGGGGGGGGGTGGGGGGGGGGGGGGGTGGGGGGGGGGGGGGGTGGGGGGGGGGGGGGGTGGGGGGGGGGGGGGGTGGGGGGGGGGGGGGGTGGGGGGGGGGGGGGGTGGGGGGGGGGGGGGGTGGGGGGGGGGGGGGGTGGGGGGGGGGGGGGGTGGGGGGGGGGGGGGGTGGGGGGGGGGGGGGGTGGGGGGGGGGGGGGGTGGGGGGGGGGGGGGGTGGGGGGGGGGGGGGGTGGGGGGGGGGGGGGGTGGGGGGGGGGGGGGGTGGGGGGGGGGGGGGGTGGGGGGGGGGGGGGGTGGGGGGGGGGGGGGGTGGGGGGGGGGGGGGGTGGGGGGGGGGGGGGGTGGGGGGGGGGGGGGGTGGGGGGGGGGGGGGGTGGGGGGGGGGGGGGGTGGGGGGGGGGGGGGGTGGGGGGGGGGGGGGGTGGGGGGGGGGGGGGGTGGGGGGGGGGGGGGGTGGGGGGGGGGGGGGGTGGGGGGGGGGGGGGGTGGGGGGGGGGGGGGGTGGGGGGGGGGGGGGGTGGGGGGGGGGGGGGGTGGGGGGGGGGGGGGGTGGGGGGGGGGGGGGGTGGGGGGGGGGGGGGGTGGGGGGGGGGGGGGGTGGGGGGGGGGGGGGGTGGGGGGGGGGGGGGGTGGGGGGGGGGGGGGGTGGGGGGGGGGGGGGGTGGGGGGGGGGGGGGGTGGGGGGGGGGGGGGGTGGGGGGGGGGGGGGGTGGGGGGGGGGGGGGGTGGGGGGGGGGGGGGGTGGGGGGGGGGGGGGGTGGGGGGGGGGGGGGGTGGGGGGGGGGGGGGGTGGGGGGGGGGGGGGGTGGGGGGGGGGGGGGGTGGGGGGGGGGGGGGGTGGGGGGGGGGGGGGGTGGGGGGGGGGGGGGGTGGGGGGGGGGGGGGGTGGGGGGGGGGGGGGGTGGGGGGGGGGGGGGGTGGGGGGGGGGGGGGGTGGGGGGGGGGGGGGGTGGGGGGGGGGGGGGGTGGGGGGGGGGGGGGGTGGGGGGGGGGGGGGGTGGGGGGGGGGGGGGGTGGGGGGGGGGGGGGGTGGGGGGGGGGGGGGGTGGGGGGGGGGGGGGGTGGGGGGGGGGGGGGGTGGGGGGGGGGGGGGGTGGGGGGGGGGGGGGGTGGGGGGGGGGGGGGGTGGGGGGGGGGGGGGGTGGGGGGGGGGGGGGGTGGGGGGGGGGGGGGGTGGGGGGGGGGGGGGGTGGGGGGGGGGGGGGGTGGGGGGGGGGGGGGGTGGGGGGGGGGGGGGGTGGGGGGGGGGGGGGGTGGGGGGGGGGGGGGGTGGGGGGGGGGGGGGGTGGGGGGGGGGGGGGGTGGGGGGGGGGGGGGGTGGGGGGGGGGGGGGGTGGGGGGGGGGGGGGGTGGGGGGGGGGGGGGGTGGGGGGGGGGGGGGGTGGGGGGGGGGGGGGGTGGGGGGGGGGGGGGGTGGGGGGGGGGGGGGGTGGGGGGGGGGGGGGGTGGGGGGGGGGGGGGGTGGGGGGGGGGGGGGGTGGGGGGGGGGGGGGGTGGGGGGGGGGGGGGGTGGGGGGGGGGGGGGGTGGGGGGGGGGGGGGGTGGGGGGGGGGGGGGGTGGGGGGGGGGGGGGGTGGGGGGGGGGGGGGGTGGGGGGGGGGGGGGGTGGGGGGGGGGGGGGGTGGGGGGGGGGGGGGGTGGGGGGGGGGGGGGGTGGGGGGGGGGGGGGGTGGGGGGGGGGGGGGGTGGGGGGGGGGGGGGGTGGGGGGGGGGGGGGGTGGGGGGGGGGGGGGGTGGGGGGGGGGGGGGGTGGGGGGGGGGGGGGGTGGGGGGGGGGGGGGGTGGGGGGGGGGGGGGGTGGGGGGGGGGGGGGGTGGGGGGGGGGGGGGGTGGGGGGGGGGGGGGGTGGGGGGGGGGGGGGGTGGGGGGGGGGGGGGGTGGGGGGGGGGGGGGGTGGGGGGGGGGGGGGGTGGGGGGGGGGGGGGGTGGGGGGGGGGGGGGGTGGGGGGGGGGGGGGGTGGGGGGGGGGGGGGGTGGGGGGGGGGGGGGGTGGGGGGGGGGGGGGGTGGGGGGGGGGGGGGGTGGGGGGGGGGGGGGGTGGGGGGGGGGGGGGGTGGGGGGGGGGGGGGGTGGGGGGGGGGGGGGGTGGGGGGGGGGGGGGGTGGGGGGGGGGGGGGGTGGGGGGGGGGGGGGGTGGGGGGGGGGGGGGGTGGGGGGGGGGGGGGGTGGGGGGGGGGGGGGGTGGGGGGGGGGGGGGGTGGGGGGGGGGGGGGGTGGGGGGGGGGGGGGGTGGGGGGGGGGGGGGGTGGGGGGGGGGGGGGGTGGGGGGGGGGGGGGGTGGGGGGGGGGGGGGGTGGGGGGGGGGGGGGGTGGGGGGGGGGGGGGGTGGGGGGGGGGGGGGGTGGGGGGGGGGGGGGGTGGGGGGGGGGGGGGGTGGGGGGGGGGGGGGGTGGGGGGGGGGGGGGGTGGGGGGGGGGGGGGGTGGGGGGGGGGGGGGGTGGGGGGGGGGGGGGGTGGGGGGGGGGGGGGGTGGGGGGGGGGGGGGGTGGGGGGGGGGGGGGGTGGGGGGGGGGGGGGGTGGGGGGGGGGGGGGGTGGGGGGGGGGGGGGGTGGGGGGGGGGGGGGGTGGGGGGGGGGGGGGGTGGGGGGGGGGGGGGGTGGGGGGGGGGGGGGGTGGGGGGGGGGGGGGGTGGGGGGGGGGGGGGGTGGGGGGGGGGGGGGGTGGGGGGGGGGGGGGGTGGGGGGGGGGGGGGGTGGGGGGGGGGGGGGGTGGGGGGGGGGGGGGGTGGGGGGGGGGGGGGGTGGGGGGGGGGGGGGGTGGGGGGGGGGGGGGGTGGGGGGGGGGGGGGGTGGGGGGGGGGGGGGGTGGGGGGGGGGGGGGGTGGGGGGGGGGGGGGGTGGGGGGGGGGGGGGGTGGGGGGGGGGGGGGGTGGGGGGGGGGGGGGGTGGGGGGGGGGGGGGGTGGGGGGGGGGGGGGGTGGGGGGGGGGGGGGGTGGGGGGGGGGGGGGGTGGGGGGGGGGGGGGGTGGGGGGGGGGGGGGGTGGGGGGGGGGGGGGGTGGGGGGGGGGGGGGGTGGGGGGGGGGGGGGGTGGGGGGGGGGGGGGGTGGGGGGGGGGGGGGGTGGGGGGGGGGGGGGGTGGGGGGGGGGGGGGGTGGGGGGGGGGGGGGGTGGGGGGGGGGGGGGGTGGGGGGGGGGGGGGGTGGGGGGGGGGGGGGGTGGGGGGGGGGGGGGGTGGGGGGGGGGGGGGGTGGGGGGGGGGGGGGGTGGGGGGGGGGGGGGGTGGGGGGGGGGGGGGGTGGGGGGGGGGGGGGGTGGGGGGGGGGGGGGGTGGGGGGGGGGGGGGGTGGGGGGGGGGGGGGGTGGGGGGGGGGGGGGGTGGGGGGGGGGGGGGGTGGGGGGGGGGGGGGGTGGGGGGGGGGGGGGGTGGGGGGGGGGGGGGGTGGGGGGGGGGGGGGGTGGGGGGGGGGGGGGGTGGGGGGGGGGGGGGGTGGGGGGGGGGGGGGGTGGGGGGGGGGGGGGGTGGGGGGGGGGGGGGGTGGGGGGGGGGGGGGGTGGGGGGGGGGGGGGGTGGGGGGGGGGGGGGGTGGGGGGGGGGGGGGGTGGGGGGGGGGGGGGGTGGGGGGGGGGGGGGGTGGGGGGGGGGGGGGGTGGGGGGGGGGGGGGGTGGGGGGGGGGGGGGGTGGGGGGGGGGGGGGGTGGGGGGGGGGGGGGGTGGGGGGGGGGGGGGGTGGGGGGGGGGGGGGGTGGGGGGGGGGGGGGGTGGGGGGGGGGGGGGGTGGGGGGGGGGGGGGGTGGGGGGGGGGGGGGGTGGGGGGGGGGGGGGGTGGGGGGGGGGGGGGGTGGGGGGGGGGGGGGGTGGGGGGGGGGGGGGGTGGGGGGGGGGGGGGGTGGGGGGGGGGGGGGGTGGGGGGGGGGGGGGGTGGGGGGGGGGGGGGGTGGGGGGGGGGGGGGGTGGGGGGGGGGGGGGGTGGGGGGGGGGGGGGGTGGGGGGGGGGGGGGGTGGGGGGGGGGGGGGGTGGGGGGGGGGGGGGGTGGGGGGGGGGGGGGGTGGGGGGGGGGGGGGGTGGGGGGGGGGGGGGGTGGGGGGGGGGGGGGGTGGGGGGGGGGGGGGGTGGGGGGGGGGGGGGGTGGGGGGGGGGGGGGGTGGGGGGGGGGGGGGGTGGGGGGGGGGGGGGGTGGGGGGGGGGGGGGGTGGGGGGGGGGGGGGGTGGGGGGGGGGGGGGGTGGGGGGGGGGGGGGGTGGGGGGGGGGGGGGGTGGGGGGGGGGGGGGGTGGGGGGGGGGGGGGGTGGGGGGGGG
This sequence comes from Sphaerodactylus townsendi, assembly GCF_021028975.2. Lineage (NCBI taxonomy): Eukaryota > Metazoa > Chordata > Lepidosauria > Squamata > Sphaerodactylidae > Sphaerodactylus > Sphaerodactylus townsendi. The sequence continues at coordinate 21,808,699 of NC_059430.1, forward strand.
GGGGGGTGGGGGGGGGGGGGGGTGGGGGGGGGGGGGGGTGGGGGGGGGGGGGGGTGGGGGGGGGGGGGGGTGGGGGGGGGGGGGGGTGGGGGGGGGGGGGGGTGGGGGGGGGGGGGGGTGGGGGGGGGGGGGGGTGGGGGGGGGGGGGGGTGGGGGGGGGGGGGGGTGGGGGGGGGGGGGGGTGGGGGGGGGGGGGGGTGGGGGGGGGGGGGGGTGGGGGGGGGGGGGGGTGGGGGGGGGGGGGGGTGGGGGGGGGGGGGGGTGGGGGGGGGGGGGGGTGGGGGGGGGGGGGGGTGGGGGGGGGGGGGGGTGGGGGGGGGGGGGGGTGGGGGGGGGGGGGGGTGGGGGGGGGGGGGGGTGGGGGGGGGGGGGGGTGGGGGGGGGGGGGGGTGGGGGGGGGGGGGGGTGGGGGGGGGGGGGGGTGGGGGGGGGGGGGGGTGGGGGGGGGGGGGGGTGGGGGGGGGGGGGGGTGGGGGGGGGGGGGGGTGGGGGGGGGGGGGGGTGGGGGGGGGGGGGGGTGGGGGGGGGGGGGGGTGGGGGGGGGGGGGGGTGGGGGGGGGGGGGGGTGGGGGGGGGGGGGGGTGGGGGGGGGGGGGGGTGGGGGGGGGGGGGGGTGGGGGGGGGGGGGGGTGGGGGGGGGGGGGGGTGGGGGGGGGGGGGGGTGGGGGGGGGGGGGGGTGGGGGGGGGGGGGGGTGGGGGGGGGGGGGGGTGGGGGGGGGGGGGGGTGGGGGGGGGGGGGGGTGGGGGGGGGGGGGGGTGGGGGGGGGGGGGGGTGGGGGGGGGGGGGGGTGGGGGGGGGGGGGGGTGGGGGGGGGGGGGGGTGGGGGGGGGGGGGGGTGGGGGGGGGGGGGGGTGGGGGGGGGGGGGGGTGGGGGGGGGGGGGGGTGGGGGGGGGGGGGGGTGGGGGGGGGGGGGGGTGGGGGGGGGGGGGGGTGGGGGGGGGGGGGGGTGGGGGGGGGGGGGGGTGGGGGGGGGGGGGGGTGGGGGGGGGGGGGGGTGGGGGGGGGGGGGGGTGGGGGGGGGGGGGGGTGGGGGGGGGGGGGGGTGGGGGGGGGGGGGGGTGGGGGGGGGGGGGGGTGGGGGGGGGGGGGGGTGGGGGGGGGGGGGGGTGGGGGGGGGGGGGGGTGGGGGGGGGGGGGGGTGGGGGGGGGGGGGGGTGGGGGGGGGGGGGGGTGGGGGGGGGGGGGGGTGGGGGGGGGGGGGGGTGGGGGGGGGGGGGGGTGGGGGGGGGGGGGGGTGGGGGGGGGGGGGGGTGGGGGGGGGGGGGGGTGGGGGGGGGGGGGGGTGGGGGGGGGGGGGGGTGGGGGGGGGGGGGGGTGGGGGGGGGGGGGGGTGGGGGGGGGGGGGGGTGGGGGGGGGGGGGGGTGGGGGGGGGGGGGGGTGGGGGGGGGGGGGGGTGGGGGGGGGGGGGGGTGGGGGGGGGGGGGGGTGGGGGGGGGGGGGGGTGGGGGGGGGGGGGGGTGGGGGGGGGGGGGGGTGGGGGGGGGGGGGGGTGGGGGGGGGGGGGGGTGGGGGGGGGGGGGGGTGGGGGGGGGGGGGGGTGGGGGGGGGGGGGGGTGGGGGGGGGGGGGGGTGGGGGGGGGGGGGGGTGGGGGGGGGGGGGGGTGGGGGGGGGGGGGGGTGGGGGGGGGGGGGGGTGGGGGGGGGGGGGGGTGGGGGGGGGGGGGGGTGGGGGGGGGGGGGGGTGGGGGGGGGGGGGGGTGGGGGGGGGGGGGGGTGGGGGGGGGGGGGGGTGGGGGGGGGGGGGGGTGGGGGGGGGGGGGGGTGGGGGGGGGGGGGGGTGGGGGGGGGGGGGGGTGGGGGGGGGGGGGGGTGGGGGGGGGGGGGGGTGGGGGGGGGGGGGGGTGGGGGGGGGGGGGGGTGGGGGGGGGGGGGGGTGGGGGGGGGGGGGGGGGGGGGGGGGGGTGGGGGGGGGGGGGGGGGGGGGGGGGCGGGGGTGTGGGGGGGGGGGGGTGGGGGCGGGGGGGGGGGGGGGGGGGGGGGGGGGGGGGTGGGGGGGGGGGTGGGGGGGGGGGGGGGGGGGGGGGGTGGGGCTTTGAGGGGGGGGGGGGGATTGGGGGTTGGGGGTGGTGGGGGTGTGGGGGGGGGGGGGGTGGGGGGGGTTGTTGTTGTTGTTGTTGTTGTTGTTGTTGTTGTTGTTGTTGTTGTTTTAAAAAAGCATGCCTCCATACGAAGGTGCACGCCCCAGCTGATGCACTGGCTGTCCACAGAACAGCCAGCCATGTAAACGGCCCTGGGTGAGGATGGGTTCATGTATCCCACCTGCAACCCGCTTGTAATTTGCTGTGCAAAAGGGGCCTGGGATACCTCCTTTATGGTATAACTGAGGGCCACTTTGCATTCTACTATCCATTATACATTTTTACAGATGGATGGATGGATGGACAGAAAGACAGAAGCTAGATAATATTACATTTTTACCACCAAGTGACAGCTGATTTACAGCAACCCTTAATGGGGTTCTCAGGGCAAGATACGTTCAGAGATGGTTGGCCATTGCCTGCCTCCATGCCATGACCTTGGAGGTCTCTTATGCAAATATTTCCTAGGGTTGACACTGAAAGTGTGTGACTAGCTCAAGTTCACCCAGCAAGGTTCCATGACAGAGTAGGGATTTGAACCTGAGTTTCTCACATCCTAGTTTGACACCTTAACTATACCACACAGGCTCTTGTGATAATATTACTGGCTATATCTTATTATATGTGTCTGCTTGATAAAGTGTAATACAGTGCACACAATATGGGGCTCTTTTGATTGATGGTCACAGCACATGCTGCTCTCCGTGAGATGGGGAATGAGTCACAGAGTCATAGAATAATAGAGTGGTAAGAGACCCCAAGGGGTATCGAGTCCAAATCCCTTCAACACAGGAACACACCACCAAAGCACTCCTGACAGATGGCCATCCAGCCTCTCTTTAAAAACCTCCAAAAAAGGAGACTCCACCACACTCCAAGGCAGTGCATTCCACTGTTGAGTACCATTATTCTAGAATATTATAGAACACCTAAAAACAGTCTCCGTTCCAAATCCTCACATCTGCAGTTAGAAGATCTCTGGCAGTAGGTGTAGGTTCAGGGAAGGGTTGTCTCTCTGAGATCCTGGAAAGAGAATGCCAACTGGAGTAGACAACACTGATAAAATTGACTCACAGGCTATCTGCTTCAGCTAACATAGCATGACATTTCTGTCCTTGGTATGCATCCTAATGCAATCCGTGTGTCTCTCACTCCTCCCAGGGGGTTCTATGCTACTATTACTTTTTACTGTGGGCAAAAAAGGGGGATCTATTTGTGCAAGAACAGACAACACAAAAAAAGGGTAAGGAACCTCGGATATAAACTGGCTAGATCTTGTGTACTTGCACAGTTCATTTGTCAGTGGAAAAGGGATATCTTTCCCAGGAACACCAAAATGTACCCTGAACAGCACTCTTTAAAGAGTGGTGTTCTATCTGCATCTTTTCCTACACACACAGAGGCTACTAGATCTCAGTTTGCCTGTTGTGAAACCATCACTTTTTCTATCACCAAGTTGGGTATACTTGGATAATAAAGCAGAGTTTGCCCAGCCATGGAAATGTGAGATTGACTACAGTAAAATCAACCCTCCCAAGAAGTAAATTGCCAAAAATTACATTTATCGAAGTAGGTTGTGTTGCTGTCGATAGAAAGCTAGAAAGCCTATTCTAAATAATACATTTCCCTAAACAACTGGCCAGCTTTTCCGGTGTCACATGAGTGCAAATAAGGGATATTTGCTTCTACAGGAGAGACCTGGAGAAACATCTGCAGGTCCATGTAGAAAAGGAATGAACAAAAGAAACAGTGGCTATTGATAGAGAAGGAGGAGGGATCAGAGGGCAGCTCCCAGCTTCAGGAAAACATCCCACTAAGTGATAACACTTAGGCCCCTTCCACACATGCAGAATAATGCACTTTCAATCCACTTCGCAGCTGTGCGAATAGCATTCAGCAGAAGCCAATCTTCTGGTGGTCCCCAGCCCTTCAATGATGTGGCTGGCCTCCACAAGGGCCAGGGTCTTTACAGCCCTGGCCCCTGCCTGGTGGAACGCTCTTCCTCCAACTGTCTGGGCCCTGCAGGACCTTGGAGAGTTCCACAGGGCCTGTAAGACCGAGCTGTTCCACCGGGCCTTTGGAGAAGCCGACCACTGATGGCGCCCCCTCCTGCCCTTTTTATCATCTGCGGCCTTTTACATCTTGGGCCTTTCCGTTCCCTCCTCAGAGGGACCTTCAGATTGCCGGACGTGATGTTTTGTGTGCTGTTTTAAATGGTTTTAATGTGAGATTTAGGGCCCTAATTTTATTATATTGTATGTATTTACTGAATGTGCTCTTCTTGTTATTTTAGATTATATTAGTGGTTGTACACCACCCAGAGCCCTCTGGCGGTGGGCAGTATAAAAGTCGAATGAATGAATGAATGAATGAATGAATGAATGAATGAATGAATGAATGAATGAATGAATGAATGAATGAATGAATGAATGAATGAATGAATGAATTCCACTTGCAAGCAATCCTGACCGTGGATTGAAAGTGCATTATTTTGCATGTGCAGAAGGGGCTTTACATACTTAGAGCGACTGAACACCCGCCAATGCCCAGGCATGCTGAATCACTCTCCCTCCAACATCTCCATCTTTTGGATTCTGGACCTGAGGTCTGCTGGGCAAGGAATCCCTTCAGATGTTGCTTTGTCAAGAAGCGATTTTGAACTGCTGAAATGCCACATCTGAGACTGAAGGAAGGAATGCAATAAGAACACAAGACGCTGCCTTACGCTGAATCAGACCATTGGTCCATCAAGGCCAGTATTGTCTGCTCAGACTGGCAGTGGCTGTTTAGGGTTTCAGAGAGAAGTCTCTCACTTCTGTTCCTGGCTGTTCCTTTTAACAGGCAATGCGGGGGATTGAACCTAGGACCTTCAGAATGTCAAGCCAATGTTCTGCTACTGAGGCATAGCCCCTCCCCTGGAATGCTTTCAGTGGTTTGCTTCTTATTCTGCATATAGGTTTTGTCTGCATTTACAGACACTCCCTACATCAGGGTGTTGTGTGGTTTCCAGGCGGTATGGCCATGTTCTAGTAGCATTTTCTTCAAGATGCCAGCCACAGATGCAGGCGAAACATCAGGAGAAAATGCTACTAGAACACGGCCATACCGCCTGGAAACCACACAATACCCCAGTGATTCCAGCCGTGAAAGCCTTCGACAATACTCCCTACATCACTTGCAGAATAATACACAAACACCTCCTATTGAACCAAGTCAATGCAAGCCCTTTTTGAGAGATTCCCAGTTTAGCAGGAGGCACAGTTGGCTTAAGGGAAACCCCTCAGAAAGGGAAAATCGAGTTTCATTCAGTCAGCCACTAAGAGGGAAAGCCTAACTGAGATTTCCTCTAAAGGCTTTCTATCTTTTCTTGGGGGATCTAAGAGCATTTAATGCATTGCCTTTTTTACCCCTTGTAACTAAAAAAGGGATTTCAAAGAGAGATTAGAAAAAGACTGCTGAATTACAACTAATAACAGAGCTCTCCTGGATTGAGTAGAGCCCTAGGATTCCTGCCTCTTCACCAGTGCTAATTTCTCCATGTCGACTACCTCTCTGCTATTGTCATTTACATACTATTGACACTGGGTGTCTGAATTCAGTCTTCTTTGGAGAATGAGCAGCCCGCTAGGAGTTGCCAGCTCTAGGAATTGCCAGGCGCTATGGTTTTACCATTGTGTGTTTCACCAATTCCTAGAGCAACTGCTGTCAGCAAAAATCCTTCTGTGATTACTTCGAAAACCTTCCTGTATCGATGACTCCTGTAACTACCAGAATACAGGCAAAGAGATGCTGAAAATGTCAAGGGGGGGGGGGGGCACAATGAATCTGATGGGCTTAAGCAAAGCATCTGCCAAGGAAGTTAAACAAAGAATATGAATAAGATTATTAACATTTTCTCTATAGGAATTTCAAAGCAATTTCGTCTATTTTGAGAATCGCATTCCTGGGGCTGACATTCTCTGGATTTAATTGACTTCTCTGAAGCATTTCAAAGCACTGCGTTCCTAGAAAGCTTGTATTATAGATCCATTTTTAACTGCCCAGTCAGATGTGGACAACCTTGGCCATGGGTTGACAGAGAGTTTGTTTTCAAATTAATCCTCTTTAAAAGATTTCTCCATGACAGAAATGCTATCACTGAAGCTAAGCAGAAACGTTCAGATGCAATATAACCACCTTTGCTATTTTTCAGAAATGTTAATATGTCTAGACCAGGGATCTGCAGCTTGTGGCTCTCCAGATGTCCATGGACTACAAATCCCATCAGGCCATGCTGGCAGGGGCTGATGAGAATTGTAGTCCATGAACATCTGGAGAGCCGCAGGTTGCAGATCCCTGGTCTAGACAGAGTTCATGGTTATGGAACATTCATGTTATAGGAAAATAATGGTTAGACCCAGTGGTGGGATTCAGCCGGTTCGCACCACTTTGGCAGAACCGGTTGTTAAAATGGTGCTTGTAAACAACCAGTTGTTAAATTATTTGAATCCCACCATCAGAACCGGTTGTCAAATTATTTGAATTCCACCACTGGTAGACCTCAGCAAATGTCAAACTCTAGGTCCGTGGTGGCAAACCTTTGGCACTCCAGATGTTATGGACTACAATTCCCAACTTAGCCAGCATGAGAGAGATCAGTGGCCATGCTGGCAGAGGCTGATAAGTATTGAAGTCCCTCTTTATCCTGGAAGTGCCAAAGAATATCTCACTACTCTAAATGAACACGTTCCAGGACTGGGGTAGAGCATAGTTGAAAAACCATGCTGGATCAGACCTGTGGTCTGTTTAGCACAGCATCCTGTTTCTCATGCTAGCACAACCATCCTGGAGGACCAACGAACAGCACATAGAGGCTAAGGCCTTCCCCCGATGTTGCCTCTTAGAGCTGATTTCAGTAATCTATTGTATAGTCTGAACCCCTGTTCAGGCTCCCATTATTACTACTAGCACATGATGCATTTCTCCTCCATGAATCTGTCTGATCTCCCTTTAAAGCCATCTGTGCTTGTGGCCTTCATCCTCTTGTCAGTGAATACTGTAATTTAATCACATGTTGAATAAAGAAATGTGTATGGGGGGGTTCCCTTCCTGGATATATCGCCCATCAACTTTATTGGGTTCCATTGTAGGATTGCAACTGTTGCTCATGGCAGTGGGAGAAAAATAAAAATAAAAACACTGTCAACCCCACATTGCTCCAACTAGGGGATTCCCTCCAGTGGGGTAGCACCAATGGGCAGGGGGTGTGATGCCCCAGGCAGAGCTGCAGCAGGGGTGTGGCAGGGCCATGGAGGGGGCTTTCCAGGGCATTCTGGTGTGGGGCAGGGCGGGGGCAGGTGGCACTGCTGCAGGGGCGCAGGGTGTGCACATGCTCTAGGCACAGTTTCCACTCCCCTGCCCCTGCTCCCCCCACATTTGGATTTTATTTATATCTCGCCCATTCCCTGCCAAGGCCAGACTCAGGGTGGCTTATCAATAACACAAAACCTTAAAACCAGATCTAACATTTAAAGCCTAGCATTTTTTTATAACACCTGAGCAATAAAGTCCTGGTTTTTTTAAAAAAAATCAATCCACCCGTCAATCTGACATAAATTAAGTTCTGTTTCTCATGAGGGGGAAAGGAGAGAGGTGTGCCAGTTTGTAATGCGCCAGGTAAGGTAAGGGAGGCTGGCTTATAGTTGGATCGTGGACTCATGGAAGGCCTGTTGGTGTTTCTGGACCAAGAATTTCCCAACTTTTTTTTCACCAGACATTTTCTGAATGAGAGTCAGATATTATATTTGATTTTCAAACACCGTTTTCAAATAACATATTTAGGTTTTGAATCCTGTGTTGATGGCAATGGCCACCCTGAAGGAAAGTGAGTTATGACAGATTGGGGGAACTTTTTCTAGAAGCTGTGCCTTGCCTTCTTCATACCACATGCAAGGACCTTTCTCTTATACATCACTGGCTGCAGGTGAGCATTGTCCTCTGGTATCCAGGCAACAAGATCAGTAAATATTTCCATCTGATACCCTATTTATTGGCCATGCTGGCAGGGGCTGATAGGAATTGTAGTCCATTAACATCTGGAGAGCCGCAGGTTGCAGACCCCTGTGCTAGAGTTAATACCCATACAGTTATTGGGTAGCTGTATTATTTCTTTTCTTTTCTTTTTTTCCCCTCTATTTTTCCTTTTTTGCAATTATAATGAAAAAATTAATAAAAGTATTTTTAAAAATCCAAAAGTGCCTTCAGGTTTAGGTTGGGAATTCTCAGACTTGAAAGAGAAAATTAAATTTAGTTCATTTCAGCAGGATTTCAGTGTACCCAGTTTTCTGAGGATTAATGTTCAGTCAAAAATTTGCTATCAGCATGGACTTTTCAATGATGCATGGGGGTCTCCCCGCCCCTCCCGCACCACCATATGGACTCATATCCCTGAGGGTATTCATGAACATGCCTTTGTAAAAGATCAGTTCTCTTCACCAAATAAAATGAAGAAGAAGAGGAGGAGGAGGAGGAGGAGGAGGAGGAGGAGTTTTGATTTATATCCCCCCTTTCTCTCCTGTAGGAGACTCAAAGGGGCTTACAATCTCCTTGCCCTTCCCCCCTCACAACAAACACCCTGTGAGGTGGGTGGGGCTGAGAGAGCTCAGAAGAACTGTGACTAGCCCAAGGTCACCCAGCTGGCGTGTGTGGGAGTGTACAGGCTAATCTGAATTCCCCAGATAAACCTCCACAGCTCAGGCAGCAGAGCTGGGAATCAAACCCAGTTCCTCCAGATTAGATACACCTGCTCTTAACCTCCTACACCACTGCTGGTCCTGAAGATGTTATGCATGAAATTGTGGGAGCTCCATATGCGCAAGGAGGTCCTGTATATCTGGACTAGGGGGAAGAATATGTTTGGTATATTTGGTTAATAAAGCAGAGTTTGCCCAGTCATAGAAGTGTGATATTGAGTGCAATAAAATGAGTCCTGCCAAGAAGCAAATTGCAAAAAGGTAAAACTTATATTCATTCAGGAACATTCTCTTCTTATTCTTGTTGTGCTTGAAAGAAAGACAGAAATAATAATCTAGATAATACATTTTCCTATACAAGTGGCCAGCTAATCAGTCATCATGTGAGTTCAAGTATGAAATATTTGTTTCTACAAGAGATCTCTAGAAGCACCTTACTCCATGCAGGTTCCTGTGGAAAGTGAGACAAAGGCCCCTTCTGTACATGCAGAATAATGCACTTTCAACCCACTTTCAAGCTGGATTCTGCTGTGAGGAATAGCAAAATCCACTTTCAAACAATTGTGAAAGTGGATTGAATGTGCATTATTCTGCATGTGCGGAGGGGGCCAAAGAACAATGGCTACTGAGATAGAAGGAAGAGGGGCCAGAGGGCAACTCCCAGGTACAGACAAAGGGAGGAACATCCCACCAAGTGATAATGCTTATACACTTACAGTTCCATCCAAAGGGAGGGGCCAAATCCACCATTGGGAGCGGTGCGCTGCTGTGCCGGCACATTTGCCTTCTCCCGGGCACTTACCCTGGGGGAAGGGTGATCCCACCAGCATGCAGCCACCACCCACCCACCCCAACACTGAACACCACACCACATCAGCATCCCAGGGCCCCTCGCAACGCTGTTGGTATACTGGGGCCAGGCTGGGGGTGTGGCCCAAGGTGTGACTAAGATTGGCTTTATCCCAGCCTTTGCTGGTATTTCACCGACTGCCCATACATTGGACTTAAGCCACCTGAGGAAACAAGTCCTGCTACGAAAGACGCAGAAATTTTGGGTGGAGTGAACACTATAGATTCCCATTGGAGACCTGTTTCTCTTCTTTGTGGCAAGGGATCAGGAGGGAGAGTGGGGCTAGGGGTGCCTCTCTCATACCCATTTGCTCTGGATATGGTGCAGATTATCTAGGCCCCAGAGCCTGAGTAGCTTGCACAGCATGGGAAGAAAAGACTGCAGGAGGATCTAGAACAGTGATGGCAAACCTATGGCACGGGTGCCAGAGGCAGCACTCGGAGCCCTCTCTGTGGGCACGCGCACACAGAGTTCGTCATGTGGGGGGGAATCACCCACCCACACACACACACATCTAGGCTGGTCTGGGCCACTGGTCTGGGCCACTGAGCATGACGTGCGCGCACTGCGGTGAGCAGGGAGGACTCAGCTGGTGGGCCTGGTGCCTGTGCTCCAGGTGGCTGCTGCCTGGAGGGGTGGCGCAGAGGAGGCAGAGATGCTAGAGAGGCACAGAGCAGTGCACAAGGGACTTGCTGCAGGCTAGAGCAGGCTGGCCCCTGCTCGAGTGGGTGGGGCGGAGGAAGAGGAAGCCAACCGTTTTTTTCTAAACCAAAACCTCAGTATTCAGGTTAAATTGACGGGTTGGCACTTTGCAATAAATAAGTGGGGTTTGGGTTGCAATTTGGGCACTCGGTCTCAAAAAGGTTCGCCATCCCTGATCTAGAAGGTACACCCAGGGCTGTTCGCCCTACAATGCGTGCCAAACGAAATGGAGGAAGGTAGATACAAAGCTTTACTGATCTCTACAGTACTGCTGTGCCCTTAGGCACGGCCTTTGTGCAAAGAAGCATCACCGAATGAAATTGGCAAGGCTGCAGTCTGAATCTCTGAAGGCATAAATAAAACTAAAGCAAGGGTAGCCCCAGCAGAATCGCAGGAGGAAGAAGCACTAAGTGGAGTGCTGACAGCAGGTTAAGAAGAAGAGTTTGGATTCATAAGTGGCCTTTCTCTCCTGTAAGGAGACTCAAGATGGCTTACGAGCTCCTTCTCCTTCCTCTCCACATAACAGACACCTTGTAAGGTAAGTGGGGCTGAGAGAGTTCTGAGAGAACTATGACTAGCCCAAGGTCCCCCAGCAAGCTTCATGTGGAAGAGTGGGGAAACAAACTCAGTTCACCAGATAAGGCTGCAGCTCATGTAGAGGAGAGTGAAATCAAACCCAGTTCTCCAGATTAGAATTCACCACTCTTAACTACTACACCATTCTTAAGAAGAGTTTTTGATTATGTCAGAAGTATCCCTCATGTACATTTCGTATTAGAACCTGTTTTGAGAAAAGCTAAGTGTAGATCTTTCAAATCAATTAAAATGACCCCCCACACACAAATTATTAAGAAATTATTAAGAATAACAACTACTTCAGTATATTTTGCAGTTTGTGAATAGTTTTCAGTGATACAGATGGCTCATTTGAACTCAAGCCATCGTTTTAAACCTACACACACAGAGAGAATTAGTTTTAACTTATACTTGGTTGACGAGAGTACCACAAACATTAATTTTCAGTTTAAGTCGAATTAAACGTTTTCCAGCTGGGGGTTGGAAAATTCCTGGAGAGTTGCGGATGGACGTCTGGGGAAGATGGGGTACAGAGTGGGAAGGAACAGGTTTGTGCCATACAATCATTTATTTCCTAAGTGAATTCTTTGATAACTACTCATGAGCTTTATGCATTAGTGTTTGATAGCCTGCAGGTGGCGCTCAAAAACAACATTCTCAGCATCCAGCCCTGCCAATATCTCACAAGCCAGGATGTAATATCCATTGCCTTTTCATTGCATGCTTTTCTAACTGGTATATTCCATTTGTAATTTTTTTTAATGCTAGTGTGGAAGAAGGCGCTTCTATGTTCTGCTTTTTGCTGCCACCAAAATATAATAAAGCCCACAAAAACTGATTCTAAACGGACACCACCTTGACTGGGGAACACAGAGACACACAGACAAAAATAATAATAAAGACTGGAGAGGTTTGTATAAGATGAACACAAAACTTAAAACTTTTATTTGCTGGCTTTAACACAGAGGCTTCTCAGATAAACTAGAGAGGTTTTACGCTTGATGGTTACTGAGAAAGTTCGCTTAAGCTTAACGGTTTCTGAGGAAGTTTGGTTCTCAAAGCTTAGCGCACTGGTGTAATGCCCATTGGGCAAGGTGGGCAGCTGCCCAGGGCATCACCTTGTGGGGGGCATCAAAATGCTGGGTTCATTTTTAGGTATTTTTAGTGGTTTTCCATTTTTGGCCTGCAGGGGATGCATTTTTAGACATATCAGCACCAAAATGTCAGCATATCATCAGGAGACTGCCCTTATGCCACCCCCCAAGTTTGGTGAGGTTTGGTTCAGGGAGTCCAAAGTTATGGACTCCCAAAGGGGGTGCCCCTATCCCCCATTGTTTCCAATGGGAGCTAATAGGAGATGAGGGCTACAGTTTTGAGGGTCCATAACTTTGGCCCCCCTGAACCAAACTGCACCAAACTTGGGGGGGGGGTATCATCAGGGTAGTCTCCTGATGAGACCCTGAAAGTTTTGAGACTGTGCCTTCAGAAATGTCCCCCCCCCCAGCCTGCAACCCCCATTGACAGCAATGCAGAAAACTCAATGCAGAACAAAGATTCTTGGGCAAATTTCGGGATGTTCTTGCAGGGAGGGCATTCTTGGACGTATAATCACCAAAATTTCAGGGTATCATCTGGAGACTGTCATTATGGCACTCCCAAGGTTTGGTGCAGTTTGGTTTAGGGAGTCCAAAGTTATGGACCCTCAAAAGGGTATCCCCCTTCTCCTTAGCAAAGAATATGGGACGGGGTACCCCCTTTGAGGGTCCATAAATAAACCAAACTGCACCAAACATGGGTGGGGTGTCCCATCAGGACAGTTTCCAGATGATACCCTGAAATTGTGGTGCCAATACATCCAAAAATGCGCCTCCTTCAGGAACATTCCAGAAATTTGCCCAAGAATCTTTGTTCTGCATTGAGTTTTCTGTATTGCTGTCAATGGGGGTTGCAGGCTGGGGGGGGCACATTTCTGAATGCAAAGTCTCAAAACTTTCAGGGTCTCATCAGGAGACTCCCCTAATGATACCCCCCAGGTTTGGTGCAGTTTGGTTCGGGGGGGGGGCAAAGTTGTGGACCCTCAAAACTGTAGCCCCCATCTCCTATTAGCTCCCATTGGAAACAATGGGGGATAGGGGCACACCCCCTTTGGGAGTCCATAACTTTGGACTCCTTGAACCAAACCTCACCAAACTTGGGGAGTAGCATAAGGACAGTCACCTGATGATATGCTAAAATGTTGGTGCCAATATGTCTAAAAATGCACCCCCTGCACGCACCAATGTCCTGGTGCAAAAAAAAATTTAGTCTCGTGGGTGGGAGTGTGCTCGCCCGAGGAGGGCATCCAACTCCTCAGAGTGCCTTTGCCCCAGGGCTACCAGTTTTCTGCCCAAGAGACTGCCCCTGTTACGCCCCTGGCTTAGTGGTTACAGAGTAGTTTTGTTTTTAAGCGTAACGGTTTCAGGCACTTTACTTCATACACAATGGACACTCACAGGTGTCCCTTCACTCCAGATTTTACTTAAAAAATGTTTCTCAAAAGATGTTACTGTTGAGGTTTTACGCTCTCTCTTAAAAATAAAAAGATTTCAATCCGCTGTTCCTCCAAATAAAACCAAACACCTGAGGGCGGACACACGCCTCCAAACTCAGGGTATTTGATCATGGAATAGCCTCCTCAGCTACTCCTAAACCACAGCAGTGAGAGATCTCTCCGGATTCTCCTCACTCTGTCTCTAAAAAGTACCCGAAGGCACATAAGCTCACACCGAGCCAAACAGTCCGAAGACTCCAAAAAGAAGAACCAAAGTTCAAGAACCCCTCAGCATTAGCGCTGACAGAATTTATAGCCTTTGCATATTTTCCTCTGGCCAATCGGGGCTGGCCAGGGCTTAACTCTTTAAGGGGCGGGTCCACCCTGTAACCTGAATGCAGGCTGAATGCATTCGTCACAGCTAGCATTCTATGTAATTAGCACATGAATGCATCCACTGCCAGTTTTGCTAATGGGCGCTCTTTTTGAAGAATGAGAGAGTTTGCTTTTGAAAAATAACACCTCCCTTTTAAGTCAAAGTTAGATCATAAGGCTTATTTTTGTTTTGACAGTATTTGTTATAGATCTAAAGCAGGAGCTATTGAGCCAGGCATGGAAAAAAATGAACTTTTAATACAAAAAAGAGCCATCTCTAAAATAAATTTTGATTCCCAAAGTCCAGGAACTTTAAAGAGATGGTGGCAATATTCAAAGAAATATACAACTAAAAATATTTAAGTAATTCATCAATTGGCTGTTGAGGGTTTTCTGGGTTGTGTGGCTGTGGTCTGGTAGTTTTGGCTCCTAATATTTCCCCTGCTGGCATCTTCAGAGGCATATCATGGTAAGATGTATTTCTCTCCTTGGCACTGTATGGAATGATTGTGTGATGGCGTATATTTTTTTCCACCTCACAGATGAGGGTGGGGTGAGATACATTTGCATACACCCTACCACATAATCATTCTTCTTGTTCTTGTTTTTCATCCTTCTTGTTGTGTTTCTTTTTGTTCTTTTTCTTCTTGTTGTTGCTGTTCTCACAATAGCTCCTGCTATGGATCTGTAACAGACACTGTCAAACAAAGTATGTCTTAAGGTCCAGCTCTGGCAAAACCTCTCATGCTTCAAAAAGAGTGCCCGTTAGCCTTTGACAATACAATCCCCCAATTGTATTAATATAAGTGCCCCTATTAGTAAAACTTCCACAGATACACCTTCTGAAAAGTGATGGGGGGGAAGCATAGAAGAAGAAGAAGAAGAAGAAGAAGAAGAAGAAGAAGAAGAAGAAGAAGAAGAAGAAGAAGAAGAAGAAGAAGAAGAAGAAGAAGAAGAAGAAGAAGAAGAAGAAGGAGAAGGAGAAGGAGAAGGAGAAGGAGAAGGAGAAGGAGAAGGAGAAGGAGAAGGAGGAGGAGAAGGAGGAGGAGGAGGAGGAGAAGGAGGAGGAGAAGAAGGAGGAGGAGGAGGAGGAGGAGGAGGAGGAGGAGGAGGAGGAGGAGGAGGAGTTTGGGAGAACAATGTAATGGAGGCCCTCCCCTTTTCCCAAATGCTCCAATCCTGACCCAAATCAGTCCCCGATTTCAGCAAGCAACCCTGGGGCACATTTGTTAATAGACCACATATTCAAGGGAAGTAGCATTCAGAGAAATCTGGGATCAGTTATTTGTCCAAATGTTTCTGTTTTAGTCACTTTGGAAAAGCTGAAAGCAAAGCTTTGCACCGTACAGAACAGGCAAGTTCAAAGAGCAGAGTCATTTTCTTACTTTGCAAAGAATCAGAGAATCAGAGAGTTGGAAGAGACTCCCAAGGGCCATCAAGTCCAACCCCCTGGTGTGCAGGAACACATAATCAAAGCACTCCTGACAGATAGCCATTCCAGCTTCTGTTTAAACACCTCCAAAGAAGGAGACTCCACCGCCTTCCACACCAGTGCATTCCACTGTCCAGCCCTTACTGTCAGGAAGAAATTCTTCCTAACGTGTAGGTGGAATCTCTTTTCCTGCACCTTGAGTCCATTACCCCTAGTCCTAGTATCTCGAGCAGCAGAAAACTCACATTCAATCAGTTGTTATTTCTTCCTCAGGGTTTACTTTATTTGAGGTACTTCCATTAGCTCAGGGGCGATGCCTGCAACAAGGGAAAGAAAAGAAATCAATATCAGTCAGGGGAGATTTTTGGGTTGCTGTTCCAGGGATCCACATGAGCTCTGCCTCAATGCAAACCTGAAAATGAGGTGGTAAGTCAAACCCCCATTGTGCTAAATTGTTCAATCGGATGACTATTCGCCTCTCAGAAAGGTCAGTGGGCACAGGAGGATATGAGCAACAGCTACAAACCCGAATTAGAAGAGGAGACAAACTCTCTGAGTGAACAATTCTGGATGCTGTTATCGGAACAAAACAGTGACGGGCTCTTTTGCTTTGAAGAAGGTCATGTTCAAAACCTATTCATTGCCACATTTCTGAGCCCTTTGATGTCACCTCTCCCTTTGTTCTCTCTGCAAAGGAACACCCACCTTCAAAATCACCAGTAATACAACACCTAAAATAAGTGTAACTATTTAAATAATAGATAACAACTCCAGCTAAAATACTGAAGTCAAAGGATTGTCTAGGCACTGTAAAGTGATATCATCATGGAAGCTTTTGTACTTACTCCTATCTTTGTTAAGGTTCTTCCTCCCTCATCTGTACTTAGTTGCCTTCAGTTCTGCATGTCCCAAGTAGCATTAAACCTTTTGTGTGGCCATGTGTGACACACTCAGCGAATCCAACATTGGCTCAGGCCCCTTCATAGCTATGTCAGTTTTCATGACCCTTAGTTGGAATGTTTATAAACATTCTGCGACCTCCTCAGAGTAGCTCACCCAATGGCTGAGTGGTAAGTGATTTGCCAAGCAGGGACAATGCACAATTGGTTTTTAACTTTAATATATGGGAGAGGTCATTTTGCCATTTAATGTTGGAGAGAACAGAACACTGAATGACTGATAAGCAGAGCATCTTAAACATGAATTCTTCTTCACTTCCAATTAGCACACACTTGTACGCTCTTGAATTGCTGAAACCATGGAACAAAATGTTCTTATTGTCAAGGCAAAAGATTACAACTAGCAAAATTTAAAAAATAAACAATTCATGTTGCCTCTGGAACAATAATTTACATCCTACAATGAAAGTCATAATAGCATAATGCTGATTTTTATGAGTGACTCTCAGTGGAGAAAGTCCAGGAAAATAAATGACATTTTGGACACTACCTATAAATCACAGCCCACATCACAGTATTAGTAGGAAACATGAAAGGGAATTATTACTTAACAATAATATATACTTCACAGAGTAGAATTGTTATAGTGTTTGCTGATAGTTGGTAGGTAGCAGCAATGGTGGGATCCAAAAATTTTAATAACAGGTTCCGATGGTGGTGGGATTCAAACAGTGGCGCCGCCGCACACACGCACCTCCAGTCCCTATTGGACAGGGAGGTTGCTTTAGTAACCACTTCTCGGCACTCAGAAAAAATTAGTAACCACTTCTAGAGAAGTGGTGAGAACTGGTTGGATCCCACATCTGGGTAGCAGTATTTAGTGTTTGGCAATATTTTATTGCTAATATGCCATAGGATTTGTTTTTTGACAGTATCAAATAGATTATATGCAGTGGTTCTTGGTATATAATGACATTTGATTGGTTGGCAGCTTATGAGATTTCATTCATATGTTAGGGATCATTGTGAATTTCTCATTCCCGCAGTGTTGATCCAAAAATCCCTGTTTTGAATCTGTTTCTCCATCACGCAAATCAAACCCCTGAACCTTTGCACTGTTTTCTGTTTCTTCATACTCATTTTTTCTTCATAATATGCATGTATTGCATAATATTATTACATTTGTATTATGTGCAAATAAACATAGGAGCTGGTTTTGGATCAATGTGGTACAGAGGTCAGCGTGTGGATCTGGGACCCGACAGAGCCAGGCTCAAATTCCCAGTCACCCATGAAACTCACCAAGGGGCGTTTGGCTAGTCGTAGTCTTTCTGACCTACCTCACATTGTTGTTCTGTGGATAAAATAAGAAACCATGTAGGCAACCCTACAATTTTTTAAATTGTTTGACAGTCGTGTACAGTATTATACACACTAGGTATTATAAGAACACATAGAACAAATTAATGTATAATCCCATAAAGAAGAAACAAAGCAGGGCTTATATATCCCTGTCACATTTCACACCTGCAAAAGTCAAAACATTCCAGAGAAGCCATAAGAGCATAAGAACATAAGAACTAGCCTGCTGGATCAGACCAGAGTCCATCTAGTCCAGCACTCTGCTACTCGCAGTGGCCCACCAGGTGCCTTTGGGAGCTCACATGCAGGATGTGAAAGCCTTCTGCTGCTGCTGCATGCAGGATGTGAAAGCCTTCTGCTGCTGCTGCTCCTGAGCACCTGGTCTGCTAAGGCATTTGCAATCTCAGATCAAAGAGGATCAAGATTGGTAGCCACAAATCAATTTCTCCTCCATAAATCTATCCAAGCCCCTTTTAAAGCTATCCAGGTTAGTGGCCATCACCACCTCCTGTGGCAGCATATTCCAAACACCAATCACACGTTGCGAGCCCAATGCATTTAATTTTGAATCCCACTGTAAAATTCCATATTTATCTTTTGGATTCAATTGGCAAATGAAGAGCTCGTTTGCAATTTTCCGCTGGTGTAATGTGCAATTTTGTCTCTAGTCAAAAGACACTCTGCAATTGACTTGCTTCGCCTTTATGGGATCTGTCTGCAGGCTGACTTGGCGGCACGTCCCCAAATGAATCCCTCTCAAGGTGTTTAACACAAGAAAGAGGGCCCTGCTGAGACATAAAAGGCATATTTAGATTGTCAGAGTATTATTAATAGACTGGGAGCTGAAGACAACCTTCTATGGTTTTTCCTATTTGTTGCTCTTTAAGAGTCAGAATAAAGGAATGTTATGATGACAGATGAAATTGCTCAATATTAGATTACACACCATGGACCAGTGAGGAAATTTTTGCTAGAATTGTCCCTGGAAGCACTATCCATTAATTTTGCTGATGGGTCACTGGAAGGTTTGAAATACTGATTAAAAAAAACAACTCAATAAGATGCCAAATTCATGGAATCCTTATTATTTAGCTATTTATAGCCTTTTTATCTCCCCCATGGGAACATGGTTCTTCCTTCCTCTAATTTATCTTTGTAACAACAACCTTGTGAAGCTGACTGGGAGCTGTTCCTGTTGACAAAAGAACTTGCAACAATGGGTTTAAATTATAGGCAGAAAGGTTCTGATTGGATATTAAGAAAAACGTTTTTACAGTAAGAGCTGCGCAGCAATGGAAACCACTGCCTGAAAAGCTGGAGCGCTCCCCCTCACTGGTAGTCTTTAAGCAGCAGCTGGACAAACACTTGTCCGGGATGCTCTAGGGATGATCGCAGGGGGTTGAACTACTAGAAACTAGGTGACCTGTATGGTCCCTTCCAACTCTATGAATCCATGATTTCCAAATAGGCAAAGCGAGAAATAATGACCCAAACTCACCCAAGTGAGCTTTCGGGGCAGAGCAAGGCCTGGTTCTCCCACATGCTGACAACTACATCACACTGTGCTGGAAATCTTCAGATTTTGCCTTACCGCTTAACCTTTCCAAGGCTCTTCATCTATAATACTACCTTGATGCAATACATCAAAACATCTCTGCAAGGTAAGTCAGCATCCACTATGATGGGACAATGTTAGGAGCAAAGACCACAGCTACATGGTCCAGAAAACTCAGAACAGCCAGTTGATGCAGGCCCTGAAAGCCTTTGACAATACTTTTTAAGAGGCTGTTGATTGATTGATTGATTGATTGATTGATTGATTGATTGATTGATTGATTGATTGATGATGGCAAAGCAGCCTGCCAGATGGGGCCACTTCGGCCACCCCGTGTCCTGTTCGCATTGACATTTCAGCAGCCAGGCGCTGGGCCTTCTCGGGTCCTTCCACCTGACGGCCTGAAGGGGGCGCCACAGAGCTTCGCTTTAAAGCCGCGCGCTCGGCCTCCCGGCAGTGCGGAACCGCAGGTTAAAGCTCCCTCTCTCCGCATCCTGCAGAGCGCAGCGCCTCTGCCGCGAGTCCTTGACGGGGGAAGTCGCCCTCTGAGCCCGGGGGAAAGAGTGCCGGAGCAGGCGGCTCTTTGCAGCCCCGGATCTGGAGTCTTGGAGAGGACCGGTTCGTCCCCCTCCGGCGGAGCGGTGAGTCGGGGGGCTTGCAAAAGACGCCCGGACGGGGCTGCACGGAGCACGCTGCGGCTTCAAGCGCGATGGCTGCGGGGGGAGGAGGCTGGAAGTCCGGCTGCGAGCTGGCGGAGTCCCGGGCGGGCTGCATTGCATTGCACGCGAGAGAGAAAGAGAGAGAGATGGGTGCCCTTTGGTTATCCGTGCGGGGCTTTGCAGGGGGAGGAAGACCCGCAGGCTCGCCCCGGGCTTGCCTCTGCCTGGGTGGCTCTTTGCAAGGAAGTGCAGAAGAAAGCAAGGCAAAGGGAGCGCGCCTGCAGGTGGGGCGGGCTTGGGAAAGGGCTTGACCCCTCCACACACACACACCTGTTGCTCACTTTACTTCGATGCTTCCATACTCTGGATTTCGAGAAGGGATGGCCTCAAGCCTTTAACCTTCGAGCCGGCTTTTTTCCCCAGCTGCGAGAGTGGGCGGGCTGCAATTAACCACGTTGTGAAGGAGAGCTCTCTGCAGGTGCTCAGAGACACGCTTGGTTTTATTCCCCCACTGTGTGCTTTTCTCCAGTGCAATCTTGAAGAAAGTTGCTTCGGTTTAATGCTACCCATTTCATTATTTTTTTTTAAAAAAAACGAATATCTAAAAACAATTTAACAACAAAACCAGTGACAAAGATTACAAATATAGTTGAGTACGTTTATGTTATCATACGGGATCCCAATTTTGTCTGCATGGAGTCTTCATTCCCAAAAAAATATTTCTGTTGATCCTTAGTGACAGGATCAAGGTTGTATTTCTATAAACGTTACTGACAAATATATAAACATCTCACTTTTCTCTATTGAATCAGTATTAAAATTGAGTGGGCCATTCATTTCAATGGGTTTAAACTGGTGTAACACTGCTGGTGGAGGCCGGGCACATTTAGTTTATTTGTGTGGTTCTTTCAAGCAGCTCAGTGCAAGTGGGTATAATGCCCTCCCCCCATTTTATCCTCAAAATAACCCCTCGAGGAAGGTCGAGCTGAAAGAGCAAGAGGAAAGTGATGGCTAGAAATGAGCAGACACTGACGTTCAGTCTAGCCAGCTCTCACCATTGTGAGACACTGCCATATCTGAGAAAACAAGACCCAACTGGGGTGTATTGGACTGGTGGTTTGGTTGAGACCTCTTTAGAAGCCTGGTCTTTTTCCTTGCATGCCCTCTTCCTGCCATGCACAGATGTTTGGGGGTTGCCAATGGTTGATTCACTGGTGTGAGAACAACACTCTGCACATGGTTCTCCCCTCCTCCATTTTATCCTCACAACAGCCTTGTGAGGTAGGGTAGGCTGAGGGAGAACAAACTACTCTCTGAAGTCCTAACCCGTTTTAAATTTTTGTGCCTTAGCCTGGTTGCTACTTTGTCCACCTCAAGGCCTTTAAAATCAACCTGTCATTAAATAAATCTTAGTAGTTTATATATTAATCTCTCTTGAGTCATTGCAATAATCTGCTTGCGCACCCCAAAAGCACCAATGCTGTAAACTTGCTACCAGTAGACCACTTGGCAAACAAGGGAAAGGTTTATTGTTCAAAATGACCCTAAATCCCAAAAATCTTATGAAGCTGTAGGTGTCTCCTCAGTAGGTAACAAAAGGTTTGTCACAGGAGGGTGGATTCTGTACTATTGCACCATGCTATGGCCCCTGTCTTCCTCAAACTCTGTTCTCCCCAAGGCTTCAAAACCTGGATAGCTTTAAAAAGGGCTTGGACAGATTTATGGAGAAGTCGATCTCTGGCTACCAATCTTGACCCTCCTTGATCTGAGATTGCAAATGCCTTAGCAGACCAGGTGCTCAGGAGCAGCAGCAGCAGAAGGCCATTGCTTTCACATCCTGCATGTGAGCTCCCAAAGGCACCTGGTGGGCCACTGCGAGTAGCAGAGTGCTGGACTAGATGGACTCTGGTCTGATCCAGCAGGCTCGTTCTTATGTTCTTATGAATTTTCCAACTCAGAGTTGGCAAATGGCAACCTTAGGCTGTATACACATTCGGTTGGTCATTGTGCTACCTCTGCACACTAGCTTGCAAACGATCCAGCTTTTAAAGAGTTTCTCTTTTGCAGCTCTAGTTCACAGCGGATCAGTGGATGCCACCTAACTCTGGCATCTATACTTTTTTAGAAAGTAACTCTGGCATCTATACTTTTTTAGAAAGTTACACCCTACTTTTCACCTCAATGCCAAAAGCAGTTTACCGCATTATTCTCACTGGCCCCCTGTCTCGGTAACCATGTGAGGTAGGCCAGGTCGAGCATGACTGGCCCAAGGTCACCCAGCAAACTTCCCTGGCAGAGGGAGGAGTCAAAACTGTGCTGCTCAGACGTAGTCGCTACCTACCACACTGTGGGGCTTCTGCTGTGCGCTACTCCGGGAAAGTAGCGCGGGGTCCAGTGGCGCTCCCCACTTGCAAGGGCGGCAACCACGCAGCCGCCTCGACGCTGCCGCTCTTGCACCACCTCAGCGCGCGTCATTCCTGGCGCTGAAGAAACGGCACCTTTTGATGAACCCCGAGAGTGCGCCAGGAATGACGCGTGCTGAGGGGGCGCGAGAGCAGCGCGCAGCAGAAGGTGAGTGGGGAAAACCCCTGTGTGTGTGTGTTGAACTGTATTCTAGGCCTGCTTATTTGCCCCACAAGAGCCAGTGTGGTGTAGTCGTTAAATTGCCCCAGTGGGATTATGAGCAAGATTATGAGATTGTTCCAGGGTGGGGAACAGGTATGAGGGAATGTTGTAAGCTCTTGTCAATAGGTGTGGTGAGGGAGGGCAGGGGGGCTCAAGCCCGGGGTGCAACTTGAGGGGATCTCGTAGGAGGGTGCATTCAGCTGCCCCCTCCCTCCCCGTGCCCAGGAGTGAGTAGCTGGAGCGTTTGCGCTGCCTGCTGTTTCCTTCTCCTGTGCCCCCCCCCACACACACACCTTGGGGCTGCTGCTGCTGGCTGCTTGCCCTCCATTCAGGCTTCTGCTGGGTACCGTAGAGGCACAGCAGCTTCAAGCAGTGGGTGGGAACTTGCAATGAAGCCAGAGACTTCCTCCCTCACCCTCCACACAGGAGCAAGGAGCTGGAGGCATTTGCACTACCTGTGCTGCCTCCTCTTCCTCCTGCCCCCCCCCCCCCGTCTTGGGTCAGCCATCACTTTGGTCGCCTGCTTATCTCGGCCACTGCCCATCTCTGCATCAAGATGCCCGTGGAGTGGAGGCATGCCTCCCGTGCTTGGCTGGGGAAGCAAGTGAATGTGTCCTCCTCTACAGATTTCCTTCTCCTCAAATTCCTCCAGATTCTGGGTGAGGGGAGTGAAATCACAGGGGCCAGAGACAAAAACAGGAAGGGTGCTTTGCAAGGGAGTGCAGCTGTTTCCCACCTCTTCCTGCAGTGCCCCTCTTTCTGTATTTCTTTCTGACTTTCTTGGTATCTTTCCTTTTGACTTTTTTTCTGTCTTCCTTTCTGCCTTTCCTTCTGCCTTTCGGACTTTGTTTCTCTATTTTTTTTGTCTTTCTGCCTTTTTTTCTGCCTGTCGTCTTTTTAATGACTTTCTGGCATGATCTTTTTTTCTGTCTTTCTGCCCTTCTTTCTTCCTGTCTTTTAAATGACCTTCCTTCCTTCCTTCCTTCCTTCCTTCCTTCCTTCCTTCCTTCCTTCCTTCCTTCCTTCCTTCCTTCCTTCCTTCCTTCCTTCCTTCCTTCCTTCCTTCCTTCCTTCCTTCCTTCCTTCCTTCCAGTCTGAATTAGGGTTCCCATATGCAGAACTCCAACCTCACTTGACTTTTGCCATTTGTTTTATCATTCCTGTATATTATCCTGAGAAGTAGATCAGGAGAACTTTAGTTGCACAGTGACAACAATAGTTAGATTAATGAGGTTTTTATACCGCCAGCGATTATTAGAGATATGGGCTGTGTAATCTCCCTTTCAGGTGTGGATATAAATCAAAGCCGAAGGGTTTTTGATTTAAAAAGTTCCAAAGTAATGGAACCGTCCTAAAACAAAAGGGATGCATTGGTGCGGTTCCACACAGCAGATTTATAACAAGTTGTAGTTGTTATAAATGAGTTTGTTTTCCATTAATAAAAAGGGAAAGTGAGTTCATTTTTATAACAATTGCAACTTGTTATAAATATGCTGTGCTGTGTCCATTTTGGCTAAAGACAGAGAGTGGAAATCAGTGTTATCTAGTTGATAACAAATATCCAGTTTTGGATTTTAACACACTTGGATTGAAAAAGGGAATTTATATATACACACACATATACATATATATATAGGAGAACTAAATTAAATGATCCCTTAAACAGTTTGCAGTGATGTTTCTGAAATATTTATGATGAATCTTGCCTTCTGGCTAAAACCGAGGATGCCTTTCTGGATGGAAGGAACTGGATGGGGCCGACTATACCTCATCCGTGATGGCATAATCAGGTCACCCTCGTAGGGAACCAAAAGCAGAGAAAGATATTTCTTCTGGGGGATATTCTAAAGGATCTGCCTTTGTGATAGAAAGATGGATGATATGATAGTTTCTCTCTAGGTTGTAACACATTCAATGGCATGTCTATGAGAAGCTGATGTATCTGTAAGAGCAGGACTTAAGAAAACAAACTCAATGCAATATCAGGACCAGGTGTTACAAAAACATCCAAGTAGCTTAAAGGATTTGAAACAACACGCTTCTGATTCCCTCTCTAGTTTTTTTTAGAACAAGCCTGCTGGATCAGACCAGAGTCCATCTAGTCCAGCTCTCTGCTACTCGCAGTGGCCCACCAGGTGCCTTTGGGAGCTCACATGCAGGATGTGAAAGCAATGGCCTTCTGCTGCTGCTGCTCCCGAGCACCTGGTCTGTTAAGGCATTTGCAATCTCAGATCAAAGAGGATCAAGATTGGTAGCCATAGATCGGCTTCTCCTCCATAAATCTGTCCAAGCCCCCTTTAAAGCTATCCAGGTTAGTGGCCATCACCACCTCCTGTGGCAGCATATTCCAAACACCAATCACATGTTGCGTGAAGAAGTGTTTCCTTTTATTAGTCCTAATTCTTCCCCCCAGCATTTTCAATGTATGCCCCCTGGTTCTAGTATTGTGAGAAAGAGAGAAAAATTTCTCTCTGTCAACATTTTCTATCCCATGCATAATTTTATAGACTTCAATCATATCCCCCCTCAGCCGTCTCCTCTCCAAACTAAAGAGTCCCAAACGCTGCAGCCTCTCCTCATAGGGAAGGTGCTCCAGTCCCTCAATCATCCTTGTTGATCAGTCTCTCTGGTGACCTTGGAGCTATCTTGCTCTTTCAAGGGACTTCACAGGCTAAAATGAAGTAAAGTAGACCTGTTAGGGATGTCCACTCTAGGCTGGTACATTCATGGTGATTTCGGATACAACCTTGGCAGGGTGATGTTGGGGAGGGGAGACCTGACTAGAATATAATACTATAGAGTCCGCCCTTCAAAGCAGCCATTTTTCCCCCAGGGCAATCCTCCCTTTCATCTGGATATCAGTTGTAATTCCAGGAGACCTCCAGACCCCACCTGGATGTTCCTTGGAGGGAGGGGGTGTTCTGCCCCCAAAGTGAATCTGTTTGATTCTGTTTGTACTTGGCTAGGACAGAATGGGGGAGACACAAGCCAGGTTCAACAGTTCTTACAATGGGTTTTTTACTTGAGAGAAACAAGACCCTAACTCCTCCCTTGGGTCTATCTAAGTCAGAGTACTTGCTTGTCTTGAGCAGGTTTGAAGCTGTAGACTGTGTCTTCTCTTGGTTGCTTTCAAGAAAGTCCACTGTGTCTTTCTTCCTTTCAGCTCTTTCAGTCTTTCTCTAGTTCTAACTGCTGTTAAACTTGACTTGTACTCTATAAACCACCATGTAATCTTA
Organism: Sphaerodactylus townsendi; assembly: GCF_021028975.2. NCBI lineage: Eukaryota > Metazoa > Chordata > Lepidosauria > Squamata > Sphaerodactylidae > Sphaerodactylus > Sphaerodactylus townsendi. Next base: position 21,834,313 of record NC_059430.1, read on the forward strand.
TGGATGCCACGAACATTCCGGTATCCAGCTACCCTTAGCACCTCACACTGACTGACTGACTAAAACTAAAACAGGGGATTGCTGGGTAAAGAAAGGAAACTGCCTATTGGGAAATGTCTTAAAGGGACAGGGGCTAACTAAAATACCCTCCCTTAGAAGAAAACAAAGAACTAAAACCATGCGAACTATGGGGAAACTAAAGCCTAATGGGGAAATAACAAAAGCCTCTGTGGGGGCATGACAGGAGGGATAAAATCTACTATTTTTTTAAAAAGGTCAATCTTGTTTGATCTCAGAAGCTAAGCAAGGTCAGCCCTGGTTACTACTTGGATGAGAGACCACCAAGGAAGTCCAGGGTAGGCAGAGGCAGAGCTAGGGGACACTGCGCCCAGGGCGCGCACACACCCTGCGCCCTGCCACAGTGCCACCTGCTCCCACCCCAGAACACCCCCTACACAGCCCAGCTAAGCCTCTGCTGCAGCTCCGCCCGGGGGCATTGCACCTCCACCGCCCTGTTGGCGCTGCGCCACTGAGGGTAGCTACACAGAGGCTGACAAAGGCAAATCGCTGCTATTCATCCCTTGCCTTAAAAACCCCATAAGTCGGTTGCAACTTTATGGCAGTTTCCACCCACCAAGTAAAATAATCACTCGCTTTCCATTTGCAAGCAGGAATTCACTTTTGTTTGGTTAGGCCAGAAACAGCAATTAAGTAAGGAAAACGGCCCTTTTGCCAACTTGTGGACGGGGCATCGGAACAGAGAAAGCAAACTGTCTGCTGTGTTTCCACTGCAGTGTCTCTGGGTGTGCAGGAGGGACTCGAAACCATTGATCAGCACGGCGGAAGGCATTTGGAAACCTATGAATGTCAAGGCTGACGGAGAACGTTCTCTGCGATTGTTTGTCAGATCGGGAACCAAAATAGCCCTGCTGCAGATGACTTTGGACAAAGTTGCAAGTGGGATTTTATTGCATTGGGAAATCAGATGATCAGCGTTGTTTGGGCCTGAATTCCTTGAACATCTGCCTGTGGGGTGGACAGTTTAATGAATAGCAATATCGCTTTGCTAAGTGTTTGGAGAAGGTGAATTGAGTGTTGGGCAGTCTCAGTCCAGACCTTGCAAACCTTGTAGACTGAGACTTGAGATTCGAAGAGCTAATTTTGGGGGTTCCCAAAAGGGGATTTTAAAAAAACAACTCTGAATTGCAGTCTCTCTCAGGCCAGATCACAGACTGCTTTTGAAAGTCTGGGTGAAGATGTTTTCGGTACACAGGTGAGGGATGCTTCAAAATGCTCTCTTTTCAAACTTCTGCTTGGTTTGGGGAGCTTTTGAATTGTCTGGTCTTGTTTGCAGTGATGTTTCTGAAATATTTGTGATGAATCTTGACACTGGCTATTGTGAGTCTTCTGGGCTGTGTGTGGCAAGGGGCTTTCCATTCCTTCAGTTCTTTTGTGTTCCCTGCTTTTCTGTGGCTCGCTTTTGAGAAGGAAGGGCCAGGGACCTCGCAACGACTCAGCTTCTCTGAGTTTTGGATAAGAACTACTTCACCAAACAGAAGTGTCTGCAAGCAGTGGAGGAGAACCTCTAGGGCCTTGTACAATACCAAGGCACATTACCGGGTTCATTTAATCCACTTGCGAGGCAGGTTACTTTAGAAGAGCTTTCTGAGAAGTTTTTAGCACATCCCTTTTTTTGCATAGGGAAAATGTCACTGTTCGATGTTCTAAACCGGAGTTGCGTTTAAAATGCGCCCCGCTAAGTAATCAAGGGGGTTACTGCAATCGGCGAGGAGTCGAGTCTCTGCAGAGGCGTTAATGGGTAGCTTGTTCATTATGCACAGGAATATAAAAATGTATCGGAAACAAGTGGTTTCAAGGCCAATGAGGGGTGAGAATAATTGCAACTCTCCGCTGGGTAAGGAGAAGAAGAAGAATACAACTTATTTGTAAATAACATTATAAATGATATGGGGGTGGGAGTGTGTGTCAGATCGGCTAAGAGTCCAGCCCGACTCTTTCACTCTTTTGTGTGTGTGTGTGAGTGTGTGTGTGTGTGTGAAAGAGAGGGGGGAGAGAGGGGGGAGGGGAGAGAGAGAGAGAGAGAGTGTTGGGCTGGACTTTGCCAATCTGAGGTTGCCAGCCTCCAGGTAGGGGCTGTTTTATGAGTGACATCCTAAACAGAGTTACATTGCAATGATTTCAAAGGGGGTGGGGTTAGAGTTAAGCTTGCTAGCCCTCCATTCAATTCTGCAGCATTTTCTTTGTTTTTATTAATTCACAGGTTTTCATGGTAAACCTTTCCTGGGATGTCTAGTTGTGGTCTTTCTGGGTTGGGAAGGGGACTGGGCAGTGGTGGGATCCAAAAATTTTAGTAACAGGCTCCCAAGGTGGTGGGATTCAAACTGTGGTGTAGCGCCAATGGGGCTGGGTGGGGCACGCCGGGGGCGTGACCGGGCATTCCTGGGCGGGGCTGGGGCAAGGACGCAGCCACTGCGCCGGTCCTTGGGCGGGAAACAAATGCACGCAGGCTCAGGCTGCCACGCACGCTGTTGCACCTCCTGCTAGACTGCTTCAAGTTCTGCACACTACTGCTGAGAGGAGGGGCGTAACTAAGGCAAAAAACATGTGGCAAAATCACCAATTAGTAACCCTCTCTCGGCACCCACAAATAATTAGTAACCTACTCTCGGGAACCTGTGAGAACCTGCTGGATCCCAACTCTGGGACTGGGTGTTGCATACCTGGGCTTTGGGGTTTTGGCAAGACTTCTGACACAGTGCATCATCCGAGAGAGTGTGTGGTTGCCAATTCCAGGTTGGGAAATATCTGGAGATTTGGGGGAAGGGTTGAGTTTGGGAAAGGGAAGGTCCTCAGTGGGATGTAGAGTCCACCCTCTGCCATCCAGAGCTGCCATTTTGTCTGGTGAATTGATCTCTGTAGTTGAGAGATCAGTTGTAATTCCAGGAGCTCTCCAGGCCCTACCTGGGCGTTGGCGTCCCTAGTGAGTGGTCTAGCACAGAATGATAGCCAGCATGGTGTTGGGGTTAAGGGCAGGTAGACTTTAATCTGGAGAACTGGGTTTGATCCCCCACTCCTCCACATGAGCAGCAGAGTGTAATCTGGTGAACCAGGGTCGATACCCCACCTTCACACGTGAAGACTGCTAGTTGACCTTAGGCTAGTCCCAGTTCTCTCCGAACTCTCTCAGCCCCACCCAGAGGTGTAGCAAGGGGGGAAAGCGCCCGGTGCACTGGTGCATCCTCTGCTCCCGCCCTGGAACGCCCACCCCGCCACACCCCCACCATGCCCCCAGAACACCCTTGCCACACCCCCACATTGGCGCGCCACCGGTGCATCGTTCAGGCCCCCGCCCCCTTGGATATAGACCTCTGGTTCCACCTGCCTCACAAGGCTCCTGTTGTGGGGAGAGGAAAGGAAGGAGTTTGTAAGGTGCTTTGAGACTCCTGACAGGAGAAAAAAGCGGGGTATAAATCCGTAAATTGGCTGCTGCTTGACAACACTTTACGCACACGTATGTGTGGGAGAGGCGGATGAACGCCATCCGCCCGTTTTGCCTTTCCAACAGTCCAATCCTATGCGTAGTTACTGCTGTTTTAAGATCACTGCTTTCTGCTTAGGGTGGGGTCAGTCTGCATTAGATTACAAAGGGTTTAGCAGCCGCTGCCAAGCCTTTTAGAATAATAATAAGAGAAGTTTGGATTTATATCCCCCCTTTCTCTCCTGCAGGAGACTCAAAGGGGCTTACAATCTCCTTGCCCTTCTCCCCTCACAACAAACACCCTGTGAGGTGGGTGGGGCTGAGAGAGCTCCGAGAAGCTGTGACTAGCCCAAGGTCACCCAGCTGGCGTGTGTGGGAGTGCACAGGCTAATCTGAATCCCCCAGATAAGCCTCCACAGCTCAGGCGGCAGAGCTGGGAATCAAACCCGGTTCCTCCAGATTAGATACACGAACTCTTAACCTTTTAAAATAATTAGTGCCCCAGACCATCCTCACGGTCTCCTGGTTTCTTTCTCCTAGATCTGGCTTTGAAAGTCAGAGTGACATGGTGCAGCTGAAGAGAGGAACGAGACATCCATCCTTGGCTCCAGTTTGGGTAAACCTGTGAAAGTTGCCCTCAGGCTCGCCGGGTTCCTCACCATGGCTAAGAGCGCTGAAGTGAAGCTGGCCATCTTCGGGCGAGCGGGAGTCGGGAAGTCAGGTAGGCCTGCTTTATCTATTCCCTTCTGCATTCCGTTCTTTGCTTCTGCTGCTTGGGGGGAACACAGTTTTGCAAGCAGAGGGAAGGTCGTTCCAGGTGAGCAAACATCCAGACTGTGGCGAGGGCCTGTAAAACTCTCAAGGCGCTCTGTGCTCTTCAAGAGATGTGTTCCTCTGTTGGTGTCTAAAAGAATTGGCGCTTTGAAGGCTATGAAATGCAAATACGTTGTTTAGGGATTCCCAAAGTGGACGGTACCGCCACCCCCACCCATCCTGGGCAGTGAGGAATTTGGGGGGTGCGAGTCCAATTGTGTGTGTTTTTTAATATAAGATCCAAGGATTACCTCATTGTGTTCCATACTGTTCTCTGCCTAGAAACCAGACAGCATCTTTTAGAGACCAGAGCTTGGCTCACCACTCTTAAGTTTTGGATCCATCTTTTTATTTTAATTCTGAGGATACCGCCTTTACTTGCCAGCCCCTTGCTCAGTGTCACTCCTCCAGATGGTGGACTCTTGGGTGCTGTGTGGTTTCTGGGCTATATGGCCGTGTTCTAGCAGCATTCTCTCCTGACGTTTTGCCTGCATCTGTGGCTGGCATCTTCACAGGATCCAGCCACGAATGCAGGCGAAACGCCAGAAGAGGATGCTGCTAGAACACGGCCATACAGCCCGGAAACCACACAGCACCCCAGTGATTCCGGCCGTGAAAGCCTTCGACAATACTTTGGGCTTCTCTTTGGAGTCCTGAGCTATGCTATCTCCCAAAGAAATCTTCCAAGTCCTGAAACAAAGATACTTGATCAAGAATTTCAGAACCTTATTAGTTAAGCCGCCAGATCTTGTTCGCCTTTACTCCTCAGAATTCCTTTGGAAGCATTCTGTGCAGCCACATATCTATTTCAATTAACTTTTCCTAAACTTTGCAGGGCTCTTTCCCTTTCCAGATGTAATGTACTTCCTTCTGCAATTTTATCGAAAAATCCCTCTTGCCGAAAGGGTGGGTGCATGTGCTGCGAAGTGTACGGAAACTGTTCACCATATGTTGTTCTACTGCCCTTTTTATGCGACTGTGAGAACCAAGTGGCTGAATCTGCTATTGGCTGACAAATCTGGTTTCTCTGATGATCAAAAAATTGTCTACCTGTTCAGTAATGATGACAAGCTCATCTCTGAAGCAGCTGCTAAGTTACTACTGTTTATCATCAAACTGCGCCCTGATTTAATACAAGTGTATTTTTATGCCAATAAAGGTAGTGATTGATTGATTGAATTTTAGGGTGCTGGGGAGCAGCAGAGAATGTGGGGGGCAGTCGGGGGGCAGTGCAGGAGTTCCTGGTCCAGCTGGTCAGAAAAAGGTATTGTCCTTCCATCCAGGTGACTGGTGTCAGGCTCTGATTCATGGGGGTTGGGTTGTTGCTGGGGCTTTCTTCTGTAATGCTGTTTTTCTGCAGGTGTCTTATCTCGGCTGGGCCTGGCCTCGAAGGCTGAGATAAAGAGTCAAGTGAACACTGTACTGTCTTGGTTCACGTGATGGGGGGTGGGGGGTGGGTGGGCAAACCTTTGCAACATATTATCCAGTGTTCTGAGCTAGGAACTCAGAACAGACTTCTGCTTTCTACCTGCCTTAAGCAATAAAGCCTTTGAACTTTCAAGTGTTTCATTGTCTATTCAGGGGAGTTCTGACAACTGGTGAGCTTTAAGGGAAAGCAGCAGCACTCTCCCCCACTGTGTAGCCCAGAGCGGGAGGGGAAGCCGAGGCTAAGAGCCAGCAAAGACACCTGCATTACTCAATTTCTGTGCCCCAATTACATGGTTCTCTCAACAAGACCCTGCACTACAGAACAAAGTCAAGATGTACTTTATTACCTCCCCAACGTCATATTTACTAGAACAGGGCTCCAGTGCAGTCACCCAGCGTCTTTCCAAGCAGAAAAACAGCCTGAAAATTACTGAATGTGGCGATCTAAGACTTCTTCTTAGTGCCCTGCAGCCTGATGTTGAGAAACTGATATCTCTGCACTATGCACATCCATCCCATTAAAACTGTGCCGGCAGAACAGATGAGACGCAAACAGACCTTTTTGTGTTGCTAAAACAGCTCAATAAAGTGGTTTACTTTTACTAGGTCATGTTTTATTTGTGAAATACATGCGTGTGTTTAAAGCATTAAAAGTTGTTTAGAATTTGCAGTAGACCTAATACCAAGAAAGTAAAGTGTGTTCAAATGTGTGGGGGGGCAGTAGGGATTCGGCCTGGGAACCGAGGGGGCCGCAGCCTGGAAAAGTTTGGGAACCATGGATCTGAACCCGTGAGGAGTGTCAGGGTGTCGTCTGGAAAAACGTGGCACAGTGATCTCTTTGGAACTACGTGGCTGGCTGGGAAACCCAGGAGCCGTGTAGAAGGCAACACAAGGGCCCGTTCCTGTCTAAAAAATGGTGCTGATGTTCAAGCAGATGTGGAAGTCTTGCTCTCATCTCCTCCTTGATGTGTGAAATGCAGTTGTGGTAACTTGGATCTGAGGCCCCTTCCGCACACGCAAAATAATGCATTTTCAAACCACTTTCACAACTGTTTGCAAGTGGATTTTGCTATTCTGCACAGCTTCAAAGAGCACTGAAAGCAGTTTGAAAGTGCATTATTCTGCATGTGCGGAATGAGCCTGAGAGTCAAGGGGTGGGGACAGTTAAGCTGAATCACTTTGCTTTGTGGGTTTTTTGAACAATCCCTCTCTTTGACATAGGAAGCTAGTTTGTGAAACCCTACGCCTGAGGTATGCTTTTGAGGTGCAGAGATTTTTTTAAAAGAATAATGGAGATCGTTTGAATACTTGTACACTCCGACGTGGTTCAGATCAGACAGTACATTTGCCATTTTCCTGGGAGTAAACCACACTGAATACTCCATCCAAACACAGGATTTGCATTCACCAATACTGCTGCTGCTGCAGGGCATGAAAATGTGAATCGCTCCCTGGACTGATAAGCCCCACCCGCAATACAATACTATCAACCACATCTTTGCATAACAAGTTCCACCCAAACACTTACTGATTGGTTCCCCACCCTGGGACATGGACAATATATACCCCAAACATTTCCTTCTCTCTGGACATAGTGTGTAGCAGACTTCCCTCTGTGATACACCTCTGAAGATGCCAGCCACAGATGCAGGCGAAACGTTAGGAACAAGATCCACCAGACCACGGCCACACAGCCTGGAAACCCCCCCCCCCCGAACCACACTGAATACCATTGAATGTAGATCTGCATAGGCCCACCTAGTATCCCTTTCTGTGTAACCTACTTCTATGTACCAGTGCTTGTTGAAAATCAAGATAGGAGGTGGTTGAACTGGACTAAGGCATGATACACACAATCCGTGGCCATCTGTTGAACATCCCTGTTTTTATTCTGATTGAACACGCACACAGCCAAGCATCATTATTATTTCTATTAATGTGCGTGAGCGTTAGAAACTCCCTGCTGAAAATCCAAACATATAATACTTGCCATGAGTGGAGTCAAGGTTTTTGGAGGCTTGCTGGTTTCTAAAGCATAAAAGCATCTTAATGGAGTGAACGTGGCTGGCTTGTCTTTAGCCAGGAGGAGGGAAGCCAAACGCCCAGGATTCTCAGGCAGTTAAGGTGTCTGCAGAGCAGTGGTGGGATCCAAAATTTTTACAGGTTCCCATGGTGGTGGGATTCAAACTGTGGCATAGCGCCAATGGGGCTGGGCAGGGCACAACGGGGCAGTGGCCGGGCATTCCGGGGGCGTGGCAGTGGCAAGGATGCAGCCGCTGTGCCAGTCCTTGGACGGGAAACGAATGCACACAGGCGCAGGCTGCCACGCACGCTGGTGCACCTCCTGCTAGACTGCTTCAAGTTCTGTGTGCTACTGCTGAGAGGAGGGGTGCAACTAAGGCAAAAATCACGTGGCAAAATCACCAATTAGTAACCCCCTCTCGGCACACACAAATAATTAGTAACCTACTCTCGGGAACCTGTGAGAACCTGCTGGATCCCACCTCTGCTGCAGAGGTTGTGAGGAGTGGCTTAACTGGGTTGTGCTGAAGGATCTGCAATCTCTTGATCCTGCAGAGAAGTGGTTGGAGAAGTGGTTGTGCGAACTCTGGCAACTTTGGACCACCCAGCCAAATGCAGCCAGCACAGACCTGTGGCAGGACATGGGGAAGTCAGGTTCAAATCCTCACTTGTTCAATGGAAGCGTGCTGGTGGCCTTGGGCCAGTCACACACTCTCAGTTCTGACCCTGGCTAGTATTCAGACGGGAGACCGCCAAGGAATACCAGGAGAATGATACGCAGGCAGGCAGTGCCAAACCATTGCTACGCTAACGCACAGAGCATGGGAAATCAACAAGATGAATTTCAACTCTTAACAAGGCATAGCAAATATGATACAACAGGCATCACTGAAACTTGGTGGGATGAGTCTCATGATTGGAATGTAATAATTGAGGGGTATAAGTTATAACCTATTTCAGAGAAACAAGCAAACTAGGAAAGGAGGAGGAGTTGCATTATATATCAGGGATGATCACACCTGTGAACAGGTCCATGACGTAAATCCTGGAAGCCAGGTTGAGAGCATCTGGGTACAAATTAAGGGAGATAGCAACAACACTGATTTCATTGTGGAGGTCTATTATGCACACATCCAGACCCCACCCCAAGCCAGACTGAAGAGTTGAATGATGCCTTCCTGGAACAGATGACCAAACTTTCAGAAAGGAGATAAATAGTAGTAATGGGAGATTTCAGTTATCCTGATACTTCCTGGGTGTCAAACGCTGCCAAGACCGTAAAGTCCAAGAAATTCCTCACTTGCCTTGCTGACAATTATATGGTCCAGAAGATGGAAGTGTTATTCAAAGTGGTGGGAAGTCTCTCCCTTTTTGACTGGGGAATTAGCAGGAGCAGACTCTTGGCTTAGCCGGAGGTCAGGCAACGCGAGACCTTGATTGCCTAAGTATATGGGAGTCAGCTTTTCCAAAAAACTCACAGGAGAGCGACTGCAGTTTAACAGTTGTTATTCAGGGATAACGGGGTACACAATAAAAATCCAAGCAGCAGAACATGCTGGCAGGGGCCGATAGGAGTCATAGTCCATGAATATCTGGAGGGCCAGAGTTGGACACCACTGGTTTAGCACATCAGGTGGTCCAGAATATGGCAACTAGATCACTGGTAAAGGCCGCTGGATTCCAGGAAGAGCCTGGAGATTTCCTGGAATTTCAACTAATCTCTAAATGATGGAGCTGAGTTGCCCTGTAGGAAGTGGCTACTTTGGAGGATTGACTATAGTATTTTATCCTGCTGAGCTCCCTCCCCTTCTCAAACTTTGCCCTCTCCAGGTTTTACCCTCCCCCAGGAATTTCTCAGCCCAAAGCTGAAGACCCTAGGTTAAGGTGACCAGATTGTCACCTTTGTAAGCCGGGACGCGGACGGGGGGGCGGGCTGGCGCAAGCGCGCACGCGCATGCGCATGCAGCCACAGGAGCACACTGCTTTCTGGGGCGCTCCCATTTCCTGCCCTGTCACAGGGCGGGGAACGGGAGCGCCCCAGAAGGCAGTGCGCTCCTGCAGCCGCGTGTGCGGGAGGCTGCCGCACTGCCTTCTGGGGCACGCCCGTTTTCCCGCCCTGTGGGAAAACGGGCGTGCCCCAGAAGGCAGTGTGCTCCTGCTGCCGCGTGCAGCAGCCTTCCAAAAACCGGGACAGTTCAAAAAACCCACGGGACGCGGGACAAATTGTTTTAAGGTGGGACTGTACCGCCAAAAGCGTGACGTCTGGTCACCATACCCTAGGTATGGTTGCCAATCTCCAAGTGAGGGCTGGAGATAGGATGGTCAGTTCCAGATTGGGAAATACCTGGACATTTGGGGGGTGGCGCCTGTGGAGGATGAGATTGGGGAGGGGAGGGAAGGGACTCCAGAAGGATGCAGGGCTGTAGAGTCAATGTTCCCAAGCAGCCGGTCTCTCCAGCTAACCAATATCTGTGTAAAGGATTCAATGGTGTTGATGAGAGGGGCAGCCGCCTGGCCTTGACTACATTCCACAGCCCGGGCGATGGGCCAGCTTCTCCGGCGGAGACCTTATCTCTGCGAGGGAGATGAGCCCTCCGTTCCCATGGGAATCCGGGAGGGGGGATGGGATGGACAGAGTTATAACCTGTGTTTCTGGCGGGAGATCTTATTCCTGCCACTGCGTGTACATGAGCTTTCTAAGATGTCTGAATAAACGGTCTTTTACACCAAAGAGCCTTTTATTTCTGCTTCTATGGAATTCCTTACATTGTGGCAGGAATCCTAATTCATCTATATTCCTAGTGCAGTGGACCTCTGGTGTCTCGGCATGGAGAGGTTGGATGTTTCTGTGGAAGGTGCGGTAGCCCCCAAAGAGAGGGCTCGACCCCTTTCCCTCCTGGATCCTGGAGGGAACCCGGCGGGAGAAGCGGGTCACCAGCTGGTGAGCTCTTTCCGTCCTCGTAGTATCAGCACAGAGTGCTTCCTTTACTCACGTTGGAGCGAGGAGACGTGAAGAGCGCACCACATGGGGACTTACATGAGATACCGTTTGGGGCGCTGTCTATGGATCGAGCGCCTGTGGGATCGGATATCTACCCGTTTGTTATGGATTACAAACCTCCAGATGCAACCCCTGTCACGCGGAGGGAGACGGGCCTGACCACCTTTCATTATGCAGCAAACTCCAGGAATCCATTGAGCGCATTCCTGGACTCGTATATTTGGTGATGCTCCCAAAGACCCACCATGGCATAGCACTGGGGCCCGGGTTCGAAGACCACCCGGTGACATCTTTCGGGACTGTACCCGAGGGATTGGGAGGGGGGTATCCGTACTGCAGATTCCTTCTTCTCGATCCGGACCCCCCCCTGGATCCCGGACCAGCGGCTGCACCTAGGAAGGATACCCTGTGGAGCCACCCGGTTAGAGCGCGATGTCTCCGCGTCCCAGGCGGCGAGGGAGTCCGGAGAAAGTTTTCCTGCAACTCTCCCAGTCGGGATCTGTTCCCCCTCCACATCCCGAAAGAGAGCTGGGATGAGGAAGTGACCAGCCTCGCGAGGAATGCCCAAGAAGCATGGGCCCATGAGCGCCAGCTATGGGAAGAGGAACGGGAAACAGCTGCAGCTTAAAGAGCGTGAAAACCTGCAGAGAGACCGGGAGCAGCAGTGCAAAAGAAATCCAACTTTCCCTAATTGGACCGTGCTAAAGATGCGCTCCAATGGCAATATGCGCATGAGAATCCTATCAGTCCATGATAAAGTCCTGGAACACTCCAAACGCTGAACTTACAGCGTCAACGTGAAAGTGTTCAGGCCTCTATGCGTACTCAAAGTGAACTCACTTGCAGCTGTTCAGCGGGACCCGAACTGGCTAAATTGGAGCGAGAGAAAGCAGGCTTTGCATGCGCACCAGGGTGCATTGACTTCGCCAAGGAGAGAGAGCTGGCTGCCTTGGAGAGGGAACTGAAGAAGCAGCAGACGAGGACAAACTCCAGAAGTTGGAGTCTCCACGGCTGTCCGCGAGGTACAGCCGGCGCCAGAGGCGGCTGCACGCTGCTGGAGTCCAGCCACCTTCCAAGGACCCGGCTCCCACCGGAACACCAGCGGCACCGGCGTTGATACCTCCACCGAGTTCCGGCCCCCCCCGCTTGCAGCCGCTGCCTCAACCAGCTCAACTCCATGCGCCCAACCGCGCAGCCCCTGCACCCGAGAAGTACGCCAAAGGAGGCACGTGGAGAGGGGTTACTACAGACCTCAATACCTGCCCGTTTCCCCGATGGGACCGCTTCCAAACTTCCCTACTTCATCTTGCAACTCGATGCCCACATGGAGGACTACAGGACGCATTTATACCGGTCTGAGCCTTGCGAAAATAATCACGGGACATCGGCTCCAGTCCTGGATGGGGCAGCAGCCGACTGGTTTGTGACTCTTTTTGAACTCCTGCAAGATGAAGATACTTCGCGACGCAGGTACCGCGATTCCTCCAAGCCTTCAAGGGCTCAAGCTTCCAAGATCAGTGCGGAGAATGAAGCTATCCGCACCATCAAAACTATTCAGCAAGGCAACCGCTTCGTTTGCAGGAATTTGCCCGTGAATTTTGCGTCGCGGCGGCTGCCGACTCCCTCCTGAGTGGCTCTGAGCGCATGAAATCGCGAATACTTCTCGAGGATGCTGTTGGCCCGGCAAGCTGCAGTGAAGCGGTGTTTTTTAATTGAGGTCCCCGCACTATTGCTGATTGGATTAAGATTGGGATCCCCAGGTGGCGTCCTCTACCGGCTAGAGTGCGCTTTCGTGCCGGGAGGCATCACGCCAGCGAAGCCTGCCACTGCGTCCCACCAAGCCCAAGTCCAGCCAGCCTCCTTCTACCGAGACCACCTCCGGCGCCGTCGCCAGAGCTGGGATTGTGGGTCTTTACTGCGGAGGTCCAGGTCATCTAGCCCGCCAACTGCCCGAAAAAAACAGAAGCCAACCGCTCCGGCGCGCACCCCATCTGCCAAGCCACCACGCTAGTTCTAGGGCCAGCCCCAAGCTAACGGGCTCGTCTAAGGCAGTCATCGAAGCGACCGGAGGAGGGGAAGCAGCTGTCTGCTCTTTCTTCAGCCGCCCCTCATGGACATGGGTTCGAGCTCCAGACGTGAGTGAAGCTGCAGCGGCTCCCATTACAATCCAAGCGTTTCTGGCCAACTCCCGCTAAGCATACTTTCGCATTATTATAGCTCTCAGCCCTTGTGGATTCTGGCTGCTCCCATTTGTTGCTTAACAATGGCGGCCCCAGGTGGCCCGGAGGAGCTAGAGTCCTAGACCAAGTCCCCTGGCTAAGCTTTCCATACCATTCACCCAAATGGACCGGCAGTCCTCTCGAGGAAGCCGAAAGCGACCAGCCCAGTTCAAAAGCGCATGGCGGTTCTCCTCCGCTCTGCGCCCGACCATTGGGAGAAAAAATTAGATTTTATTCTGGGGCCAGTGGCCAAACACTCCATATGGTTCCTGGGCATGCCATGGTTGTTGTTGCATGAACCAAAATTCCTTTGGAAAGAAAGGATCTTGGAATTCACTGACCCTCCCTGCGGGGAACACACATGAATTGGGGAAAACTCGACTTCTCCTGACACACACCCCCCCTGGCTTCCATCAGCGATTGCTCCGATTCTACCGGCATCCCAATCGGGCGATACCAAGATCTAGCCAGAGTATTTCAGGAGCAAGAATGCGATCAGTTGCACCACCCCATAGAGACACTGACTGCAAAATCGTGAATACAGCCAGAGGCTTAACTGCCCAAAGGTAGAATCTACCCGCGATGAGGTCCCAATGAGGAGAAGAGAACTTCGTGCCTTCTTAGATAAGAACCTCGGCTACAGCGGATTCATCTGGGCGGTGCCACCGCAAACACACACATGCTGCTCCTGTATTGTTTTGTAAAAAAGAAAGATGGAGTCTTTCTACGGACTCTGCACAGATTACCGAGGAGTCTCAATGCAGTCTCCCTGTCCAATAAATACCCTTTGCCTTTGATCCAAGGACCTTTTAGAGCAGCATTATGGGCAAAGGACAGCATCTTCTACTAAGTTGGACTTGAGAGAAGCTTACTACAGGGTCAGAATTGCTGTGAAGGCTATGAACACTTGACTGCATTTCTAACACAAAGTTTGGACAGTTTGAATACTTAATAATGCCATTCGGGTTAAAGTGGGGCCCTCATTTGAGCTTTTATGGCCCTTATCAATGAAGTTCTCCATGATTTATTGTACAAGAAGTCAGTGGTGTGTACTTAGATGGCGCTTTTAATTTATTCACAAACCATGGAGGAGCATAGAAGCATTGGTGCGGGATGTATTGAAGCAGGCTTTGCTCAACAACTCCCTCTTTGCCAAACTTTCCAGAAGTGCTGTTTCCACCAAACCTCTATTGACTATTTGGGTTACTGGATCTCGCCTCGAGGGGCCTAAAAAATGGACCCTTCTGCTAAGATTGATCGCGGGTCCTCCAATGGCCCTGCCCCTACCAACCGTAAAAGAACTCCAATCTTTTTCTAGGTTTTGCCTAATTTCTCATCGTGATTCTTTATACGAACCAATTCGCTGGAACTGACTCTCCTCTCTCACAGACCTCTTACGCACTAAGGAGTAAAAGATCCACTGTCCGCCAAGCCGGGGGCCCCCCTCTTCCTGGTCGATGAATGTCAGACAGCCTTTCAGCTTTTAAAGTCTGCTTTTACCACCGAACCTATCCTAAAAGCACCCTGACCCAGTGAATCTCCCGTTTGTTGGTTCACGTGGATGCCTATACCGGACAAAAGCAGCTTGGGGCAGCCCCTGTTGCAGAAAGGAAATAAAGATGATAGGCTGGTTCCGTGTGCTTATTTATCAAAGAAATTCTCTGGTGCTGAACTCAACTGGACTGTAGGGGATAAAGAGACTGCAGCCATTAAAAAGTAGCACTCTCCCACTTAGCTTACCACTGGCTGGAGGGGCTAAACACCCCTTTCAAGTTTGGTCGGGATCACAAGAACTTGTGGCGCCCTCTCCACCCCCCTCAAGATGTCCGCTGAAGCAACTTCGTTGGGCCGATGATTTCTTTTCTCGTTTCTCTTTCACGGTCCATTTTCCCCGGAGAAAAAGCCAATAAACTGGCTGATAGCGCTCATCGCGCCTACCCGAGGAGGGGGGTGGAGCCAGCTTACGGGACATTCCGCTGCAGCTGTTCTCTCCCCTCCCAATTAGGGCTGGCTGTCACCCGATCTCAGATATCCACTCCCTCCTTCTCCGCCCATTCCCAGCCCTGGTCTCTCCTTTCCCTCACTGGGGGAACTTGAGGGAGGCCCGGGAGCTACGCGAGAACCTCGGGCGGAGGGGAAGGCGACTCCCAATTGCATTTGGAGGAGGAATGGCGTTTTGGCATGGCCGGGGGGGATTGTTGGTATGCCATGCCTCCCCCCCTCGCATGAAAGAAGCAGGTTCTCGAGGCCTGCCATGATGCCCGGCTTCGGCTGGACATTTTGGCTTTCTAAAAACTCTTGCATTTGGCCCGCCGTCAATTCTGGGTGGCGCGCGATGCGCATGGAGGACGATGAGAGACGTATATTAAAAGCTAGTTGCTCTGTTTGTACGCAGAAGCCAAGACCGTTCAGGGAAAGCCCCATGGTCTGTTGGAAGCCTCTCGGTGGCCTCCCCGCCTCTGGGAAGTCATCTCCATGGATTTTTATTACAGATTTGCTACATAGAAAGTCATGGCAACACGGTGCTTGTGGGTGGTGGTGGACTTATTTTCTAAACAAGCCCATTTTTTATTCCATGTAGCTTCCATCCCCTCCGGCCTCCTAAGTTAGTAGCGTCTGTTCATTCCAGCATGTTTACCGTCTCCACTCCGCCCCCGTTAAGGTGGTCTCCGACCGCGGCCCCCCAATTCATTTCAAAGTTCTGGAAAGCTTTTTTTCTAGGGTTGTTACAGGGGCACTGCGGCCCGGTTAGCCGCCCCCCCCTACCACGTTCAAAGTGACGGTGAAAAGGTCGGAGAGAACGTAACAGGAACCCTAGGAGTAGCGATATTCGGCTCACGCTTTGTTACACCAACTACCACCAAGACAATTAAAAGGTCGCGAGCTAATTCCGTTTGCAGAGTACGCCTATAACAATGCGGTTCATAGCAGTACAAAAAAACCTAGCCTTATGAGAAATTGTAAAGGTCCGATTGGCCTTCCTTCCCAAGCCCGTTGCAGCTAACTACCTCGCGGAAGCATTGGATCCTCCAGAGTTTCAACAATGGATTTCATCTCTGGCTGAGGGGTGGAAAAGCGGTCCAGGACTGCTGCTTACCCAACAGGCTAAAGACTCCCAAAACTGCAAGCGGATAAGCACGGCACCGGTTCCCTCTGCGTGTGAGCCTGGGTGTATTTGTCTACCAAAATCTCAGAGACGTGCATAAATTTTTCTAAACTAGGCAAAAGATTCGTGGGACCTTTTCGAGATTACTAAGAGTGATTAATGATGTCACTGCCCGATTGGGTTGCCTAACTCTCTTAGTAACATATCTATCCTGTCTTCCATTCCAGTTTACTCAAAGGAGGCTCCCTGTTTCCGATGCCTGTACGCACTGGCATGGAGAGACCCCCACCGACTATTATTGATGGCCACAAAGCATTACAGAAATTGACGCCATCCTGGACTCACCGGCTTTAATCGCAAACGCTTGCAATATTTAGTCTCTTGGGTGGGGTATTCCTCTGGGTATAATCAATGGGTTTATTCCGAAAATATTGACGCCCCCGCCCTTATTTCTGCTTTCCACCGCGCCTTTCCGCACAAACCTGGAGGGGAGGGGTCTTTTTTAAGGGAGGCAGAGTGTAAAGGATTCAATGGTGTTGATGAGAGGGGCAGCCGCCTGGCCTTGACTACATTCCACAGCCCGGCCATGGGCCAGCTTCTCCGGCGGAGACCTTATCTCTGCGAGGGAGATGAGCCCTCCGTTCCCATGGGAATCCGGGGAGGGGGGATGGGATGGACAGAGTTATAACCTGTGTTTCTGGCGGGAGATCTTATTCCTGCCACTGCGTGTACATGAGCTTTCTAAGATGTCTGAATAAACGGTCTTTTACACCAAAGAGCCTTTTATTTCTGCTTCTATGGAATTCCTTACAATCTGTTGCCTGGAGATCATTTCCTGGAGGAAATGGGTCCTTTGGAGGCTGAACTCTGCAACATTGTAACCCCCCCCCCCAGAGGTCCCTCCCCCCTCCAAACCCTCCCTTCCCCAGGCTTTCACCCCCAAATCTTTAGGAATTTCCTAAGCTGGACATGGCAGCTCAAGTCAGAGCTGCTGACGGAGAGAAGTCCGTCCTGAATGGTGTGAGGCGAGCTCTTCTCTGTGGAGTGGTTTACTGTTATCTTAACCTTGGAGTGGTTTCATAAATACATAAAATATGTTCAGCGAGGTCGGCCTGACTCTTTGGAACGGCCCAGCTTTGCAACAGTTCCTTTGAGTTGTAACATTATCCTTTTGGATCTGAAGGTAGCACGGAGGCCAGCGCTGTGATGTTGCTGTGGACACATTAGCTCCCTGCTGCCCTAGATCTGAAGAGCAGCTTTCAGTGAATAATCTGTCAACTACCGATCTCAGCCCCTGACAACAGGAACGGTGTTCGCGCAGGCATTGCAAGAAGAAAGAGTCGGTGGCAATTAAGGAAAAAATTAGAATGCTGATGGTTAACTCTCAGTAACGATACGGAGCATGCATATAACACGTTGGAAGCTGAAAATGTTTATCACAAAGGTCTCCATGATTCCAACAACAGTCTTGCGAGGTAGGCCAGCGTTATTACCCCTGTATTGCAAAAGAGGGACTGAAGGTGGGGGGGATCATCATTCCCAGGGGATGATGGGAACTGTAGTCCATAACATCTGGAAGGCCGCGAGTTTGACACCTCTATGAAATCTGCCACCAGAGCAGTCTAGACATAATGGATGTCCTCCCTGCTTGGTCTTAGTGGACAGTGATGGTCTGATGGGTGAACTTCTCTTTCTCCTGCTCTGCCGGGTTTCACCATCAAAGGGAAAGGCCAGCTTAGCTCAAGGCTGTCAGAAGGAGGATATGTCTGGTCTTTATGACACGTGTGGTGTATTCCGCCTGCAAACATCTTCCTTTGCTGTGCTGGCCAGACAGCTGGAAATCCATGCCAAACAGTATCGGCCAAAACATTAGCCGAGACGCCAGAATAGGCTTGATCCGCAGTAAAGAACAAAACAAATGCGGCAATAAATAAGAGGATTGTTGCTGCCAGAAGTTCTTCCCAGAGTCGTCTGCTGGCTTTGCTTTTCTTCTGCTCATCCTCATTAATTTCTTCCTTTGTCCTAGAATCAGACACGGGCTTAGACCTTCATGCATTCGTCTGCGCCGAAGTTAAAAGATACACTGGGCAATCCTAAGCATACAGTCGCCCTTCCAAAGCCATTGAAGTAAAAAAAAATTCAGCAACCTGGAGCAGTTTCTCATCTCAGAGCCTCTTCTAGTCTCGGGAGAAAAGACAAATGGCTCTTTTGAGTGATCCATCTGGATATAGTTTTTGGAGGAAAGGGAGTGAGCAGGGATATTTTTGTGTATAATAGAGCAGGGGACTTGCAATCCATGGTCCTACAGTAGGTTGCCAACTCTAGGTTTGGAAATTCCTGGAGATAGGGGGCAGATCCTGGGGGGTG
This sequence comes from Sphaerodactylus townsendi, assembly GCF_021028975.2. Taxonomy (NCBI): domain Eukaryota; kingdom Metazoa; phylum Chordata; class Lepidosauria; order Squamata; family Sphaerodactylidae; genus Sphaerodactylus; species Sphaerodactylus townsendi. Next base: position 21,852,768 of record NC_059430.1, read on the forward strand.
GGAGGGGAGTCAGAATGGCATAATGCCATAGAGTCCATTTTCTAAAGCGATCATTTTCTCCTGGTGAGCTGATCCCTGTTGCCTGGAGATCAGCTGTAATAGCTGGAGATCACCAGCCAGAGTCAGATGAAATCTTTAAATTAAGGTCCATTGGAAGGGCAGCTGGGCTGCTAGAACAGGCACCCCCAACCTTTTTAGGACTGCGGGCACATTTGGAATTCTGGGACAGCATGGTTGGCATAGCAACAAAATGGCTGCCCCAGGAGGCAGACCCAGCTGCTAAATGACTGCTACAGCTTAACTTCAGTAACACAAGTGTAGATCCACAGCAACATTTTTAAAAATCTGCACAGGTGATCAAATCTCCAGCAGTCAATTGGAAGCATTATTGGGCAAATACCCTATTTGGCCCTACCTGCTTCCTAGGAACACTTGGTAGGTGCTAGAAAAGGTGCTAGTGAGCCAGAATAACAATTTTGTGCCAGAATAACAATTTTGTGAAAGTAGTGGCAAGTAATGATTTTATGAGACTGAAGGGCTTTTTGGAGATGCTTCAGAGGAAGGGGACTGTAGAACAGTCTGCAGGAATGCAAGCATGAACTATGTGCAAATTTCAGCCGGTGCATTGAAACTATCATACCAGATGCCCCTGTATATAGTTATGACTTACTGTGTAATTTTGTATGTGTCGGTTCCTAATAAAGAACTCACAACAATCATGTTTTGGGCAGCCGCAGCCAAAGTGAAAGGAGTCTGTGCTGTAGCCCCTTAAAGATGACTGGATTCGTTGCCACGTTAACTTTTATACCCACTGCATCTGACAAGGGCTGGGAATCCCAGCAGACATACAGTGTAATCTTGTACGGGCATCCTGTGCAGACTCCAGTCTGAGCCCAATGAAAACAGTGGGCTCCGTTTGAAATCGCTGTGCATAGAACTGCATGCAGACACAAGGAAATGTGAACGCTGAGGTGAAAAGGCCATAAATCACAAGGAGAAAGCCATATCATTTCTTTGCAAAGCTCATTTCTTTGCAAAGCTCAGAAATGCGCAAGATAAACACAGTGACTGTTCTAACCACTGCCATTTGGTACATATCCCCTGGTTTTGTTAAACTCATTTAATACCTGTTGTGGGTGAGGACCGTTTCTCCTGTTTCCAAGCCGCGGTTAGTACCATCAAACCTATTGCTAAATTGTACGTTAGCAGGTTTCCCCATGCGGTTGCTCTCTGAAGTTCACTTTTTGATTGCTTAAAAACGTGTGACTTAACCACGCACCCTATTCGGGGAGTTCAGATTGGTCAAGGACTTCTGTTGAGAATGAAGGAAACAACACAAATAAACACAACTAGGGCAGCAGCAAGCAGACTGATTGCTTCCACACAGCCTCCTGTTTCCAAGACTCTTTTAGCATCATGCTGCCCAAACAGATGGAGGTAGCGTGCACCGGTCTGTCGTGTCAGCCCTGCTCATGCCAACTCTCTGCTTTGCTTTGTTGAGGCTGGTGTGTTGCACAGCTGTCAGTGTGCAGAATGCCTCCTGCCCTGCAGATTGCTACGCAGCCTCCTTCTACACTGCTCACAAGGTTTGGCAGCGCCGGGAAGAGCAAGTTTGGCTCCCTGAAGCCAGCCTGGTGGTGGGAGGCTGAGGAGATTCTGAGCTGGTCCCTGGTTGTGGCTCAGGGTCACAGAGCCCACAGCCTCTGTGCGGGTTTCCTGGATCTGACCCCATGGTACTCTCCTCCTGTTGCTCTCTTGTTGCTAGCTGGGGGTGGAGAACTGTGCCACCCTCTGGCTGTTTGTCAGAAGAGTCCTTCGAATCTCAGCTGAGCCTGGCTGGGCCAGGGCACACACACTCAGTGGCAAAACCAAACTTGTTGCAGAGGAATGCGCGGGCAGTTTCTATAGGTCAGTTCAGTTGCCACAGAACTGTGTTGATGCCAAGGGTTGATTCCGCACTTGTGTTATCGACCTAAGTTCGAGCTGCGTTCGACCTAAGTGCTCCTCACAACCACTTGGATCGATGTGGTTTTGTACCAGCTTCGCCCTGTGTAACGGTCAAATTTCCGACTCCAGTTGGGAACTACTACTTTTTCAGGGAACTACTTTTTCAGTCCCCCATTCAGCCAATCACAAACGGCGCACAATTTCCACGTACCAATGTAAGCGGCCAATAAAAAAACGCCACCTTCGTCCCTCCATTCCTGTGGCAGTTTTTTAAATAACATGTGTGGGGATAGACGGAACATGGCCATAGAACAGTAGCCAATCGGAATGGAGCGGCGAAGAGGCACAGGATGATTCCACCCTCCGAGCTGGGATCAAGCTGGTTGCAGTGGGGAACAATAGTGGCTTCGACCTAGGTTAGTACCCTTCTCAGGGAACTGGGTCGAACCTATTTTACTCGTGTGCGGAATCGCCCAAGGTTTGCAATCAAAGGGAGAGGCATGTCTATGAACAAGTGTTAGGCATGGGCCTGAATGTCCCCATGGGTTTCCATGCCTGCTTTGATGCTTCCCATTTTACAATGTTGAACAGGAGACATAAGAAATACTTGTGGCAAGCGCATGCATTGCACACTGGGATGAAAGGGCCTTTAAATAGATTGAAACTCGATTATACTGCACTGCAAGAATTGAGACTACTGGGGGAGGGCACAGAGAGTAAGCGAGAGAGGCCCTGAATTGAAGTAATTGGCTTGATTATTTAGTTAAAACATACTTATTATAACGCTCGGGAGAGAACTGGCTGCAAAACCCCCTGCTTTAGTTATTATCCACTAATTGCATGATGTGCGGGAAAGTTGCTGTTTGTTCCTTCCTTTGGCACGTAAGTATAGACCATCCCTTAATTGATCTCTTAATTAAAGGGGATTTGCCTTTAGTGAAAGAGTTAGGCTAGTGAAGGGCTCTGTACTGGAGGGAATTTGGCTATCTCCCTCTCTTTCCACCCTCACACGTTTTCTAATCTGTTGGCCTTCTTGAACGCCCTTAATTAATTTTATCGTTTTGACTCGGTTCTTGGCCATTTGTGACATGAGTGTGGCACTGTTTAACAACTGTAAGGAAGCACTTTGGGTTCATTCTTTGGATGCCTTGGAGAAGAGGATGAGGAGAAGAAATAGCAGCATTGGTTTTTATACGCCATTTTTCTCTACCTGTAAGGAGTCTTAAAGCAGCTTACAATTGCCTCCCCCCCCCCCCACCTACAACAGACCCCTTGTGAGGTAGATGGGACTGAGAGTTTTCTGAGAGCACCGTGACTTGCCCAAGGTCACCCAGAAGGCTTCGTATGGAGGATCGGGGAATCAAACCCAGTTCTCCAGATCAGAGTCCACCATTTTCAACCACTGTTCCACTCACTGTTGACATTGTCAATCAAAGATGTGGAATCTGACTTGGAAATCATGTAAATAGATCCTTCTCTGGTTTCTGGGGCCATAGCTGGCCTTCCTCTCTAGGTCGACTTCCAAGAAACCAGAGGTTTCTTTATGAGTCACAGAAGTTTGTACAATCTTGCTGCCAAGCCCAACTGGTAGCTTTTAGGATCCCTGAAGTGACAGCGTTGGGAAGCATGAATGGATTAAAGATGGTTATTTTTCAGCTCGGAAGCTTCTATTATGTTTCAGCCACACCTTCTTAAATAGCTGGAAGCTCTCGTAAGTACTTTCTACCCCTCGCTTTTAGTCCTCCCCTGTCATATTCTTGGTTAATAGTAGCCTAATGGGGACTTGTTTTTCAGGTCATTAAAGCATCATAAAAGTTACAGAGTCCTTTAAAAATCCACCCTGATGGCCAATTCACATGGTATAAAGTACTCAGTCTCAGCTAGGCCAATGTCGTCACATCTTGGAAGCTAAGCAAGACTACAAGAACAGTCTTGCTGGATCCGATCAGGGCCCACCAAGTTCAGTGGTTTGTTCACACAGTGTCCAACCAGGTGCTTCTAGGAAGCCCACAAGAAAGACAATTGCAGCAACGTTATCCTGCCTGTGTTCCTCAGCACCTAATATAATAGGCATCCTCCTGTTACTGGAGAGAGAAACCATCAAGGAGGTTCCAGGGTTACTATGCAGAGGCAGGCAATGGCAAAGCACCTCTGAATTGCCTTGGAAATCTATGGCCGTGGTGGCGAACCTTTGGCACTCCAGATGTTATGGACTACAATTCCCATCAGCCCCTTCCAGCATGGCCAATTGGGGTCACTGTAATTCCACTGTGACTTGATGGGGGGAAAAAAGTATGCAGAGCATCCAGAGGTGTTTTGTATTAATGTAAATACAAGAGTTCTGTGTTTCCCTGGTGCATGAGAATTTGCTTATGATTGGGCCTAGACTGGAGCATATATGGAGAGTGGGGCTCATCCTCCTCACCCCGGCCATTTTCTAGACTTGAAATGCCACAAGATAGGAAGCAATTTGAGAGCCAGTGTGGCATACCGGTTAAGAGCAGCAGACTCTAATCTGGAGAGCCAGTTCGATTCCCCACTCTTCCACATGAGGCCTGCTGGGTAACCTTCCACCAGTCACAGTTCTCTCCAAACTTTCTCAGACCCAGCTATCTCACAAGGTGTCTATTACAGGGAAGGGAAAGTGATTGTAAACGGCTTTGAGATTCCTTGTGGTTGAGAAAAGTGGGGTATAAATCCAAACCCTCCTCTTCCTCCTTCTTCCTCTTCCTCCTCACTACCACCACCACCACCACCTCTGGAATGTTGGATCCCCTCTGGTTGGCTGTCCACAGTTTGAGAGATGCAACACCCTTGTTGTATAGAGATGTATCCACCCTTGTTTCTTTTGTTTGTTTTGTTTTCTCGTGCTGTTTTCATTCCACTCAGTTTAGTTGCTGTTGTGGTTTGTTTCTGCACCACTTTGATTCCACTTCTACACCATTTATGTGCAACTGATGCAAAAACAACGTTGAAAAATGCATAAATATTATGAGAAACATTTGGCATAGGTATTTGGGGTTTACTTTCACGCGAGAGAAGCAAAATTGACTTGGGGCATTCGGGATAAGAAGGAAGAAGAAGGGTTGGGTTTTATAGCCCGCTTTTCACTACCATAAGGAATCTCAGAGCAACTTACAAACTTGTTCCCTTCCCCTTCTCACGACACTTTGGGAGGTAGGTGGGACTGAGAGAGTTCTGGGAGAACTGTGACTGGCCCAAGGTCTCCCAGCAGGCTTCATGTGGAGGAGTGGCGCAACAAATCCAGTTCACCAGATAAGAGTCCACCACTCATGTGGACGAGTGGGGAAACAAACCTGGTTCAACAGATTAGACTCCACCACCGTTAACCACTGTACTAAGAAATTCCTTAGCATTCTTATTCACATTCCTAAAGCACTTTTGCAAAGGTGGGTTGCGTAATTGGGTCCCTTCTTTAGTCAAACAGGTCACTGCTTTGAGTCCTGCTAAATCCCAATTCTCACTTTCAGATCTGGATAGCGGCTGTTGCAATCGTGCCTTCTTGTGCTGTGTCTCTTTTCTGTCTAATAAGGATTAAGCGGCATCAAATTTCAAGCAACTTGTAGTGGGCTCTCCTGGTGTTTTCAAAGCAAGAGACAGAGTTGGTTTGCCGTCGCCTCCCGTTTGCGTAGCAACCCTGTTCTTCTTTGGTGGTTTCCCATCCAAATGTTAACCCTGGGCACCCCTTCTTAGCTTCCAAGTACTGAACAGCTCAGACTAGTCTGGGCTATCCAGGGTGTTTTCTTTCTTTCTTTCTTTCTTTCTTTCTTTCTTTCTTTCTTTCTTTCTTTCTTTCTTTCTCAGTTTTGCTAAAGAAAGGAGTCATCCTTCTCTGTTAGGGTGTAAGATGCTGGCTTCCAAAGACCGCATAGCCTTTTCCTGCTTTGTAAAAACCTGACAGTTTAGGCCAGGGGTAGGGAACCTTTAACACTCAAAGAGCCATTTGGACCCGTTTTCCACGGGAAAAGAAAACACTTGGAGCCGCAAATAATTTTTGACATTTAAAATAAAGATAACACTATATATACAGGGTGGTTTTTTTTTACCTTTTACTCCACTCATTCTGAGAAGCGCATGGATGCGCCCACCCTGCTGCCTGCAGGGCGGGCAAGGATGAAGCTCGGGTGGCTCGTACGCCTTGCACGCCGCCGAGAAAATACCGCCCAGGCTTCCAATGGAGGCGGGCGAGGGGAAGCCAGCGGTATCCCAGCCGACCGTGGGCGAGAAGTTGGTGCGCCCGCCCTGCCTGCAGGCGCGGGCAAGACGAGATACCGGCGGCCGCCTTCCGGCTCGTGGAGCCACAGTGCAAGGGCAGAAGAGCCGCATGCGGCTCTCGAGCCGCAGGTTCCCTACCCCTGGTTTAGGCTAATTGTTTTGATGGCCTGCGCCGTGTTCTCCCCTGAGAACTGTTCTACAAATTAGTAAAGGATATTTCTCCTAATATTGTTGATTATTATAGTTTACTGTCAAGCAGAGGCGTATCTAGGGAAGATGCAAAATCTTGAGTTTTCCTCCCCCACCCCCCACACCACCGTATGGGCAGCCGCCCTCCCACACCACAACCAAACAACTTTTTATGCCCCAGATCATCTCAAAGTCGGGGGGACCCAGGAAAAGGAGGAGGGATGTGGGGGCAATTTTCTGTCCCCCATGTGACCCATCGCGGGCCCTGCCTATTCCCTGCCTTCTTTTGCCTTAGTTCGGGCGCCTGTTTTAAACAACTTTTGTTTTAAAAAAACTTTTGTTGTTTTAATCTATATTGCTGCATAGGTTTTAAGGGGCTTAAGTTTTATGTTGTTGATTTGCTGTTCATTAGAGCCCTTCGGGGATGAGGTGGCCTATAAGTCTAATGAATGAATGAATGAATGAATGAATGAATGAATGAATGAATGAATGAATGAATGAATGAATGAATGAATGAATGAATGAATGAATGGCCATAGCCCGGGGACATTTGACTTCATATGTCCCCCTGGGCAGTATGCCCCTGCTGCCAAGGCCTAGTTGTAAAGATGGTTTGTTTCCGCAGGATTTGTGGTGCTGGTGGATTCCCTGTACATTTTGTTGTCTTCGGTTTTAACTGCTGTTCGTTGCTTTTAGATTCATGATGGAAAGGTGAGCTGTACATTGTCTGAGTAAATTGTACTAGCCTGAACCTTCGGTTTTCTGAAATCTCAGGAATGTAGGAGATTTATAGGACAGTGCCACATACCCATAACTTTTTTAAAAATTCCCCTTTATTGGATGACCTCAGGCTGAATACGTAAACTGACTCCTTGGAAGAGATCATCCGAAAGATCTGTCAGTGATGTATTTTGTGAGCTGTTTCACACATGCTAGCTGTTGTCTGACTCTGCGGTTATGGTTTCCCGGTTTCACTGTTGAGTCAGCACCTTTTTCTCATATTACAACATTCGATGAAATATTTAGGAGCCGACTGAGAGATGCAAGTAAAAGTTTGGAATTTGTGTCTGGTGCAAATTTTCTGGTGGAGCTTCTAGACAAAATTAGGGTTGCCAACCTCCAGGTGAGGCCTGGAGTTCACCCAGGACCACAACTGATCTCCAGAGTTCAGTTTCCCAGGAGAAAATGGACAAAGAAGAGATGAATTTGGATGTTTACCCCGCTTTTTTTCAACCATAAGGAGGCTTCAGAAGATGGACTTCATGGTATACCATAGATCAGTGGTGGCGAACCTTTGGCACTCCAGATGTTATGGACTACAATTCCCATCAGCCCCTTCCAGCATGGCCAATTGGCCATACTGGCAGGGGCTGGTGGGAATTGTAGTCCATAACATCTGGAGTGCCAAAGGTTCGCCACCATGGCCATAGATGTTTGGTGAAACCTTTCCGCAAATTCTGTTCTTCGCAGTCTGTGCCCCCAAATCTACAGACATTGTCCTAAACTGAACTTTGCCACCGGAATGGGACACCAATCACAATCTAGAGGACAGGTCACGAGGCCGACTGTAAAGGGATAAAGGATGTCTGTTTGACATTGTTTTGGACTATGTGGATTCAATGCGGATATATTAATAGGGAAATGGTTAAAGAAGTAGCGTTTTTACCTGGTGAAACCCCGGATGTGTGAAGAATTTATAGACTTGCCTGAAGCAGAGTATGTATGGATGAGCTGCTTGATTTCTACCTTGACATAGAATGTGTAACTTACTGAGAATGTGTAACTTACTGAGAATGTATAACTTACCGCCATGCTGTCAGGGGCTGATGGGAATTGTACATCTGGAGAGCCGCAGGTTGCAGACCCCTGTTCTAAATCAAAGCAAATTATAATGGAGTGCAGGTTGAAAAGGTAATGTAGGCTGGTAGTCCATAGTGTGGTATGAGTGGAAAGCAGACTCATTGCTAAAAGGTATCTGCTGAAAGCGTAACTCTAGTAAGCAACTGTCCTAATCAGCTTGGCGCCCTTCTAAGCCCATTGAAATCAATGGCTGATTACGCACAAGATCTTTGCTGGCATAGAGGAGACCAGTGATTGCCACAACAAGATTTCTTGTACGGACATATTTTCTGGAGCCCCGGTTTCACTTTCCACTCTCTTTGTGGTAAGCAAAACCACTTGTAGCATGATTTAAATCTCACTTTGCCACCAGAGTGGGACAGATTTGCCAGTGGGCACAGTGTTGCCCTGGACCTCTTCCCACGGCCAGCCCTCCTACTCCCTCACACGCTTTGCCTGCCTTCTCTCTCACCTTCCCCCTCTTCACGCTGTCGGCTTTTTCCTGCTTCCTGATCAAGAGATCAATAGATCAAGCTCTCATATGCGTAGTGGCAGGGGGAGAACCCCCCTCATCCCTGTCTTAACGTCTGTGTTCAGTCTCTCCTCCACCAGTGTATCCTCAGCACACAGCCCCAGTTGCCAGGTGCTCTGGAGCCTTCCTCTTCGCCCCCCCCCCCCCAATTCTGCCAGCTCCTTCCTACTTTTTGTGTCCCCTTATCTTTAGGCATAATTTGAATACTGCAGTCCAACCGTTTGAGTATGAGACCTTGGCCTTCCTCCCTCTACCTTCCCCCTAGCCGGAATCAGCTAGCTGTTGTGGGTTTCTGGGCTGTGTGGCCGTGTCTGGTGGTTTTAGCTCCTAATGTTTCACGCACATCTATGGCTGGCATCTTCAGAGGTCGGCCACAGGAAGATTTCTCTTACTCCACACCGTGCCATCAAGAGAAACACATCTTACCAAGGCATGCCTCTGAATGTGCTAGCCACATATATGGTGAAATGTTAGGAGTGAAAACCACCAGACCACAGCCACAGAGCCTGGGAAACCCACATCAGCCAGCTGATTGGCTCCCGGTGTTCCTTGGAGGTCTCCCATCCAAAAGAATTGCCAGGGTTGAGGCTGAGAGTAGATGATTGGCTCAAGGCCACCCAGAAAGTTTCCATGGCAGAGCAGGGATTCGAATGTGGGTTTCCCAAATCCTGGTTTGACACTTTAACCATTATACCACGCTGGACAAAAATCTAGCTTCCTATCGTTCACTTACAAATATGAAGGCCATCAGGGTACAACATCTTCAAAGCTGTACCACCCCTCTCAGAATTCAAAAGGTGATCACAGCCTTAACAAGGGCAGCAGGTGGGAGATGCAGCAAGATGTCCATGGTCCATTACTGGTCCTGATGAGGTTTGGGCCAATTGTTGGGGGGGAAAAACTTGTGCCATTTGGTTAAAGGCCAACTGTATAGGAAAAAGGACCATTCATTCATTCATTCATTCATTCATTCATTCATTCATTCATTCATTCATTCATTCATTCATTCATTCATTCATTCATTCATTCATTCATTCATTTGCTTTTTATACCACCCCATCCCCAAGGGGCTCCAGGTGGTGTACAACATAAAATCTCAGTACAGTTTTAAATATAATTGCTAAAACCCAAGAGGGAGGGACGGCGAGTCCCATTAGATGAGGAAGGGCCCAGATGTAAAGAGCCAAAAGAGGGGGGGGGGCACCTTCAGCGGCTGGTCCCTCCAAAGGCCTGGCAGAACAACTCTGTCTTACAGGCCCTGCGGAACTCACCAAGATGCCACAGGGCCCATCAACCACTTGACCGATTTAATCGAATCAGGAATGTGATCCAAAAGATGTATCTGAAAGAGGAGAAAGATTTCCCTCCCCCTTATCCCACCTGTCATTTCTGAGCACAAGTAAATCATATTGCTTTGTTCTCAAGCTCTTCATCTTTTCTTGGGAACAGAAGTGTTTATAAGCAGTTAATCTGAAACTCTCCTGGTGTTATTCTTTAACACTTCAGGAAACAGGCCATTGCTTTAAATTTATGACATGGCCAAATGCTGATGTTTATAAACTGTCAGATTGATTGCTACAGAGGGGAACATTTCTCTTAACAGCATGTCTTGACAGCTTGCATACTAATGTTGTCTTTCACAAAGCCATCTTCTTCTTCCCATTTTTATGTTCTGGGAGTCCTTTTAGGCTCTTTGAATGGATTGGGTCACAATAACCTCCACTCTAATATGCTTGAATGCAGAGGAAACAGTGATTTTAAAACATGCAGGTCTTGGATGGGATAACCTGCATTCTGATAGGTGGAACAACTTGATGACACAGAGCGGGAGGAGGATAACTCCCAGACTCGGACAGTTTGAGAGGCTTTTGGATCTGGATGTGTATGATCGAACTGCTAACTGCCTTGACTGTGCTAAACATCTCTTGAGGAGTGTAGTTCAATCAGTGGGTGTGACTGCTTCTACTGGTGCAGTCTGTGCTGTGTGAAGGCAATATAATACCCACACTAGAGAACTGGTAGTGGGTTATTGAGGGGTCCAAGCGGAGGTAGCCATATATATAACCAGGGAGGAATAGATTTTCCAGAGAGGGAAAAAGAATTCCTGGGGCTGGTTAGGGTTTTTTGGGGGGTTCTTGCTTTATTTACCTCCAGAGAGGGAGTTATGTTTATTTTGGGTTTTTAATTGAGGGAAGGCATGGGTACTTTGAGTAACGCCGGCCTGCTTTAGACCCTGGGTATAATAATCCATAAACAAGTACCAACTTTTGCAACTGTACCATCTAAATAATATCTGAAGTACATCTAAGTTATATCCAAAATAACATCTAAGCCTGTGCCTGAAAATAAAAAAACCCCTGTGTTTTAACCAAAGTTCGTATAAATGCATTTCGCCTACCTATTCTTTCCTTCCATCCAAGTTATCTCCCATTCCCATCTCCTTTCTGTTAAATGAACTTAGATTCTGTTTGTTGCTTAAATCTGTCTCTATAATATTATTCTGTGCCTTAAGAGGGGGTTTGCCGGAAAAGAAAAAAATCAATGGGCCCCTTTACCTTCTGGAAGAATATCAGGGCTGAGTAAAGTGTTTTTTTCCCACATGCTACCATCATAAGCAGATCAGTCCCTGCAGGGCCGGTGCGAAGGGGAACTGCTCCCGAGGCACACGTGTACCCTGTGCCCCTGCCACGCCCTCGGAACGCCCACACCATGCCCATGCACCGGAGCTCGCCCGGTGCATCCCACAACCCCCCCCCCTTGGCGCTATGCCACTGAGTCCCTGTAAAAAGGTGGGAAATCTGACAACCCTGGTCAGAGAGTGGTTATCCTGCCTCAGTGTGATAGGAAGATGATTGAGGAAGTCTGTTGCAGTTTCCTGGAAAGAAAAAAAACCCCACCAAGTACTGCATTATGATGGCCTTTGCTCAGGTATATCCTCTAATTGTTATGAATTTTGATTATATTTGTCCTTAAGATACTATAATCTGCATTTAAGATTGCCATCCTCTTGGTGAGGCCTAAAAATCTCCCAGGATTACAACTGAGCTGCAGATGACAGAGATCTGTTTCCCTGGAGAAAATGGCTGGTGTGGAGGGTGAATTCAATGGGATTTATACTTTACTGAGGTCCCTCCCCTTCCCAAACTGTGTCCTCCTCCTCCCCCCCCTCCCTGAAATCTCCCTCGATTTTCGAATGTAGAGTCGGCAATCCTATCTACAGTATGCATAAGGTACAATCTGTGAATGCAGCACAAGAACAGAACTTTTACATTTAAACTGCATGCTATTCTTTTTTTAATCTACAAGGTAGAACAGTAACTTAGATGGCATCAGGGAACAAAGACATCTCTGCAAGCTTGATTTAGGAGCCTAGCCAACAGATTCATTAATTGAAGCTGTTGCTTGCATAACCCAACAATTAAACAGTGCTTGAATTAGGACAGGAAAGGTAAATAGCTTCTTGATGCATTACGGCCAAACCGATGTGCCCACAGCCTTTGCAAAACAGTAGCAGAGGGACCCATCACAAAAGAACATGAGTTGGATGACCTCCTCCTGATTTGAAGAGCCAAACTAGGGAGGATCCTGGGAGATCCATGAATGGATCTGAGCTTTTGAAATGAAAGAGCAACTGGGGAAAGTATTGTTCATGTCAGAAGTGACGTGAGTTTAATCCTTCTGCCTGTGAGCTTTCTCAGATCAAAGTTGACATACCTACCCCATCCCTGCCCTGTATTATTAGCCCTGACAAAGAGGTAAAGGTAAGTCCCCAGTTCAAGCACTGGGATATTACTGACTCATGGAGTGTTGTCACATCATGAGGTTTACTAGGCAGAGCATGTTTACAGGTTGGTTTGCCCTTGCCTTCCCCTGTCTTGTATACTTTACCCCCATCTAGCTGGGTACTCCTTTTACTGACCTCAGAAGGATAAAAGGCTTCAGACGGCTACCTGAAACTGACTTCTGTCGGGCTCGAACTCAGGGGGCGAGCAGAGCTTTGTCTGCAGTATTCCAGCTTACCACTGTGCACCACGGGGCTCCTTCTGACAAAGAGTTCCAGGACTGGTGGGGGGAGGTTCCCCCCATTCAAATTAAAGTATTTCCACTGGCGCCTGAAGGGGACTGGTAAGCAACTGGTATTTCCTTGGCTTAGTCCATATGTGGTTCTAGTCCACTTTCAGGATTTCCTTCTTCCTGGAAGATGTGTGGAGGGAGGTGCTCTATTTGACTACATCTCCAGAAGCACTCATTTTGTGTTTTGCCCGCCTCCTGTGGTAGCCATTTTGGAGTGGTGCTCACCACCCCTCTTCAAATTCCCAAGGTGATCACAGCCTTAAAAATTTGGAGACCCCTGTCCTCCACTGTAGCCCGAGACTTAACTGGGAACCTCCATTGCTGCTGTTGCCCATAAATAAATGCTGACCCTTAGCCGACCACCAAATTAAAGCAGTTGAAACCTGGAATCCCTCTTTCAAGCAGGGCAGAGAGAACTCAGCTAACATCAAACACAACATTTCCTCTGTACATTAAAGTAACAGTTCACAAACAACCTCAAGATTTGCAGCACTGTTAACCTGCCTGTAAATTGTTGCAGTCTCGTGGTGCCTGCTATTGAACGCTGAATGCTTGACCTTAGTCAATTGGTGTTGGTGCCGCAAACTGTGCGAGGAGGTGGTAAATAACTCAGGTTTGCCTTGGCAGTCTGTCTGCTAGGCTTGCAGCTCCTAAGGTTATTAACAAGAGAAGAAGTATTGAGCTCTGAGGGCGAGGGAAGCAGCCGATATCTATTAAACATGTGAGCGGTTTGAAGTCCCAATTGCTGCGGAGAGCAAGCTCAGCAACAGATTAGATTTCCAGAGATGGTAGAACAAAGCCAGGGTACAGAAAAGCCAAAAATATGTTGAAAAGATCAGACCAGTATTGAACGAGCACAAAAGGCCGCCATGTTGTAGGGCTCTGATACTGTTTCCGTGTGGGAATCGGACAGGAAGCTGTGTGGCAGAAGCTTGTGCTAGCGTGGAAATATTTCAGAAGTGGGATATGGCTGCAGAGGATGAGAGTTGCATAAAATTTATTTATTGATTGATTGATTGATTGATTGATTGTTTAATCTTATATACCGCCCTATCCCCGAAGGGCTCTGGGCGGTGTACAACAAAGTCAAATCCTAATACAGCTAAACACAAACAAGATTAAACAATTAAACATCTATACAATAAATTACTAATCCCTTTTTTAAAACAGCAGTTAAAATCAAATTCAAATGTCAAGTTTCAGAAATTCAAAGGCACCCCGCAAACCCACTGTTAAAAACCCTCCCCGGCGGGAAGACTGCTAGCTCCGTCAGTAAGGTGTAAAATATAGGCAGAGACGAGAACAGAAGGGGGGCACCATCAACTGCTGGTTACTCCAAAGGCCCGGTGGAACAACTCAGTCTTACAGGCCCTGCTGAATTCACCAAGGTCCCGCAGGGCCCAGACAGCTGGAGGAAGAGTGTTCCACCAGGCCGGGGCCAGGGCCGTAAAAGCCCTGGTCCGCGTGGAGGCCAGCCGTATCATCGAGGGGCCGGGGACTACCAGCAAATTGGCCTCTGCTGAACGCAGAGGCCGAGTAGGGACGTCTGGGGTAATGCGGTCCCAAAGGTACGAAGGTCCCAGGCCGCGTAAGGCCTTAAAGGTCAAAACCCATACCTTGAAGATGATTCGGAACTCGACTGGGAGCCAGTGCAAGCAGCGTAGCACAGGCTGGATGTGATCTCGGAAGGCGCCGCCTGAAAGCAATCGAGCCGCTGCATTTTGGACCAGTTGTAGCTTCCGAATCAAAATGTGCCTTGCAAGATCCAGGGAGTAACATGTGGTCAATCTGCTGTGTTTTTGCTCCACGTACATGTTGCGTCCTGTTTCCAGGTTATCATCAGAACAAATGGATGCAAAGAAAAGGGGAGAAAAAAACTTGACCCCCAACTATATCTGCATTTCTATAAGGAGTCAGCTAACTACAGTACAACAGTATCTAATATATATTAAATTAGTGTACACATTAGACAGAATAAAAATGGCTAGTTAAAAACATAGGTTCTGGGAACCAGATCCCATCAGATATTGTTCATAAATCTCACAAATAACAATACAGGTATTACAGTGGGTGAATATATCAAATTACCAGCAAAACCATACATGTTTCAGCTCTTACAGTCTTCTTCAGTGGTCAATGAGATATTTTTAAAAACACAAATTCACCGGTTGATGTATCAATTCAAACCAGGAGTTGCTTTCTGAAAATTCAATAAACAGAAAGGGGGAAGAAATAATTATAATAAATATTCAGATATAATTTTGATTTAATAACAGATTGTTTTAATTTAAAAAGGGGGGAAATTAAAGAAGTTTCTACTTGTGCAGTGGATAAGGATCTACTTCTGTCATCAGACCAACCCTATGAAGTAGGCTGGGATGAAGGATAACTGTGTAAGTGAGTAGCCCAGGTCTACCCAATAAGCTTCACAGCATTTGAACCCAGACCTCTTCAGGGCTAAAGCAATATTTTAACCACTGTATCATCCTGGCTCTTAGAGAGGGGCCTCTGGGAAGACACCAAATAGAAAGCAGCTGTCCTTTCTTTGTCCCTAAAATCTGGTATTTTCCAGTATAATGCCTCTAACCATGGAGGCTCCATTTAGCCATTATGGTAATCAACAATCGGTAGACTTCCACGGCAGGATTCAACTGGTTCTGGTGGGTTTTTGAGGCTGTGTGGCCATGGTTTGGTGGATCTTGTTCCTAATGATCTGCCTGCATCTGTGGCTGGCATCTTCACAGGTGTATCACAGAGGGAAGTCTGTTACACACTTCCCCCTGTGATACCTCATGCCAGCCACAGATGCAGGCGAAACGTTGGGACCAAGATCCACCAGACCACAGCCACGCAGCCCGGAAAACCCACCACAACCAATCGGTAGACCTCTCCTCCATCAATGTGCTGACTTATTTTTGAAGCTAGGTAAATTAGTGGCTATCACCCCATGCTGTGGGAGTGGATTACACAGTCAGATTATACATTATCTTGAGTATGTTACCAATCAGTTTCTTAATGGGGATTTCAATTCTGTTTGTATGAGTGGTGGAGAAACAGACTCCTCTTTTCTTGAATAAAATTCTAAAAATACATATATGCAGGAAATCAGGGTTGGTGATGGTGGGAGTGTTTTGTTTTTTTAAGTAAGTAATCGTAAGAGGTGTTGAATGCAAGCACTCAAGAAACAGACCCTGTCCTAGGTTCATTCCTCTCAGCCTGTCTCTTCCAGTTTATATCATAATTTATTTCTTGCAATTCATCAATGGTGGATTCTGCACAGCACACATATAACATTTTAAAGACGTTATATATAGCATTTTGGGCAAGAACTTGGCATAGCTTTCTTCCCCAAAGCTACTTAGGCCCGTTATATTTCTCCAAGCCCAGGTTTTTCAAAGATTGCTAAACAGCTTGCTTAAAAAAAACTTACCTACTTGACAAATACACACGTCTAATAATTAAATTTGGTATCAGTTGTAGATGCCGATTATAATGCTAAGCCAAGGTTTTGCAGATAAGATGGGATGTGAAAGAAGAGAGAAATAATTATGCACGGTGCTCAGGGCCTGGATGTCAGGCGTAGGAGGCAGCAAAACAAAAGGCCTGTTTTAAATTGCATTGATTGGGTTATAGATCAGTCCGATAAAGAATTACACCCTTCTAAGCTGTGGATTTACAAGTCACTGTGGTATGAGAGCCAGCATGTTAAAAAGTTTAGACTAGGGAAGATCTGGGAAGCCTGGGTTTGAATCACCACTCTGCTATGGAAGTTTGCTGGGTGACTTTGGGGCAGTCATTGGGCGTTTCCCCACTTGCCATGACCCCCCTATGCCGCGCGCTGCTCTCAGTGCACGTCATTTCTGGTGCGCGCCCGGGGTCATCAAAAGGCGCCGTTTGGAAGAGGAATGACGCGCGCTGAGGGGGCGCAACAGCGGCAGCGTCGGGGCGGCTGCGTTGTCGCTGCCCCTGTTGTGGGGAGTGCTGGGGGACCCCGCGCTACTTGCCTACAGTAGCGCGCAGCTGCTGGTATGTGGGGAAACGCCCATTCTCTCTCATCCTCGCTTACTTCATAAAGGGCGACAGGTATATTTACAAATATATAATCCTGTCAAGCAGAGTAACGAGCAGAAATGTGGATTGTGTGGCATGTTAAATTACAATAGTTATATCTCAAAAGACCAGCCGTTTTACCTCAGAAGTTCATAAACATAAGGAGAACTTTACTTTAACTGAGAGAGAAAAAATATACCATATATACATATCAACAAAGTATCACATATATATGGTTACATTCACGGCTCATTGTTTGTTACAGTTTAGGTTGTGATAGTAAGCATTTTACAGTATCTTTAGTCAAGGCACTTTTTACATAGCATTGGTTAGCAGTACACAGAGAAACCTCTCTTCTCTCAGACAGTCAGGGAAAAACAGTATGCTACCAACGGATTTTAACTGTCACCTTTAGAATGATTGTGCAGCTTCCCAGAATTCCCTTCTGCTTGTGCTGCTGCTGCATGCAAACAAGGCTGAAAATGGGTGACTTTGGGGCAGTCATTCTCTCTCATCCTCGCCTACTTCATAGGGCTGTTGTTGTGCAGGTGAAATGGAGGACAGGAGGACAACACATTGTGTCCCCGTTTAGAAACAAATGGATGAAAAATGAACTTACAAAGGCATAACCGTATTTAGGGGTTGCCTGTAAACTGGTTTGCATCAGGGGCTGATTTAGTTTGCAAGAAAGCTGTAGTCAGGCAGTAAAACCAGACTTCTGTATTTTTCGTTTTTATTTCTCTGCCCTGACCTCAGTAGAAGATTCCCTCTGGGCATTGCTGGTTGTTGGGGGGGAAAAACCCAGGATCTGATCTTCTTTCCTAACGATGATAAATTTATTCCTTAAAGCGCGCAGATTTGATTCCCGGGAAATGCTTATTCTTCTAAGTGTAACTCCAGATGCAGCTCTTGTTCATATATAATCTCTCCTTTTTAAAAAAACAACAAAACAGACACTTCATAAATGCAGACAGTTTAAAAATAGCTGAACCGGGGGTCCCTCATGTGCCTCGTTTAGAGAAAGGGAGGGAGGATCTTGCAAATAGCTTTTCTGGCTGCAAAGCGCTGCTGGAGAAATGGAAATGGAGATGAAAGGGCTAGACGAGTTCCTGGTTGTCGACACATGCCGCGTTCAGGCTGAGTCTGAGTATTTTAAAATACATATGGATAAGGCTGACTGCAGGACTGTGGGAAACTTGAGGTCCGTGGCTCAGGCAACAAACTTCCAGCGATGGCTCCCACCTTCCTCACATGGGTCAAGGGTTACCTCTTGCTTGGCCTTGGCAGGGGAGGTTGCTGGTGGTTGGCAGCGATTCTGATGTCCCCTCATGGATAGGCTGACCAGCCGTCCCGCTTTTGGCGGGACCGTCACGCCTTTGGACAATTTGTCCAGCGTCCCGCGGGTTCTACAAATTGTCCTGATTTTGGGGAGGCTGCTGCACTGCCTTGGGGGCGCAAGGCAGTGCGGCAGCCTCCCGTGCGCCCGGCCGCAGGAGCGCATGGCCTTCTGGGGCTTGCCGTTTGCCGCTCTGTCACAGCGGCAAACGGCATGGAGTTCTGTTCAGAGTCATGGAGTTCTGTTCAGAGTCCCTGAGACTGCCCCTGTCTGTGCTTCAACCTGCAGAAGTGAGCAGGAGGTGACCAGAGACAGGGCTTTTCCAGTGTTGGCACCTTCTCTTTGCAATACTGTTTCTCTTGAGACTTATCTGACAGCTTCCCTATTATCCTGAGAACCAGCATGGTGTAGTGGTTAAAAGCGGGTGGACTCTAATCTGTAGAACTGGGTTTGATTCCTCACTCCTCCACATGAATGCTGGACTCTGAACTGGTTAATTGGATTTGTTTCCCCGCTCCTCCACATGAGGCCTGCTGGGTGACCCTGGGTTAGACACAGTTCTCTCAAAACTTTCTCAGCCCCACCTACCCCCCTTGTGGGGAGAGGAAGGGAAAGGAGTTTGTAAGTCTCCTTGAGTCTCACAAGAGAGAATGGCAGGATACAAATACAAACTATTACTCCTCCTTGGAAAAATAGTTTTGTTACCCAGGTTTTTCACTGAGGGTTACCTCTGTTTATGCTTCTAGTTGTGAGGGACATTTTATGAATATCTCCTGAATACTATTTAATGCTCTTTGATGCCTGTGGCTTGTTTTAGTGGCTTGTTTAATATTGATAACTCTTGTATTGTTTTTCCCCTATTTTATTGTATTGTTTTTACTTCATGAGTCACCTTGAGGAAGTTTCTGGTGAGGCATCATATTGATTTCCCCATTAAATGCTACAATGAATAATTTTTTGCTGCTATTCTGGTGCACATCTTACAATGCTATCCTGATGGTGAATACTGATGATGATGATGAGGAGTAGTAGTTTGGATTTATATCCCCCCTTTCTCTCCAGTAAGGAGACTCAAGGGGGCTGACAGTCTCCTCTCCCTTCCCTTCTGTGAAGTGTGTGGGGCTGAGAGCACTCCGAAGAACTGTGACTTGTTCTTCGGTCACCCAGCTGGCTTGTGTTGGAGTGCACAAACTAATCTGGATCCCCAGATAAACCTCCACAGCTCAAGTGGCAGAGTGCGGAACCAAACCCTGTTCTCCAAATTAGAGTTCACTTGCTCTTAACCACTGTGCCACTGCTGTTCTTGTAAATCTCATGAAGTTCAGTGGGACTTGCTCCCTAACAAGTGCGTTTAGAATTGCAGCCTCTGATAATGATCTAATAGGACTATCAGTTTATTAATAATCAGATCAAATTGAAACTGCATATCTTTCCACATGAAGACAATTTTCAAGAAAAAGGCTTCATTGCTCTACTATTAGAAGAGGAGTCGTAGCAGAAAAGCATCCTCTTAGAAGAGACTAAATTTGCCAGGAGGGAGCAAATGGGGGAGCAAGGACATGTCACAGTGTTATTTTTGGATAGAACAGGAAGTGACAGTAGGTAACTCTAGGAATCACCAGAATCTATGGCAAAACCTCCTGGGTTGTATATCCCCAGAAGTAACATTCCAGCACAGAAGACAGCAGCCATTCTCTCTTCATTTTTCTCCAGCTGCTGCTCAGAGAGGATCAAAAGGAGGCTTCCCTCAGAGTGGGATAATAATGACAGAAGTCACATTTTTCTAATTTCTTTTTTTTTTGTGGTGTTTTGTTTACTTCGTTTCTAGCTTGCCATTCTCAGTCCTTGTCCAGGGAGGGCCTCCTCAAAGACAGCACTTGTCGTGTGCTGTTTTCATTTGGGAAGAAAACACAAAGTTCTGAACATCTTCTGATCTGTGCAGGCCA
Organism: Sphaerodactylus townsendi; assembly: GCF_021028975.2. Classification (NCBI taxonomy): domain Eukaryota; kingdom Metazoa; phylum Chordata; class Lepidosauria; order Squamata; family Sphaerodactylidae; genus Sphaerodactylus; species Sphaerodactylus townsendi. Next base: position 21,872,917 of record NC_059430.1, read on the forward strand.
TATGAGCTGAGCATATATGGAAGTCTATTACCCCAGGCCTTTTTCTGTCTGCCTTCTGAGAAGCCGAGGTCTGGCTGCATGCATGGTTTCCCATTCCTTCCATTTTAGAGTCATAAGAACATAAGAAAGAGCCTGCTGGATCAGACCATAGTCCATCTAGTCCAGCACTCTGCTACTCACAGTGGCCCACCAGGTGCCTTTGGGAGCTCACATGCAGGAGGTGAAAGCAATGGCCTTCTGCTGCTGCTGTTCCCGAGCACCTGGTCTGTTAAGGCATTTGCAACCTCAGATCAAGAAGGATCAAGATTGGTAGCCAGAGATCGACTTCTCCTCCATAAATCTGCCCAAGCCCCTTTTAAAGTTATCCAGGTTAGTGGCCATCACCACCTCCTGTGACAGCATATTCCAAACACCAACCACACGTTGCATGAAGAAGTGTTTCCTTTTATTAGTCCTAATTCTTCCCCCCAGCATTTTCAATGTATGCCCCCTGGTTCTAGTATTGTGAGAAACCCCTATGAGCTAGACTGTGCTGAGAGACAGTCACTTTTCTACCATGAACTGGAACACATGTCCTACCACAAAGCTGAAATCACCTCCCAGTTTGTTCCCAGTTCCTTACTCATATTTCCTAGATCCTAAATCCTGAGGACAGTTTAAAAGCTCTGCACTCCAAGGTCTGTATGATGTGTGATGGTCCTAACCTTATTTTGGGGTGCAGAGCTTTGAAATTGTCCTCAGGATTCAGGAACTGGGAACTAGGAACAAACTGGGAACGAACTTCAGCCTTGTCATCTTGCACAGCATCAGTCACAGTTGCTGACAACCTGGAGAAATAACACCCTGTCCCTTAATGTGTGGAAATGAGCAGGTGAAACTTTTTATGGCATGGTGTTAGGTCTCGAGCCTTGAATCAATAAAGGGACTTGCAAGAAGATATCCCCTTTGTTCAGAAACAATCCCCCCTCCCATTTTCCCAAAAAAATGTGGGAAAAGTGTTACTTTGGAGCCCAAGTGCCCCAAGGTCAGCGACAGATAGAGATAAACCCCCCTGGGCTTGTACCCTCATGGAGCAACGGAAACATCCCATTTCCCATGGGAGTAGACTGTGTCAGAGAAGCCTAGTTATCTACCAAAGCATGTGAAACCATAGCAGAAAGATCAAGGCAAGAACGTTCCCATTACAGCAGTAATAACATATAGCAGGCTAAGTACATATATCTGAAAACAGTTGCATTGTCAGGAATGCATCTGAATCACCCAGATACAATCATTGTCCATATATTATGTAGCGATTACATGGAGTTAGGAATGCACCTCAATCAACTAGGTGCCATCCCTGATACATGGGGGTAAATGGCATAACTTGGTAAATAAGCATCCCACTCGGCTGCCATTCTAGCATTGACTGAACGCTCTTCCTCTTCAGCTTCTGTGGCATTTTATTGAACTTTTCAAACAGGCCTTGTTTACTTGAAGAAAGGTTTTAATCACTGTTCCCCCCCCCTTTCTTTCTCTCCTGAATTTTGCACACCCAATTTTACTCATGCTCTGTGATCACACAGAGCAGCAAGAATCCAGAAAGATAGGGGATTATTCCCAAGTGTGTAATTGTTCCTGGAAAAGGAAAAAAATAGTGACGTGGTAGATAGAAGGAAAAGCCTGAGGCAAATCATTTGTGCGTGGGCTGCTGCTGACCAAAAGTACAGAACCATACAACGCTGTGTGGTAATTTGAGCCCTGGGCTTCAGACAGGAAAACTGGGGTTCAAATCCAAGGAGAGTTTTCTTCATATTGCAGCCTAAAGTACTGTTTTGAGTTATTTGGGAGGAAGGATGAGGGAAAATATTGCAAAAAGCCATGAGTCCACTTTTGATTTCTTTTTCTTTGCCTCAAAGATCCCCTCTGGTGTATCTTGTGAAATATTAGTATAGCGTGTTGCCTGATAACAGTCAAGTGTGAAACGTGGGGATTGATTCAAGTTATTGATTTATGAAAACAATAGGAAAGCTTTCATATTAAGAAACTGACCAAGCGAAGAAAAATAATGTAAGAAAAATGTGGTCATAAATTACAGTATTCAAAACCTCAAAGGAAATCACTCTGGGGATCTTGCAGACTGTCGGGCTTGCATGCTGCAAAGTAAAATAAGTAAAAGCACCCCCCCCCCCCAAACTATCCAACCTTGTTCTGTGCAGCATGAATAAATTAAAAGGATCAAGAAAATCTGTAAGTTTCAAGCTAGGCTTACAAGTGACCCTAGCAGTGGCGTAGGAGGTTAAGAGCTCTTGTATCTAATCTGGAGGAACCGGGTTTGATTCCCAGCTCTGCCACCTGAGCTGTGGAGGCTTATCTGGGGAATTCAGACTAGCCTGTACACTCCCACACACGCCAGCTGGGTGACCTTGGGCTAGTCACAGCTTCTCGGAGCTCTCTCAGCCCCACCTACCTCACAGGGTGTTTGTTGTGAGGGGGGAAGGGCAAGGAGATTGTAAGCTCCTTTGAGTCTCCTACAGGAGAGAAAGGGGGGATATAAATCCAAACTCCTCCTCTTCTTCTTCTTCTTCTTCTTCTTCTTCTTTTCTTCTTCTTCTTCTTCTTCTTCTTCTGCTTCTGCTTCTGCTTCTGCTTCTGCTTCTGCTTCTGCTTCTTCTGCTTCTGCTTCTTCTTCTGCTTCTTCTGCTTCTTCTGCTTCTTCTGCTTCTGCTTCTGCTTCTTCTGCTTCTTCTGCTTCTTCTGCTTCTGCTTCTGCTTCTCTTCTTCGTGTGCAGCTCTCTCTTTCTCAGTTGGATCATCAACCAGGACCAATTCTTGCATTAAAGTCACTACAGTTGATAAAATCAGAGATCAAAATAGAAGAAAAAATATCACTAATTCTACCTGTCCCTGTATACATCCTTGAACAGCTATACAGGCGTTGAGCAGCACTTTAGAGACCAACCGGATTTTCAGGGTATGAGACACCCGATAAAGGAAACTTCGACTCTCAAAAGCTGATATTCTGAAAATCTTATTGATCTCTAAGGATTCATTCTATCTGCTGAAGACCAACATGGCTACCCTCTGAAACAATCTATATAAATCTGGTTTAGATGCACTATCACATTTATATCCACCATATTCACTTTCCTTGGCTGTTTGGTTAACCAAGTTTATCTATATCCAGTTTCCTTTCTTCGCTGCTTTTCTGTCAACTCCTCATTTCCCCGACTGCTTCCCACGGCTGGCTGTAGAACTCTTTTGACTTCCTGTCAATCATCTGTGCAGTTCTGCACCCCAACCTACCACAGGCAAGCCTTTTAAGTTCTGTGTTTCCTTTTCTGACCCTCATGTCCTCCACTGATTTCTTTTTCTTTTAACTTTAGAGCATGGGGTGGAGATGAAAACACTGATTTTGTCGTGAGCAATACTGATCTAGATCTAGATTTATGCACTGGCTTATTCAAGTCAGTTTAACAAATCCTTGCACAAAAGTCCCTATTCAAGTCCTTTAACTAAAGTTAACTAGTTAATATAGGTATACCCCACCTTTCCTTTTGGACAAAGCTTTCCTGCAATCTAAGGAGACTTCCTCCAACTTAAAGGTTCTTTTTCTGTTGGCGAAAGTGCCATTCTCCTACAAGAAAAGGCTGAGTGATTTGGAAATGTTCAGTCTGAAGAGAAAGAGATGGGGGGACGGGGACGCGACTGCTCTATTTAAGTATGTCAAGGGCTGTCAGAGGAGGGCAGGGAACTAAGGATAGGACCCACAATAATGGGTATAAGTTATGGGCAGAAAGGTTCCAGTTGGACATTAGGGAAAATGTTTCTTGCAGCGAGAGTAGTTTAGCAGTGAAGAGGTTGTGGGCTCGTCCTCTCTGGCACTTGTCAATGATACTTTAGGCTAGTTGTTCCCAATCTTTTTTCACTCGCATACCCCCTGGCAACCCATTTCCCTAAAACTAGATCCCAATGTTAACAAACCTATTACATATTTTTTTTCATGTATCCCCAAACACTCTGGCGCGCACCCATGGGGATAAATGTACCCCAGGTTGGGAACCATTGTTTTAGGCTGATCCTGCGTTGAACAGGGAGTTAGGCTAGATGGCCTGTATGGCCCCTTCCAATTCTATTCTATCTATCTATATAAAAATCTATCAGTGCATTTTTCTGCTGACAGGTAATCTCCCAAACTACTGGACCGATTGCTTTGAAATTTTCACACAACGTTGCATTCGTGTGCGACCAGGTTTCCATACTGTTTCCACACCTCCTGTTGTGTACATGTCACAACTGTGCCAGTTATTGTGTACATGCCACACCTGTGACAGTTGGAACCACAGTTCTGTTCCGCAACAGCGCCATCTGCTGGCCGTCAAAGCAACACCCTCTGATACAAGGGAAACAACCATGCCTTCCTTGAAAACCGCTGGAGTGAAAAAGTGCCAACTGGAGTGAAAAAGATGGGGTCCGCCATCTGGACATGGCCCACCCACCCTAGCTGAGGAAGGGGAAGGTGAGGGAGGGTCTGGGTGTTTGCTGGACCAAACGCTCTGAAATTTGAATACAACGTACCTCATGCCTCCCAGCGTGTTTTAAGCTAGGCAATTCGCCTGCAAGGGAAGGGAGTAAAAGAGACAGGGCCCGCCACCAGAACATGGCCCGCCCACCTTAGCAGAGGAAGGGGAACGTTAGGGAGGGACGGGGCTGGGTGCCATGCAAGGGAATGGAAGAGAGGGAGGGGAGTGAGGGGTCCCTTGCCCCTCCCCTCCCTTGCAAGCATTGTGCAATGACACATGTTCGAACCGTTCGCTTCCCCCTTTTTTTCTTTTCCACTTCACCAGACTGAGCCACAGCAACGTGTGGCCGGGCCCGCTAGTGATTCTATATTAGAGGAAAGAGTAGGGCGAAGAAAGGTTACTTGGAGGATGGTTGGATCCACACCACCATCTGCTTGGACAAGCGGTGGCACTAAAGGATCTCAGGCTGATATCTTTTACATTACCCTCCATCACATGTTCCTTATAGATTCTGTAGATCTTGGACCTTCTGCAGCTATTCCACTGAGGTACATCCCCTCTGGAATTTAAGAGTTATTTCCCTGGGCCTCTGAAAGCAGCCAGGGGGCTGGTGCACTATTGTGCTGTTCTTTATTCACCCAGAGTGCGCTTTTTCAAGAGAATCTATCCATGTACTTTACAGCTTCAACGGATGGCACTAGAGCGCATTAGCATAGACCTTTCAGACCCTGAAGGCTTTTATCATCCTTGCCTGAATCACTTCCAGTGATTTTGTTGTTGTTGAAGTCCTTTAGCATTTCACCCCAGTCCTGAAGGGTGAGAAACATCTCCTTTCATGTGACACAAAAGGCTCGTGTGACTTTCCTGGCCCGTTTGAAGCACTGCTGTTTGACACTTCAGATGATACATTTAGACTGTGAACAAAGGGACTTTTGATATTGGGGCTTTTGACACCTTGGATGACCCAGATGCAACCCTCCATTTTTCCCCTCAGACTGTCAACATGATGTAGTATACAGTTCAAACAACCCAAGAGTCCTCTTGAGTTGTCTTTTCACAATCCCCATGTAGCCATCTGCTACTACTTCCTGACAAGAATCTTGAGTGTCCAAGAAAATACGCCATCAACAGAGCAAGGAATTAGCAATAAATCTGTCTCTGACTGTGGCCAAGTGGTAGAATCGCACAGTCAAAGACATGAGTCTGATGTCTTCAGTATTGGCCCGGGCAATGTGATCAGTAAAGATCTCTGTGGCCCACTACATTGTTGACACTTTGGTTTGATTGGTTTGCTGTCCAGGACCATTTTTACCTCATTAAAAATACAGATTTTTAAGAAATATGAACTTTATTTTTTAATTTTCTTTCTGCACATACATTCAAGGCCACCCCCATGAGAGGAAAGAATAGATATTTTTGTCAGCATTGCGAAAAATATAGGAGCCACTTTGCTTTCTGTGCGTCTTTGCTTGGGCACTGGGAATGTTATGGAAATCACAGTAATTCCTTGTCAGTGTATATCTTCACTTGAAGACAGCTGTCCAGCTAGAAGACAGACAGATCACGTAGAAAGCTTGAAAACAACCCGGCAGCTTTCATTGGGTACAGAACGATGTTGGTCAATATTTATTTTGCTACTGAATTTATATCGCATCTTTCTGCCCGGTGAGCAACTTATATGATTCTCCTCTCCTCCATTTTAACCTCACAACTCTGTAAAGTAAGTTAGACTTAGAATATGTGACAGGCCTTCTTTGCGGGTTTTTAACAAGAGGATGGATGGCTATCTGACAGGAGTACTTTGTGTGTTCCTGCATTGCAGGGGGATGGACATAATAGCCCTTGGGGTCTCTTCCAACTCTATGATTCTAGACCCAAGATCACCTAACAAGTTCGGTGGCAGAGTGGAGCTAAGATTCTGTCTCTGGGTAAGAAGCAGGAGGAGTAGTAGTTTGGATTTATACCCCATCTTTGGTCAAATTCCCACTGAAAATTAAATGTAGATACAACCAAGATTAACCGCACCTTTTCAACCAGGTTCCAACCTCCTCATTACAGCATGTTTCTAGTGCAGACATCTAGGCCTGCCTCAGATTCCAGAAATGTCACAATTCCCACTACCATGCGATCCGCTTGGTGGGCCTATTCTGATTGGCTGTCATGCCGTGGTGGGGCAGGAACTTTTTTTTTACCGTGAAAAATGTGCTGACATCAGCACAGCACGTTATCCCCACCCAAGCATCTCTCTTCTCATTGGTTATCACGCTATCATGAGAACTGTAATACGGAGTCTCGCTAGCGCGTTGTTTCCCGAATTTGCCAAATAACCACATATTTGCCTGTAGCTAGCAAACTTGAGGAACGCTCATTTGAGCATCTCCCGTTCTCCCGTGCACTCATTCTCTTGTTCTCTCGTTCCGTTGGGTGCACGTCCAAAATAAAACGAAAACGAAAATAAAGAGGCTGTGCGCGCATCGCACACAGCCCACCGCGCTCCTATTGGATGGAAGGCATCTGCATCACTCTCCATGGTGGCAAATTAGAAACTAAAGCAGATCCCTGAACCTGTCCACTGATCTGCATCGGAGACATGTTTCTAAAAAAGGTGCACTAACAAGCAGGTTGGGGAGAAACATGGGATAAGGGGTGGGGGAAGCGACAGACCCAGGAAGAATCTGTGTTTGGCGGTTCAGGTGTGGGGAGATCTGGAGGAAACCTAGATAATTCAGGAGACTGTCCCAGGATTAATCGCCAGTGGGGAATCGGAGTCTCAAGGTGGTTTACAATCTCCTTTCCTTTTCTCTCCCCACAACAGACACCTTGTGAGGTAGGATGGGCTGAGAGAGTTACGAAGAACTGTGACTAGCCAAGGTCACCCAGCAGGAATGTAGGAGTGTGGGAATCCATCTGGTTCACCAGATAAGCCTCTGCCACTCAGGTGGAGGAGTGGGGGAATCAAACCTGGTTCTCCAGATTAGAATCCACCTGTTCTTAACCACTCACCACGCTGGCCTGTGGGGGGGGGGGGGGATATTATTGTCCAGCATAGATTATCATTAATGGTTCACTGAACCTGTTTAGTTGAGAGATGTATGTTTTAGCTATATAGGCCCAAAGGAAACAAAAACAGAGCACCACTGTTGGTTTCATAAAGCTCTCAGCTCAAACCTGTTCAGTGCATCGCTAACAATCTACAGCAGTGGTTCTCAACCTACTTAATGCCACGACCCTTTAATACAGTTCCTCGTGTTGTGGTGACCCCCAACCCTAACGTTTATCCATTTTACAGATGGAGAACACTGATGCAGAGAGTCTTAGGCGACCCCGTGAAAGGGTCATCTGACCCCCAAAGGAGTCCCGACCCCCTGGTTGAGAACCACTGATGTACAGTCTATGTTGGGAGAAGAGCATCTCTGAGATGTGCCACAGTTATTACCTCTCTGTGGCTTGTGGGTTATATCCTCTGCATTTGGTTAGCGATGAATGATTAACTTAGAAGGGGCTTGCAGAGAGCTGTGTTCCATTCATTTAATAACAGAGAAATATTGGTTCTCTCAACATAGGACACCTGGGTAATCATTTTCAGCATGGGAATCTATGTCTGCAATGATATCAAGGTGCATATAGGCACTCTGGATAAATGAAACCTCGTTGCCTCCTGCCTTTCTCATTTTGTAGCACAGATGAGGAAAGAGCACTTCTTTGTCACAATGAATGCCTGCATTCAACATCATTCAGGCATGCTCAGATATGTGAAAAACCTGCAGTGCTCTAGAAAACATTATAAGGGGCAGCTACAGTTCGCCATGCCGAGGTTGGGAGAGTCTAATGAGGGGAAGATCCTGTCTGGGGCTCAGGCCTCCGGACTTCCCCAACTGCCCCAGCAACTCTGTCCATAGCCACTTACCTGCAGGAATTGGCTAGCCCACGGGCATATCTTGAGGGGGGATGGGCTCACGACCCAGGCACCCCTAGCCTTGGTCACGTTGGGGGCACATTTGGCCTCTCACCCTCTTCCCCCACCAGGAAGGACAAGTGGGGGCTGGTGGGCCTGCCCTCATGCAGAGAGAGAGGCCCAGGAAGGGCTGACCAAAGGGACAAGCTCAGGACTGGGGCTGCCGGGGAGAAGGAAGCTGTAAAAGCCTCAGGGAGCAGAAGGCTAGTTAGCAGCTGCCTGCTGTAAAGCCCGTCAACCAATAGCAACAGCTCACTGGGGCGCTTCCCAGGTTGAGAATGTCTGAGACCTGGAAAGCTAAGTAGTGTCTTTGAGCTCATCCCTGTTCACATATTTATTTATTTACTCACACACAGACAGAAGCCTTTATTGGCATTATAAATTACAATATTACAATATTAAAAACAAAAAGGGAACGTATATCTATTAACCGAACCCATTAAAATACATTAAAATATGCATTAAATATCTACATACAGACCCTGTATACAGAACACAAAGAGAGCTAAATTAACCATGACTGTTTCGTGGAGAATAATTATGCTTAGTAATGCTTCAGAAAGCTCGTAACATTTTCCCAGATAAGATCACAAGAACCATGGAGTAGAAAGTTCATAACAGATGATGACATGTCGATATTTAACCTCTCTATCAAGGGATGAATATACATGGAGCGTGGAAGATCATATATATTTATTGACTCCTTCAAAAGCATCTAAAAGGTTAGGACTTACTTTTGCAGAAGCCGTGTAGGATTTTATTCAACAGGGCTTATCCTTCTATATGCTTGGCAATGTAATGCTTTCCATCAATTTACCTGGAACAGACATTAACCTAAGCAGCCAGTAAATTTCCCGGATCCGCCCAGATACTTTTTTTTGTAAAAAATTGGAGTTATGTTGGCCACTCTCCAGTCCTGTGGAACAAAGGCTGGTCTTAGGAGCATATTGTGTATCATAGTCGGAAGAGCAACAATGTCACATTTGAGTTCTGTAAGAGGATACCATTTGTCGTGCTGATTTGTGAATTTGCAGTTTTTAAGTTCCTTCTTTGTTACCACTGTTTGCCTAAGTTCCACATCCTCTCTTCCTGAAAACATCCATTATATCTTCAGCAAAGGAAAAAATATTTAGCTTCCCAGCAAACATCTTATAGTAGTCCTTGAATTCCATTGTCATCCAGTGATTCCCTAACCAATTTCCTGCTCCTGATATTTTTCAGGGTTTTTCTATGGTTGGCCTTGATGCCTTTTGTGATACAGTCCTTAGAATCTTTTTTTACATCCCTGATTGTCTGCTTGTGTAACCTCTGCTTGTGGGTTCTGTGGGGCAGAACTTGGAAGGAGTTTGCATCAACAAATTTTAAAACAAAGTGGTTTACTTTTCCTTAACATGTGACACTTATTAAACACTAACAGTTAATATAACACTTCCTGTTCAAGTTTCAATTCCAAGTCCTTATATTTACAGTCTATTGATAATGCCAAGTCCAATTCTTCCTGCTGGTGGTTGGCTTATGAAGACTTCAGAGGCTCGGTGAACTGGATTCAAGATGATGAAGGTCCCCAAAAGAACTCCCATCAACTACATAAGCAGAAAGCTCTGAAACAATAAATTCTAAGGCCGTTTCTGCACGGCCGTAAGGGTGCCTCCACGCCGCCAAGAATTCCGCCGGCGTGGAGGCGGAGGCCGTTCGCATGCAAGCATGCGGGCGGCCTCCAGAGAGGCCGGCAGACAGCAGGCGGCTCCGCACGGAGCCGCCTCTTCCCCCTTCCCCGTTCCAGGGGTCGGAGGACAGCGTGGGCGGGGCTGCGACGGCCAGCAGGCCGACGACGGGGACACGGTGAGTGGAACGGGGAGGGGAAACAGCGTGTTCCCGGCGGTGCTGTTCACACCGCGCCACCGGGAACACGCTGTGGAAGGAAAAACAACCCTTTAAAGGGTTGTTTTTCAGGGCGGCTTGACGCCACCCTGGGGGAGAGGGAGCAGAGTCAGGTCGGCGCTGCTGCAACGAATGGCTCCCTGGGGATGGCGTTTATCCCGTCCCCAGGGCGCCATTAATGGGCCGTGCGGAAACGGCCTCACATTTACAATACCGCACAAATGAACAACTCCCTTCCCACTAGTTCCCAACAACTTTGCAGTTACCTTAAACAAGGTGTTAAGAGCTTATAAAGAAATAAATCAAGGTCCCATCCTGGTAGCCTTGCTTCCTCCAACTTCATGAGTTTTTGCAGCCTCCTGCTGCTTTGAGTCTCCACCCCATTCTGGGTCAACCCATTCTGAGCATGGGGGTTACACTTGCATTACCTTGGTGCAAGTTTGTGTTTCTGTCTGTGTCGTTTAGGTAAGTTTCCAGTTTCTGAAGGAAGTCCTTTTCACCTTAATAATTTCCCTCCCTCTGCTTGTTAGCCGTGCCGGTAGCCTCTTGAATTTTGTACCACCTTTCCTGAAAAGCCATAGAGGAAAGATTCTGTGACCTTGACAGCACAATTCTGTGCATGGTTACCTGGAAGTTAGCCCCCTGGGATACAGTGAGTGTTACTTCTGTGTCTACCTGTATAGGATTGTGCTGTCAGTGTGTTAGATGAAGATGCTGACCCTGGGCTGTCTTTTTCAGAGCATCCAAGAGCCTTTCGTGTGCCTCTCGGCAGGATTACTGTAAAGCTCTTAAAATAGAAAAGCAATTTCAGTTCCTCACATTGGATTCCTCTGGGTCAACTGGGCCTGTTGTTTGAGAGCGGCTGTTTATTTCATATCAAGAGGTGAGCTTTCAGTGAGACCTCTCTGAACTTTCCCAAATGTCCATCTGGTTCAGTGGTGGCTTTTACACTCTGAGTTTAAATTCTGAAATGATTTTCTATTTGAGTCACAAAAGCTCTCGGAGAGTGCCTAAATATATTGATTTGAAACCTGAGATGGGCTCTTTCTGATTCATACATTTTTGTGTTCCTAGAAACAGGCTAGAGCATAGGTGTCAAATTCGCGGCCCTCTAGATGTTATGGGCTACAGTTCCCAGCATGATGCTGGCAGGGGATGATGGAAACTGTAGTCCATAACGTCTGGAAGGCCATGAGTTTGACATCTGTGGACTAGAGCTTCAACAGTTAGGATCCATGATTCCTTATGACTTTAATTATTGTTTATTTGTTTGATTCATTTATACGCTGACTTTTTCTCCAGTGGGCACCTAAAATGGCTTAAATCATTCTCCTGTCCTCTCATCCATCCTCACAACAACTTGTAAGGTCATTTTGACTCTGTGACTGGTCCAAGGTCATCCAGTGTCTCCATGGCAGAGCGTAGATCTGACCCTGAGTGTCCCAGATTCTAGACCAGGGGTCTGCAACCTGCGACTCTCCAGATGTTCGTGAACTACAATTCCCATCAGCCCCTGTCATCATGACCAATTGGCCATGCTGGCAGGGGCTGATGGGAATTGCAGCCCATGAACATCTAGAGTGCCATAGGTTTGCCACCACTGTCCTAGGAGATCGCCAACCATCACCTGTGTGTTGGCAACCCTGCTGAGGTCTGGCAGCTCTAATGGAAGTCCCAACTGTGGTTTGGGCTCCAAACAATGGTTAATGCAAACCGTAGGCAGGTGTGAGGCCCAAACTGAGCCATTAATTGCCAACTGAAAAGGAACTGCTTTATAAATAAAATGTTTACCTAAAAAATCAATGCCAAAGCTATTCTATGGGCTGATACTTTCCAAACGTCCTGCAATAATAATCGCAATAGGAACAGCTACCAGCCTTAAGAAGCTCTGCTGGTGTTTGCCAGACACAAAGGGCTGAAGCTGTCCTTTCCCCAACTCTTGACATCAGGTAGGAGCTGTGATTTGTATTAATCCCTTCATGGCAGCAATCAATATGTTGTTCCATTATCTTTAACGGTCACCTATTAAGAACAGCAAGGTTTGTTCCCAGCAGCGAGACCATGCTTTATCTGTGGGAACTAGAAACAGCAGAGATCCATATTAGTGTGCCCCCCTGGCCTAGATCTAGCTTGTTAGCAAATTGTCTCCATGAGGGGGGTCGGCATAGATGCAGAAAAGGCCAGGAATTCCCTCTCCCTCTCATACATGTATGTGTTTTTTAAATTTGTCAAAAATGGGCCCTGCTTTTTAGGTACAAATGTTCAAAGGAGCTACCAACAGATTATCAAGTAATAGAAGTCAAGATCACTACTGCGAAACATAAATAGTGAATACAAAACTCTGTTTAAAAACAGTAGAATTTCTGTGTTTTTAAATAACATTCTGTGTCCAGCTTGATTTATCATGTGTTCTGCTATTGCTGATTTTTCTGGCTGAATTAGTCTGAAATGCCTTTCATGTTCTTTGATTTGTGTCTGGGCGCTGCGTTTACATGGGGGACCATGAAACACAGCGCCCAGACACGAATGAAAGAACATGAAAGGCACTGCAGACTAATTCAGCCGTAAAACTCAGCAATAGCAGAACACGTGATAAACCAAGCTGGACACAGAACGTTATTTGAAAACGCAGAAATTCTGGTCCACTCTGACAGCCACTACATCAGACTACGCAGAGAAGCCAGCGAAATCCACAAGCACACGGATAACTTCAACAGAAAGGAAGAAACTATGAAAATGTATGAAATTTGGCTGCCAGTACTTAAAAACACTAGAATCAAGACTATGGTTAGTGAACATCACCCAGACACAGGATGTCTCTCTGCAGGAAGCAATTAAATGGATTAAAATGCCAGGCAACTGCTATGCAAATGCCCTCACTAATTGATTATGCATACATATTGATGTTACATACATATGCTAAAATGGGTGGATTCCACTTAACACATGCAAATTACACATGCAAAGTGCACCCTTAACACTTTTAACCAATGCAAATGGTTCTTCCTCCCACTCTGGACATTCCACAGGTATATATACTCCACTTGCTTTGCTATCATCAGATTCTCTGAAGATGCCAGCCACAGATGCAGGCAAAATGTCAGGAGAAAATGCTGCTAGAACACGGCCATACATCCTGGAAAAACCACAACACCCTAGTAGCCAATTTTCATTTGACTCACAGGAGGAGGAACAATAGCGCATTTGGTCCAGTCAGGGTTCAAAAGCTTTCCGAAACAATCAGGTTTTCATTGTGAAGACATGAATTTCCTTAGGATTACCATACCTTTTTCCTTGGCATGCTGATAACTTTAGCTAGCTTCCAGCCATCTGCTGCAAGAAAGAGTTTGTATCAAGTCTCTGTCTTGGCCCCTTCTGGCAGGTAATCTAGGGATATCAAACTCCCGTTGGAAAACTCCTAGAATTACGACTGATTTACAGATGACAGAGACCAGCTGCCCTGGAGAAAGTCGCTGCTTTGAAAGATTACCTCTGTGCTATCTTTCCCCACTGAAGTCCCTCCCTTCCCAAACTCTGCCCTCCCCCAAATCTCAAGGAATTAGGGTAAAATTGGCTACCCTAAGGTAACTGTTTTAAGACTGAATTGGACCAGAGACATGAGGAAGAGAAGGATTTAGTAGACCTTCAGCTCTGAGCCTGTTGGTTGTAGCCTGCAGCTGTTAGGAAGATCTGTTGGCAGAAAGAAAGAGAGAGAGAAACTATTCTTGATTTTTGATATCTAAAAATGGCCCCATAAGCTTTTTATGTGGGTCAGGCTATAATTCATGTCTTATCCCCATAAATATAATTTATGCCCACAGGGTAATTCATGCAGCCTGTTACTGTGCCAGACCACACTTTTCATGTTGTAAACGAAACTTAAGGTGCAGGGAAAAAAAATCTTCCAATATGTAAATAATGTTTATTCGAGGATCCCCAGACATTGCATGTCAAAACGCTTCCTTGGGGGATTGCACCTTGCTTTCAACAACACGGCAAAAAAAATTGCGGTTTGAGAAACTTTTTGAGCTATTGTCGAAAGCAAGGTTTGATCCCTTGAGGAAGCGTTTTGACGCGAAACGCATCGGGATTATCGAATAAATACTGTTGACATATTTTGAAGATTTTTTGTGTGCCCTTTTTTGTTTTGATTTGTGTACATCTTTGCTGGTACAACCCACCTGTGCACCCTTTTTATGTAACCGAACCTCATTAATACCTCAGGAGTGCTTTTACCTGTTCGCCTTTGAGGGCCCATATTCTTTTAAGTCCAGAAACGTCAGCTTTTCAGCTGAGCCTCAAGATTCGGAAAAAGCCAAATAATCACCACCCTTTGAGTTGGTATCACATTTTAACTGCATTGCCTGATGTTCAGATGTTGAGTTGCGTAGCAAGATCCACTGGTGAAAAATGTGAGGAAATAGGGGGGTTATTTATACCCACAAAAACCTGAAATTCTCATTTGTTCTATATCCCTTAGAGACAGAATAACATTTTTACTGGATGAAGGTCTTTGGCAAACAGTCAAAGTCAAACCCCCCCCCCCCCTCTGGCAAACACAAAAATTATATAAACCTGCCAAGAACTAAATCTTCACCTTGGAAAATTTTCTACCTAGTAAAATTAGTGTGTGTTTTTTTGCCAGTGTTTATTAGTATTAATCACAGCTGTTAAAAATTATACAGATGTCAATTACAATATAATTTTAATGGCATCTTGATCCAGGTATGATGAAGGGATTCCTGCTGTATGTTCTTCTGCTGGACTCAGTGAAAGGAGATCTAAACCAGAGCTCATGCTATAACTCCAAGCTTCACTCACAGCCAAACTAGACATGGTTTTTTTTAAAGAGTTCTGTCTGAGTTCCCCAGACTCAACTCTGTTTCCCTGCAGCCACACAGAAAAGTGTAGAGAGTGCCTTTTTGAAAAATTAATGAACCTATTTGAGTTGGGAAACCCCCCATAGGCGAAGGAAGCAGTTCTTTCTCACGTGCGCACCATCTCCAGCTATTTTCTGCAGTGAATTGGCACTGGGGACATCCCAAGCCCAAACTGGATCTCTTTAGTTTCATTGTACATTCCCTGCAACTGTTGTGCTGTGAAAAAACAGAGTCTGACCTGGGGAATACAGACCCAATGCTTAAAAAAAACCCCAGCAAATCTAGTTTAGACCTAATCCTTCCCCTTATACTAGGTCCGTGGTGGCGAACCTTTGGCACTCCAGATGTTATGGACTACAATTCCCATCAGCCCCTTCCAGCATGGCCAATTGGCCATGCTGGCAGGGGCTGATGGGAATTGTAGTCCATAACATCTGGAGTGCCAAAGGTTCGCCACCACTGTCTAGTAATACAGTTCCAAATGACAGCAGAAGAGGCATATTGACTCACTTCAGACATCACTTGAAACCGTGATGTAAATTATGTATAGTTGATTTGATTGTCTGAATGGAGGGGGCTCCACTAACTGTGGTTAGGATCTACCAAATCAGGACTTGGTGTTGGTTTATTAGCCATAGTTAAGTCTTAACTATGGTTGTGTGTGCTGTCTGAATGTAGGCATCCTTATTTAATCCGGGTGGTCTGTGGTGTCCCAGGCTACAAAAGAAGGCAGTGAAATCACTGTTGAAGCCAACTTTGACTGTCTGTGAGGTGAATCCTGGTTCTCTTCTAAACTAGGGCCCCTTCCGCACACGCAAAATCATGCGTTTTCAAACCACTTTCACAACTGTTTGCAAGTGGATTTTGTCATTCCGCACAGCTTCAAAGAGCACTGAAAGCAGTTTGAAAGTGCATTATTCTGCATGTGCGGAAAGAGCCTTGGTTTGACTTGCCAGGATAAGAATTTACAAGTCCCCAGTTCATTAGATAGAAGGTGTAGAGCATGTTCTCATAGTGGCAGCAGAAAAAAAAATGAGATAAAGTGTATACATTTTTTTCTACCCCCTAGACTGGTTGGATGTGAAATTTTCTATTTGCTGTTTAATGGATAACCCTCGACCTACTTGGCACTGTTTCAGAGCTTTTTTTAATTGCTAAAGAAAAGAAACAAGTCACGCTGCATTTAACCTTAGCGCGAATAATGCCCATTTATTTTGGCATTGGTGACAGTGACCCACACGTCTCTTCTCAGAGGTAAGATGAAGACTGCTACACAGAAAGGAAGCCAGTGGAAGGATTCTCTGCTTTAGCTCTTCAGTCCACTCAACGTAACCTAGCAGTGTCTGCTTTTTTCCGGAGATGTCATCAGGTATAAGCGAGGTCATTGTTTTCACCATTATCTATCACATTACTGTTTAAACAGACTAGATTATCTCGTAAAGCTTGTTTCAACACTGCCCAGACACTGCGAGAAGCAAGCAAACAGAGCCCGCCAAGGGGAATCTGGTTTAATTCCATGGAAATGTCAAAGTCAAAGATGTCGAGGCTGAGAGAATTGCAAATCCCCCCTGGCTAATCCAGTCAAAATTGGCAAGGATGTAATGACCATTAAGAGGCAACTGCTTTGATAGATCCTGTTCTGTGAGTGTGCATGATCCAGGCGTGAAACAATTTCATCCACGGAACTAAACCTTCCCTAGTGAGGTTCAGTAGTGGCATGGCATTGGTTTTTAAGCAGTTAATTACGGATTTCCTCCAGCCCCGCTTTCACTTTCTAGTCCAACCGGATTTTTTGATATATTGTAATTAAGTACCATCAAGTTGCAACAGATTTATAGTGATACATCAAGGCGCTTTCAGCCCGAGAGAATAACTTAAGATCGTTTGCTGTCACCTTACTTTGCATAGCAACCCCTTGATGGTCCAAGTACAAACCATGGCCAACCCTGCTCAGCTTCCAAGCTCTAACTATTTAGATTGGACTATTCTGGCTGCTTTCTCCTATATAAAAGTCGTGTATTGAAATTGCTTCTGTAATGGATTGGGCATGTCACTCGTTCAGTGGTTTCTGAGTTGGCCTGTATATAATATATTTCAATGGCCTATTACTCATGGAACACTTACCTTGGGCCTTTTAATGGTGCCGTGGGGCTGAAGTGTGGTCTCCTCATGTTTCTTGGTTTACACATGAGGAGGCAGCCCAGTCCTCCCATGCAGCTAGTCTCAACAAGCCTCATTTCCTCATTCCCTTAACTCCCCGCTCTTAAAGGCACAGATCTCATAAAACTCAGTAGTCCTAATACTGTAGATCTGATATTCTCCCCCCACCCTCCTTTCCCTTCCACACACACACACACTCTCTCTCCTTGTCTGCTGCTGCTGGAGAGTAGCAGAACAGGGGAGATGGGCTGGAGCCAAGAACAGACCCTACTTGTTCTGTTCCTTGCAAAAGCCTTTGTTATATGGATATATTTAAATGAGCATTAGAGAAGCAGGAAGGAGCAGGCAATATGGAATGTGGAAAGGAAAAGGGCATGGACAGCAGTGCGAGGAGTAGGGAGGGTGGAGCTAGGCAGATTGGCCGTGGGCAGAGGGAAAAGGTCCGGGCAAAGCTGTGCTCACGGGAAAATCTCCCCACTCTGGCGGCAAACTAAAATTAAATTCATTCTAGAAGCGGTCTCGCTTGCCACGGGGAGACTAGAAAGTGAAAGCGGGGCTGGAGGAAAAAAGTCCATACAAGAAATCTTTCTGTGAAAGACATTTGCCCCATCATTCAGCAGATGTTTTGTGCGTAATTAACCGTAATAGGACTTTTAAATGAAATAGTCTGTTTCTTTTGTATGAATGGGAAGAAGTAGGCATGTTTAAATAAGATTAGACTACTGGGTTTATCTCTCAGTGCATCAATGCAGCCAACTCCAAGCCATACCCAGAAATGTTGAGTGAGGATATATATACATAAAAATTCAGGTCCCCATTCGCCTGCGAAGCTAAGCAGGTGACTTTGTGCAAGACCAACACATCACGCATTCACATATGCTGAATAATGCAGTTTCTCACATGCTGAATAATCCATTTTCAATCCACTTTCAAGGCACTTTGCAACTGAATATGACTGTTTGAAATGGGAAAATTCACTTGCGAACAATCACTAAAGTGCAACAAAAGTAGATGGAAACTGCGTTGTTCAGTAACCTGTCTCAGCCTGACCTTTGGAGACGGCAGTCAGTTTCTAAAATATGAGATGGTGTGGTCAAGCATGCCCAGAGAGCTCCTGGCTTTTGAATCTGAATTTCCTGGCTGTGTGAGTTATTCACAGGTGATACAAATAGATTCTGTTTAGTGACTTGTTTTGCATTTCACAAACCAGACTCTGCAGTTTGAGAACACATAATGGTGGATAACTAAGCCCCATGAATATGGTTCCATACAATGACCGTGGAGGGGGTTACCTATTTGCAACCACTCTGGGATAATAGAAATCTAAGGCCGAATCCCCACCGGGAAATTCAATCTAGATCAAACCAAGTTTGAAAATAAACTGCATCTTTTCATCGGGGTTTCAACTTCCCCTCCACAGCATGTTTCCAGTGAAGACATCTAGGCTTATCTTGGATTCAAGAAATGTAACAATCCCACTACCATGCGATCGGCTTGGCGGGTCTCCCCTGATTGGCTGTCGTGCCATGTTGGGGCGGGACCTTTTCTTTCTCCCGCAAAAACATGCTCACGTTATAACGTCAGCACATCATCATGTCAGCACGTCTCCCACACTCAAGTTTCTGGTTGGTTATCGTTCTCTTGTTCTCTCGCGAGAACAGCATTGCGTTCACTGATTTGTTGTAAGGCATTTGCGTCACGCTCCACGGCAGGAAATTTGAACCAGGATTAGACCCCTGATCCTCCCCTCCAAAATGGATCGAAGATGTGTTGTTGTTTTTTTAAAAAGTAGTACTTTCAAGCAGGTTCAGCAAGGATGTGGAGTAAGGGGGAGAATGAGCGCCAGAACCGGGATGAATCCTTGTTCGACGATCAGGCAGTGGGGTGTTCTTCCTGAATTCTTGATATTTCGCATGAGTATCATGCAATTAATTGACTGTGGGGAATCAGCCTTCGTCGATAGAAGAAAAGAAGAATTGAGTTTTTTTATAACAGTTTTTTCAACCTTAAACAGTCTCTAAGCAGCTTACAATCACAATCCCTCCCTTTCTTGTGAGGTAGGTGGGCCTGAGATAGTTCTGAGAAAACTGTGACCAAGATCACCCAGCATGCTTTGGGTGGATGAGCGGGGAATCAAACCCAGTTCTCCAGGTTAGAGTCCACTGCTCTTAACCACTACATCCCCAGCCTTTTTGATCCTGCAGTTCGATTTGAGTCCAGTAGCATTTTAGAGACAAAACAAGATTTTCAGGATGTGCATTTTTGAGACTCAAAGCTCCATTTGTCAGATGAACTCCTCAGGGGAGCTTTGATAAAGCCTCTCTTATAGCCGGCCTAGGCTAGCCTGATCTCAGAGTCAGTCATGGCTCGTACTTGGATGGGTGACAGCCAAGGAAGTCCAGTGTAGCTACATAAAGTGGTAGCAAACTGCCACTATTCATCTCTTGCACTGAAAAACCTTCAGGATCGCCATGTATGATCTGTGATTTGACAGCATTTTCCACTGGCATTGATGAAGCCAGGAAGGTTTTTGGATGCATTTACAAAACGTTGATTAGTCTCAGGACAGATACACTGCTTGCAAACCTGTGTTAAGAGAGGCAGAGTTAGTAGGAGTCAAACTAGGATTTAGGAGAACCAGATTCAAATCTTCGCTCTGCCATGGATGGCCGTGAATGACCACGGGACCATCACATCCTCTCAGCCTAAATTATCTCCCCTTGTGGTGAGGTTAACAGTAGAGGAAAAGAATGATGGAAGCTGTTTTGGGTCCTCGCTGAGGAAAAATACAGGGTGTAAATAAAGCACAGATTTAAAAAGAAAGTTTGGCTGGAAAGTAGCAACCCAAGAATCTTTTTCTATCCATCGTTCCAGAAGGAGAAGAGTTGAAACCTGGGGTTGCCCTCTGTCCTCTCAATCTGAGGCAAATGTAGACAATTCAAAGTGTTGATTAAGCTAATGCAGGGGTAGGGAACCTGTGGCTCTCCAGATGTTCAGGAACTACAATTCCCATCAGCCTCTGTCAGCATGGCCGCAGGTTCCCTACCCCTGAGTTAATGGGACTTCATGAGGTGCATGCAGGCTGAAGGGACTTGCGCACCCCCCTCTTACTATCCCCTGTACCTTCAGATAATTAAAATTACCTCTTGAAGGGACCCTTCCATAGCCATTGAAGCACATGTTTCTAACCTCTGAGAAGACAGTCCTGCCAAATTTATCATGAAATTTGATCATCCCTTGACAGACAGTAGTTCAGAGAACATCTCCCAAAACACATTCCTATTGTAGGCAAAAGGCTGAAACAACACTATCATAGTGGGAAATCTTCCTGCTGTGCAATCCTAAACACAGTTGCATCCTTCCAAGGCTACTGAAGTCAATAGGCTTAAAAGAGCATAATTCTGTTTAGGATTGCCCTATCAGTTTGTCGATCTTGGGTTTTTTTTTCTGTGTGGATTTAATAAACTATCAGGCACCTTGGATTTAATAAACTGTCATGTGTTTAATAAACCATCAAGTACAGTGGGGTGTAGTAGGCAGAGCGGCAGACTGTAATCTGGAGAACTAGGTTTAATTCCCCGCTTCTCCACGTGAAGGCTGCTGGGTGACCTCGGGCCAGTCCCAGTTCTCTCAGAACTCTCTCAGCCTCACAAGGTATCTTTTGTAGGAAGTGGAAGGGAAGATTATTGTAAGCTGCTTTGAAACTCTGCAAGGTGGAGGAAAACGGGATCTAAAAACTAGTTCTTCTACTACCGGTTCTGGTGGGTTTTCCGGGCTGTGTGGGCGTGGTCTGGTGGATTTTGTTCCTAACATTTTGCCTGCATCTGTGGCTGGCAACTTCAGAGGTGTATCACAGAGAAAAGTCTGTTTCTCACTGTGTCTAAGTGAGAAGGGAAAGTTTAGTGTGATATATTGATATAAACTTTCCCTTTTCACTTAGACACAGTGTGAAACAGACTTTTCTCTGTGATACACCACTGAAGATGCCAGGCACAGATGCAGGCGAAACATTAGGCACAAGATCCACCAGACCACGGAAAACCCGCCAGAACCAGTTGAATCCGGCTGTGAAAGCCTTCTTCTACTACCGTTTGTCCAATGCAATTACATAGGTGCATAAATGTTCTCCCTTCCAAAATCTAATATAACAGCCTAATTAATAATCTAAAGTCCTCATTTTTGTCGATGCCATGGGGTTTTTTGCAGATTTGGAAAAGCAATGAGTCATCTTAGCCTTTCTCATTTTGCAATTAAAAAGCAAAGGACCATCCATAATTTTTTTTCAAAGCCCCTTTCCCCCACCCCTAGTGTTTTCTGAAACTTCTTAGCCACCTTATAAATGTTTCAACAAGAATGACTGATGTAGGCAGAGTGCTCCACATGTTCCGATTTGTCATGTTAATAAGGCCAGATTGGAAGTGCTTGAAAAATGGAAATACCAGGAGGAGAGGAAAATCTAGGTCAGGAAAAGCTTGTGTAAGACTGGGGAAAAAAAGACAATGCAATTACATGCAGATTGCTTGATAATAAAGGACAAGATTGTGTGATCACGTAGTAGATTTTTGAATAAGGTTAGAAAGCGCACCATTGTAGCATTGCTTAAAAACTACTCCTTAGGTCAGGCGTCCCCAAATGTTTAAACCTGTGAGCATAATTGGAATTCTGGCATGGCAGAAGTCTGCGCAGCAACAAAATGGCTGCCGCCAGGGGTGAAGCGAACCACAAGACGATCACTGCAGCTGAATTTCAGTAAAAACTGTAGATTCTTGTGATATGGTACCAGCTGCTGCCAAAGCAACAATTTTAAAAACTTGCACAGTCAATCAGAAGACTTGCTGGACCAAAGCCTTCCATGGCTCCACACACTTCCTAAAAACAGTGGGCATCACACTGGGGGTCCCTGCCTTAGGTGTTTATTGAATTAGATCATAGCATTGTTATCCTCACAGTTATAACTTTGTTTATTTACTTATTTCATGTATACCCCATCTTTCTCCCCAGTGGGAACGCAAAGCAGCTTTCCAGATTCTCTCCTTTTCCACTTTATCCTCACGGTAGGGAAGTCTTAAGAGTGTGTGTCTGCACCAAGATCACCTAGCACACTTCCATGGCAAAGTGGGGTTTCAAACATAGATATCCCAGATCGTAGTCCAACATTCTAACCACACTGGCTTTCTGTGAAGTAGGCTGGACTGAGAGAATAGCCAGCAGAAGTCATCCAGCGAACTTCCAATAAATGTGGAAGGAGTGTGATCCACTGTCTCTTGGAGGAACTTGGAAGGAACTTGAAAAGATGGGGCCAGCAAGAGGCAAGATACTGATGGTAGAGACTGATGTACTACGCCCTTTGATCTTACATGTATCTAAGAGGAGGAGCAGGAGGAGGAGGAGGAGGAGGAGGAGGAGGAGGAGGAGGAGAAGAAGAAGGAGAAGAAGAAGAAGAAGAAGAAGAAGAAGAAGAAGAAGAAGAAGAGTGGGATTTATATCCCCCCTTTGTCTCCTGCAAGGAGACTCAAAGGGGCTTACAAACTCCTTTCCCCCCCCCCCACAACAAACACCCTGTGAGGTGGGTGGGGCTGAGAGAGCTCTGAAGAACTGTGACTAGCCCAAGGTCACCCAGCTGGCATGTGTTGGAGTGCACGGGGTGAATTCCCCAGACAAGAGGCACAGCTTCAAGGGGACAGGGCGCAACGTACCAGGTACATGCCCCTGTGGAGGCGTGGTGAGGGCGTTCCGGGGGCATTCTGGGGCAGGGGCAGAGGATGCACTGGTGCACCGGGCGCTTCCCCCCCTTGCTACGCCTCTGTCCCCAGATAAGCCTCCACAGCTTCAGCGGCACAGCGGGGAATCAAACCAGGTTCCTCCAGATTAGAGTACACCTGCTCTTCGCCACTACACCACTGCTGCTCCATAGAATCTTTGGAAACCTCAGTATTTGAACTAATGCAGCCTAACCTACCTCAGAGGCTTGTTGTGCAGATAAACTGGAGTAGAAAGACATAAGCTGCTTTGGGTCCCCAATGGAGAGAAAGATAGGGCATCAATAAAAAGCTGAGATGGAGGCTTGTTTGCGACTGGTGGAACAGACCTTGCATATTGTATGCGGCTGGCTTTTGGACCATGGAACATCTGAGGGTATTTCAACCCTTTACAAATTTATCCTGAATATTTATGCTATGTCAGATGGATTCACGGTTGCCACACTATATTTAAATGACAAAAAGTGAGATGCAAATGGGATCTCAGAAGACCAAAACGCATTCTCATTACGCATTTCTTTATATACCGGTTTTCTTAAGGGAGCTGCATGCTGTGTAATGCTCTCAAAAGCTTCTTTTGAAACAATGAGCATCTCGAGCCAATCCTTTTTATTTCCTTTAAAAAAAACACACTTCATTTTTCCCACAAAAGCACAATCTGTTTCTTATTCTCAAATATATTGTACTAGACCTGATTATATGTACCACCAGTTTTTAGGATGGTGTCGAATGTTCTCCTGTTTTAAGCTTCGAAGTCAAACCCCGCAGTTTCCGCATGACGGAAATTTCTCTCCCAAAAAACCACTTAAACTGGATAAATATTTGTCTTTTAAAAAATCTTGCTTGGTATGGTGTGTTCTTCAGCTGCTGCTTTATTAGTACCATTTTATTTATTTATTTCATCCATAAAAATTTATACACCGACTCATACCCACTAGGTGGCTTACACACGTTAAAAAGAAGAAGAAGAAGAGGAGGAGTTTGGATTTATATCCCCCCTTTCTCTCCTGAAGGAGACTCAAAGGGTCTTACAATCTCCTTGCCCTTCCCCCCTCACAACAAACACCCTGTGAGGCGGGTGTGGCTGAGAGAGCTCTGAGAAGCTGTGACTAGCCCAAGGTCACCCAGCTGGCGTGTGTGGGAGTGTCCAGGCTAATCAGAATTCCCCAGATAAGCCTCCACAGCTCAGGTGGCAGAGCTGGGAATCAAACCCGGTTTCTCCTAAAAAATATAATAAAAATATAACTATAATAAAAATAAATATAATAAAAATAAATATCATAAATATCATAAAATCTAAATAAAAATATAAATATAAAATATAACGATTAATATATAACTTTAAAATAACTCCAACCCCCATTTCCCCACACCACAAATCCAGCTGCTGAAGCAGGGGGTTTCCAAGGAGGCTAACCAAATCCCTCGGTGGAGAAGAAGGTCTTCACCATGCACCTAAACTCATAAAGGGTAGGTGCATGGTATATCTTTGAGGGGAGACTCTTCCAAAACCTGGAGGTATTCACAGATAAATCTGTGTAGCTACTTTTTTTTTTAAGTAAGATCTCTACCTGTTTCAAAAATACATAATGAATGAGTTGACATCACAATAATGAAGCCAATCAGATTTGACTATCATAATGTGACCAGACGTCCCGCTTTTGGCGGGACAGTCCCGCTTTTAACCAATTTGTCCTGCGTCCCATGGTTTTTTTTAAATGTCCTGATTTTTGGAAGGCTGCCACACTGCCTTCTGGGGCACTCCTGTGACAGGGCAGGAAACCGGGGAGCGCCCCAGAAGGCAGTGCGCTCCTGCAGCTGCGTGCGCACTCGTCCCGCTTTAAAAAGGTGAAAATCTCGTCACTTTAGACTATCAGTGAAGGCAAGTGAGGGCAATTGCAAATGGCAGCAATGTGAACAAAAGTGCAAATGAAAATCACTGCAGAGGTGTAACAGTTTCTGATGCTGATGGAAAGAGTAAAAAAAATTGACTTGGTACTAGTTCGTTGCCTTTAATTTCATGTCCGTGAAGTAATTCTAATTAGTTATACTTTGGGGGTGAATTTGTACCTATGCTTTTTACCAGCATTTTTGTCACAAAGAACTCAATTTGTAATTTATTTTTTAAATCAAGTTTCTAACCAATGTATTTGTAAATATACTTGAAGATCTCAGAGAACAGCCAAATAATTTAATTTTGGTCTTCGGTAAAAACAACTAGACTATTTACATGCTTGCATTCTACCTCACAGTGGGCTTATTTTTCCAGGACTACAGGCTTTCCTTTATGCATTTTTTCCCTTTCTAAAGCCACTGCAGGCCAGAGCAGAGAAGCTGTGTGGTTTCCAAATACTGGCAAAATGAAACTTTTCCTGTTACTTCGCTTTTCCCCTCCAAGCAAACAGCTAAACAGGAAGTATATTCTTTCTGGGTTTTATTGTTCCTTCCTGCCTTTCCCACCTTACCCAATAGTAGTTTTTCCCCTTCTTCTGGCCACCATTTTCAAACAATCAGAAGGACTTTGGGGGCTTTTGTGTGTGTTTGTTTTTGAACACTGCAGGGTCTACAGCTGGAGGAAGGGATTGGTCTATTCAGCTACTGGACACTAGGAAAAAGAAGGGGGGAGGCAACCTCCCCAGATGGAGTTTGAAGGAAAACAACAAGATATGTAGGATTTAAACCCCGGTGAACTGGCAGGAATATTTAAGAAGAAAAGGACCCTTTTAAAATGCAAACAGTGTGGACAAATGGGCTGTGTTAGTGTACTACATTTATTGTGTGTGTGTGTGTGTGTGTGTATTTATACACACACACACACACACTAAAACATTCTGCTCTTCCTCTATTATCCATGTGATTTAGTTTGGGTGGAGCTCTTGATTTCAGTTTCTAGTTCTTGTATGCTACTGATGGTTGTAAGAGGTGCCTTTCTTGCAAATAGAATCTGTTGTTTTGGTCCAGCTTGTCTCTGCTGAATGGACCAATGAGTGCTTAAGTGAGTATTCCAGCCCAATTCCTTGTGTAAACAGAAAACGTCAGGGAAAACCCCCACTGCAAAGCAAACAGCTTCAAGGCAAGCAGTAAGTACCCCAAAGTCCCTTGATTCAAGTCCAGTAGCACCTTCAAGACTGACAGGGTTTGAAGGTATAAGCTTCTGAGAGTCAATGCTCCTTTCATCAGGTACAAGTTGAAAATGTGTATCTTTATGACTTGTATCTGATGAAGGAAGCTTTAGTTCTCAGAAGCTTATATGTGGAAAATCTTGTTGGTCTCTAGGTGAAGAAGAGTTGGATTTTTATCCCCCCTTTCTCTCCTGTTAGGAGACTTAAGGTGCTACTGGACTTGAATTCACTTGAAAATCTGTGGATCATAATGACCTCTTAGAACAGGGTTATCCAAGCTATGGCCCTCCAGATATTCAAAGACTACAATTCCCATTAGCCCCTGGCAGCATTGGCAGATCTTACGGGAATCGTAATCCATGAACACCTGGTGGGTCATAGCTTGGACACCCCCATTTTAGAAGATAGAAGAGGACTAAGAAGAGTATATTGCAGGTGGGGAACTGAGCTATGTCACCCTTCACAGCACATTGTTGAGCCTCAGAGAAGAGGAATCAGTAAATGCAAAATAAATGTAAACAAATTAGTTTATGCCTTACATTCAGTTTCAAGGTACTTAATTTTTTACTCTTTTTACCCAACACCCATAATCTGGGCTTGTATCGCTGCTGTCATTATAACTCCCAAACTTGGCTGCATGTATGTATATCTGCTTGCCAATATCTTTCCATCAGCTCCAATTAAATGCAACGATTTATGATAATGCAAGTATAAAAACCATTTTTTCTTAGCCTTATTTCTCTGCCACAACACTCACACAGGGATGTTGAATGTGATGACTTTCTTAGAGTAATTGCATCAATATGTTGGGTTCAGTCCCGAATTTTTGACATGGACGTGGAAAGCTGTTTCTTGAAACCAAGACATAAGACATTGGGATGTTTTCTTGGAATATTGTTTTCCTGGAATATTGCTTTCAGTGTACTGTTCCAAAGACTAATGGTTTGTTTCTGGCTTTCTACATTTTCAGTTAGTTGAGAGTAATAACTTGGACAGACTTCTACAGCAGGGTTGGCTGTGCCTTATCCCCATGCCGCCAAATGTTTGAGTGCCTGTCTGGTCTTCCACCACAAGAATGAGATATTTGGGCTAGGAAGGCATCCATTATATGAAACTGCTAGTTCAGAGATTTGTAGTGACATCCTAAGCAGAGTTTACGATTGTCAACCTCCAGGTATGGCCTAAAGATCTTCTGGAATTACAACTGATCTCCAAATTACAGAGAAAATGGCTGCTGTGGATGGAGTGGCCAACATCCAGGTATGGCTGGAGCTCTCCTGGGATTATAGCTGATCTCCACATGACAAAGATCAGTTCACCTAAATGGCTACTTTGACAGTTGGATTCTATGGCATCATAGCCATTGAAGTCCCTCCCCTCCCCAAACCCCATCCATCATGTCCAGGTGCTCCTGCTGCCTGGCCACGATGTCTGGCTCCTGCTGTCCACAGAGGTCCTTCACGGGGCCTCATATAAACTCGCTTTGGGTAATGCCCCAAGGAGTTGGCCTAGCGGTTGGCAGGCCTTACAGCAGGCAGCCACCAGCTAGCTGTTTTCTCTTCCTTAGCCCGCTAAATCCCTGGGTTTTTATAGTTTCCTGGTCTCCTGGTGTCCCCACCCTCAGGGCCAGGCCCTTCTAGGGCTCTGCCTGTCCTTTTCCCCTCTTTTGTTTCCCAGAATGGAGGGCATGTCTTCCTGTCAAACCAGTTCTTCCCCACCCCCCATGGCCTGCCTTGCTTTCCGTGGCCCAGGGTTAGGGGAGCTGGTGCCAGGCCCACCCAGCATCCTGTAGGGGATTCTTCCAGCTGCTTATCTCCCTGCAACCTGTCGGGGTTTCTGCAACCACACCTGCTGGGCCTCTCCCACCGGCTCCTTGGGCAAGTACCCCGCCTCCTCAGCACTCAACCAGTTGTTGGGGACATCCTGTGGCACGGTGGAGTTGCTCACCTACCTGTCCCTTGGCTTCTCAGCATGCTCTGAGCTGCACTGTTGCCTGTCCTCTTTGTGCTTTCGCCGCCCCCCCCCCCCCAGACCCTGCTGGTGAGTTTCCCTCAAGGGCACTTGGGGCCGGGCGGCTTTGGGGGCCGGGAAAGCCCCGGACACCATCTACCTCAGGCTGAAATCTCACCCCAAAATATCAGGTATTTCCCAACTCAGAACCGGCAGCCCTAGCTGGGGAGGATGGCTTTAAACCCAGCTGAGCTTCTTCCCTTCCCCAAATGTTGTGTGGACAAATACTTAATTAGCAGAGTTAATGCAATAATGAGGCAGAGACCAGTTGCTTTATCTGAAATAAAGTTTACTTACTACAGGGAAGGGAAACTTGGAAGAAAAACAATAAACAGCTTTCTTATCTAGCACCAACAGCCAGCTTGCTGCTTAGACTATTACATGGCTACTAAGCTATGGATAGACTGAACTGAACCTGAACACGTGCAGAGTGCAACACAAAGAAGATATATCTAAAGCCTACGTGCAGACCTGCATGTAGCCCACCCAACCAATAGGTATCAATTACCTGGTCACTGACTTCTGACCTCACTAACTAATTAGCATGCAACAACTCCTTCATTACTGGATTGTGTTACTGGCACTTGCCAAATCCCATCACCAAACCTCACCTTAACCTATGCTGTGACCCCAAAATCTCTAGGAATTTCCCAACCCGGAGTCAGCCACGCTAGAAGAGTTACCCCATTTCTAAACCTATTGACTTAAATGGACTTAGAAGGGGTTAACTCTGCTTAAAACGACATAGCTTGAATACAGTATTGTCTGTGTTCTAATTGGTTGTATCTGCGCGTAAAAAAGTTGCAAAGAAGCAGCCTTTGTTATAATAGACTGGTTTTGCTGCCCACACATGTCACATAGCACACGCCTTTTCCCGTTGCAACCGTTTAGTTCAGTTTACTTATAACAATCCATTCTGGCCCATGCTCTTTGTTCAAAAGGGATGACACCCTTTGAGCTGGCTTCAGTCTGAAATAGTCAGAATTGGAGCTGCAGTCTTTAAAGAGAAATACTGCACCAACAGAAATGTTCCTACGAGAGTAAATAATAAATGTTTGTCTTGCTTTTTTAAAAAAAAAATCATAATACCTTGGGGATTGATTTAGTTTCAGGGTATTTAGAGATTATATTTCTTTTTTATGTTTTATTTTGGTAAGCCACCTCGGGCAGGTTCCCTGGAGAGGTTACATAAATTCTTTCCAGATGAAACATTTTTTAAAAGCAGGAGTTTTAACACAGAAGTTCCCATGAAATGTGTTTTGTTGTTATGCATTCTAGGAACGGTTTACACCATGATCCAAAATACATCATCCAGGAAGGATCAGAGACTACAGTTTGTAAACACAGTTCTGTTACAGTTTCTGTGCCTCTGTGTGCAGAAGTGCGATGCTCAGTAATTAAAAAAAAAATACAGCAATTAGTTTTTGAGAAGGGGAAAGAAAGGAATCCATGAGAGAGGCCCGGCATGGTTATTTAGCACTGACCTGGTTGCCTGTGGTGATCAAAAATCTCCTCCAGGTGACCAGGCGCATTCCCCATTGCTGCAGAGACAGATTCAGACTCATAACCTTTATTAGGCATAAACATATCATAAAAATTGATTAACAGAATACAAATTCATTTATCAGGCATTCAGTGCCCTTATTAAAAAACTGTGCGATGCTTTACAGAGACAGAACCAGAGGTGGAATCCAGCAGGTTCTCACAGGTTCCCGAGAGTAGGTTACTAATTATTTGTGTCTGCCGAGAGGGGGTTACTAATTGGTGATTTTGCCACGTGATTTTTGCCTTAGTTACGCCTCTCCTCTCAGCAGTAGCGCGCAGAACTTGAAGCAGTCTAGCAGGAGGTGCACCAGCGTGTGTGGCAGCCTGTGCCTGCGTGCATTCGTTTCCCACCCAAGAACTGGCACAGTGGCTGCGTCCTTGCCACAGCCCCCGGCCTGTAATGCCACGCCTCGTCGTACTTCACTGTTAGCCCAGCCCCATTGGCGCTTCACGCCATTGAAGTTCTGGAATCCCACCCACCACCATGGGAACCTGTTACTAACATTTTTGGATCCCACCACTGGACAGAACCAGTGGTGGGATTCAGCAGGTTCGCACCACTTTGGCAGAATCAGTTGTTAAAATGGTGCTTGTAAACAACCAGTTGTTAAATTATTTGAATCCCACCACTGGACAGAACTGTGTATCCTACAGTGTTGCAAAGCAGGCGGGAGGGAGTCCGGAGTTGCTAGCTCTGCACTGGGAAATTCCTTGAGATTTTGGGAGGCTCCTGAAGAAGGATTGCAGAGGGGAGGGACCTCAGCAAGATTTAATGCCACAGCCATTTTCTTTGGGGGGTGGGGAGGAGGGAATCTCTGTAATCTGGAGATCAGTTGTAATTCTGGGTGATCTCCAGGTGAAGCCTGGAGGTTGGCAACAGTAGAGGAGTGAGAGCTAGACTCCACCCTTCTTCCTTTTCTCATATTATTCGGCTGAGAGAAGCAGCCAGTGAGGTGTCAAAAATAATGGCGATTTCGGATGATTTCTGGAAATGTCCACCTGTCGTTATTTTTAGGAATCTGATTAGCTACACTGAAGTTACGGAAGAAGAGAGGGGATTTTGCTCATGTTTTGATTAATTTCTGCGTACATGTCTCTTTTGGCCTGCTGTTCGGTATTATTCATTGAAGGGAATATTCTTATTCGCAAATCCTGCTCAGCAGATGAAGCCAGGATGGTTTGTGGGTGGCACTAGGGTCCCCCATGACCCCCGCTGTACCCCCAGACTCCCTCATGCAAACCCCCTGAAAACTAGGCTTTCTTCAGCCCAACTACACTGAAACCGGCAACACACTAAGGGTGGAGACAAGACAAGGCCAGAGAAGGCGCTCCTTCCCTGGCCTTCTCTTCACCCCCAGTATGTTGCCAGCATTGGTGCTGCTCAGACTGAAGAAATAAGATGAATTTTAAAGCCGCTGTTCCTTTAAAATTCACCTTACTTTCCTCCGTGTGAGTGGCACTGAGGTCAGCATCACCCAGAGGCATAGCTCCAAGGGGGCGGGGGGATGCACCAGGTGGTGCCCCTGTGGGGGCGGGACTGGGGCATTCCGGGGTGGGATGCACTGGTGCACTGGGCGCATGCGCATGCATAATAATTAACCTACTGCATCTGTGTATGGTTCTCCAGTTGCACAGTGGCAGATAGGAAGGCGCTCCAAAGGGTGATCACTACTACACAGAGGATTATCGGCTGCCCTCTCCCCTCCTTGGAAGAACTCTATAATTCCCGAAACCTAAAGAAAGCCCAAAATATTCCGAGAGACCCGTCTCATCCAGCACACTCTCTTTTTGAACTGTTACCATCCGGCAGACGATACAGGTCTATCAAAACTAGGACAAAGAGGCTTAGAGACAGCTTCTACTCTAGAGCTGTGGCTATGCTAAACTCCGCGGCTTCGTGTTGATGTGTTTGGGGCTGTGTAGGGATGGGTGGAGGAAGGGGAAAGTGAGGATGGGGTATGAGTCTGAAATTGTGTGCATCGAGGAATGCTGCTGTAAATTTCGTTGTGCGTTCACAATGACAATAAATGCTTATGCTTATGCTCCCCTTGCTACGCCTCTAGCATCACCGGGAGTGGAGACAAGGTTGTGGGAGGGGGAAGAGGGAGAGGGCTGGTAATCCAAATGCGTCCCCTATGTGACCCAGGTAAATGGCATCTGGGTCGTCTGCCCCTTCCTGCGTCCCTAGATACACCATTGCTATTAGTAGGCCAAACAAATGTCACATGGGCATGTTAAAGGCCTGATAGTGAGCAATCCTACTGTATATCCTGGTCACTTGTAGAAAGCCATTGCGCAGTACTAGAACCACTAGTGAAAACTCTGCTTTACTAATAGGGATGCCATTATTTTTATGAACTTTTAAAGCAAAAGTACAGCAGGTGATGCTGTTAAAATACCATTTCCTTTTCTTCCATTATACTTTTGTGTTCATTTGGAGACTCAGGCCACACTCCCGCCCACCACCTACAGCCCGTATGAAACGGCACCCCAAGAATGAGTGTTGGGAGGTCCCCTTGTCGAGCAGCTATTGACAGGACCTCTCAAGCACCACATTAGTTCCAATTGTTAGTGCCATTCCGACCTGAGTAGAAATGCACCCACTCATGACGCTAATAAGGTAAGTCTTTCTGAGCAAAGAAAAGCAGCAACGCGTTTCCCATCAGCACCGGCATGCTGCAGGGTTGAAATTAAAAATAGCACCTCATTTTTTTGTTCCTCACAGGTTATGATGTTGCTTTTCTTTTGGGGCCACCAGCTATTTTGGTGCCTCAAAGTGGACTGCTGGAGAATCAGCAACAACATGAAGCCAAATTACAAATGGATCCCTCAAGGCTCTGTCTGCGTCACCAACGTTATTTGCCATCAAGTGGCTTGTTAAATCCCACCAGGCTCTTTCTAATCCTCATTTTCACTTGCTTGGAGAAGAAAATTAAGAGGAGCTGTTGTAATAGTTCACCTGGAATTTACAAGGCCAGGATTCCCTCTTCTAATTCCCTCTTAAAGTTACCAGTGTTCTTAGCCATTACTCTGCCCTGTGACCGTATATTCCACAATTTATCTACTCATCAAGTAAAGAAGTGTTTCCTTTTGTCTGTCCAGTGCCCATTTTCTAACGGCTGAATTGGGTGCCCCCAGGTTCTCCTATTATGAGAGAGAGAGAAAAGCTTTCTCTTTCTGCTTCCTCCGCGCCATGCATAATGTTATGAACCTCCATGTCACTGTTTCTTTTCTCTGCTCCACATTGTCATTCGCTGGTGGGAATACACGATGTCATACTGCCAGATCAAATTACTGCATGTTACGGACAAAGGGGAGAATTCGACAAGAAATGCCATTTTATAGGCAGTCTGATGTCTCAAGTGAACACACGTGAAGTTCTTTTATACTGAATTAGACCACTGATCCCTCGTGTTCAGTATTATCTATTTCGCCTGAGAGGTGATGCGATAACCATCGTCAAGTATCTGAAGGGCCATGATGTACAGGATGGAGTGAAATTGTTCTGTGTTGCTCCAGAAGGTCAGACTGATGGGTTGAAATGTAATCAGAAGAATTTTTGGCTAGACATAGGGAAGACCTTCCCAACAGAGCAGTTTCTTATTGGAACAGGCTTCCTCAGGAGGTGCGGTGGTTGGCGTTCCCTCTTTGGAGGTTCTTAAGGAGAGGCTAGATGGCCATCTGTTACTGTGTTTCCCCGAAAATAAGACAGTGCCTTATATTAATTTTTGCTCCCAAAGATGCGCTATGTCTTATTTTCAGGGGATGTCTTATTTTTCCGCTCCACAGCTGCATGCTCTGGTCGACGGGCATGCTGCCAAAAAAAAACACCTTTGCTACGTCTTATTTTCTGGGGATGCTTTATATTTAGCACTTCAGAAAAACCTCTACAAAGTCTTATTTTCAGGGGATGTCTTATTTTCGGGGAAACAGGGTAGCATGACTGATTCTGTGCACTTGGGAAGATCATGAGGGAAGGCAGAAAGGGATAAATCGATGCTTGGCCTTCATGGCCCTTACATGGTAGGGATGATGCTGATCTCCACTTTGAGATCAGGAAGGAATTTGGCCAGATTGGCCAGAGATCATGGAGGATTTTTCCTTCCTCTGGGCATAGAGATAGGGGGAGAGGTAGTTGTGCATTTCCTGCATTGGGCAGAGGGCTGGACTAGATAACTCTTGAGGTTCCTCCCAGCTCTATGTTTCCATGTCTACTCAGACTGGCAACAGGTCTCCAGAGTCCTGGCAGAGGTCTTTCAAATCACTTACTACCCAATACTTATTGATGCTGGAAACTGAACCTGAGGTCTTCTGCGTGCAAAGCAGAAAATCCTCCATGAAGCCACATGCCCTTGGGTATAATTCTGTTGTGGGCCTGGATTGAAACTTGAAAGCAGATCCCCAAACTCCAACAGTAACAGTCCATTGTTTGAACAATGTCGATTATCTCAGTTGTTTTCAATGTACACGGAAGATGCAGAGTTCCGCAGAGCTGGTTTTGCGTTGTTATTAATGGAGATGTTGTTACAGTCAGGGAAGGGTCTTGTACACAATGAAATCCCTTGCTCTTTCTAGGACATCTCTCTGGACAAGTTCCTTCATTGGTTGGGAAGGAGTTGAAGAGTTTTGCAGTAGGCAAGCAAAATCCTACAGAAAAATAGGCAGGCTCAGACATGACAAAATCTCTCCCCCCCCCCCCCCCAATCCTGTTTAATAACCACTTGGTGATGGGACACTGAGATGGAATTCCAGTTTGCTGGCAGTTCCTAAGCATGGCTGCCAGTGTGCGTTTGTATGGGAAAAGAAATGTTCTCAGCCACTCCCAGACACTTTGCTGGATACGGGTGTGGGAGCTGGAATGGCTACCTCTGTTTGCAGCCTTGCAGCCCGACCGTGACCTACTCGATAAAACCTTAGCCCGTCTGTCAGGGAGAGATTGTTCAAAAAGAAGTGGGTGGGAAACTCTTAAAATAATATACCCGCGTCTGCCAACGGGAGGAGGTCAAAAATAGCACAGAGAAAAAATCTCCCTGAGTTCTTTTTAGCTTTTCGTACTCAGTTTTGTTTTGCAACATGCCACAAAATCCTGGGGAGGGAAGGTGGCGTGACACAGCCCGATCTCCTCAGATCTTGAAAGCTGAGCAGAGCGGATATTTGGATGAGAGACCCCCCAAGTGAGGTTCCGCAGAGGAAAGCAACAGCAAACCACCACCTCTGCTTCTCACTTGCCTTGAAAGCCCCTTGCCTGGGTCATCATAGGTTGGTCGCAACTTGATGATGCTTGGCACACACATTTTTTAATTTATTGAAAAAGAAGGAGAAGGAGAAGGAGAAGGAGAAGGAGAAGGAGAAGGAGAAAGGTGGCGGCGGAGGAGTTTGGAGTTATACCCCCACTTTTCTCTCCTGTAAGGAGACTCAAGGTGGTTTACAAGCTCCTTTCCCTTCCTCTCCCCTCACAGACACTTTGTGAGATAGGTGGGGCTGAGAGAGTCCCGAGAGAACTGTGACTGGCCCAAGGTCATCCAGGAGGAATATAGGAGTACGGAAACACATCTGGTTCACCAGATAAGCCTCTGCCACTCAAGTGGAGGAATGGGGAATCAATCCTGGTTCTCCAAATTAGAATTACTACACTTAACCTACTACACCACACTGGCTCTCTGTTACAATTCTTTACCCCCCTCAGAAAGGGTTCGAGGCAACTCCCTTATCCCAAACAGGCATATGACCATGAAAACCTACAAATGCATGTAAACAACTGTTCAGAAATTCAACATGCAGAAGACATCATTATCAACTTCAGTTCTGAGCCCAAGTTCCACCACTGAATGTTAAAACTCTGTCCAGATGCTATCTAAATGGAAAAAAGTAACTTTCTGGCTTCCTCTTGGAAGGCTGTTCCAAAAATAGAGGCTGCTATTGAAAAGGCCAGAGAACGGGTCTCAACAGATTTCACACGTGTAAGAGGCAGAACAATCCTAAGAGCCTTTGAAGGAACAGCGCTGTCAGGTGGGTTCATGGAAAGGCCGATGGCTCTTGAGACAGGCCTTGCTGAAAGCTCTTACTGCAAAGGATACAAATTCAATTGTCGGGATGCTGAAGGTTGGAGAGTGATAATGGGTTAAGACTGAGGACATCCAACTGTGTTCCTCTCTCTGGCCTTGAGGAAGAAATGCTCTGCTAGCTTGGCAAACCGTCCAACTGATTTTATTCTGCCAAGGGTTACGGTTGTATTAACAGTTGGGTTTGCCAAGCATCAGAGCAGTCAGAAATCAGATGAAAGAACTGCTGAAGAATGATTTGTGGTAGCTTTCAAGGTTGGAACGTATCACCGGTGTCGGGGTTCTACTGAGGTACTGAAGAAAGATCTATGTTTTCGGCGTCTCGGGGATCTGACTGAGGAAAACAGTAACACTTTTAATGAGAACACTGCTTTTAAGACTGGGTCTTAGAGTGTGAGTTTGAAACTGTGGCATGTAGTGTACTGGCAGGTGTTATTATTACTGACACTTTTGTAAGCAATAAAAAATGAACAGGGAGGGCAGAAAGCTTTCAGCCGAAACCTGGAAAGCACAGTCATAAAACGCTGGCAGTCTGTGTGACGTTCACATCCTGAAGTAACCCAAGCATTGTGCAGTGATACATAGAGTGTAAACATTAAATATTTTCAGCAACGAAACAAAAAAAAATTGCATCTAATTCTTCCTCATTAGAGGTTTCAGTTCTCTGTTCACCTTCTTTTGTCAATCCATCCCCTTTTTAAATTTTATTGATTTTATTCCATTTATAGATTGCCCTTCCCCACACAGGCGTACAACATTCAAACAGTAAGATCAATAAAATATAGTTTTCGTGCCATAATGACCTCAGGGGGTAGGCAAGCAATCAAGATTGTAACCCCCATAAAATCCACATTCACAAAGGAAAGGGAAAAGGAGGCCAGTTTGATGAATAAATACCGTTGGGCGTTTCCCCACTTACCACGACC
The DNA here is from genome assembly GCF_021028975.2 of Sphaerodactylus townsendi. Taxonomy (NCBI): domain Eukaryota; kingdom Metazoa; phylum Chordata; class Lepidosauria; order Squamata; family Sphaerodactylidae; genus Sphaerodactylus; species Sphaerodactylus townsendi. The sequence goes on from NC_059430.1 coordinate 21,909,719, forward strand.
CCCCTTATGCTGCGCGCTGCTCTCAGCGCGCGTCATTTCTGGTGCATGCCCGGGCGTCCCAGAGCGCCGGGTCATCAAAAGGCGCCGTTTACAAGAGCGCCAGGAATGCCGCACGCTGAGGGGGGCGCGACAGCGGCAGCGTCGGGGCGGCTGCGTTGTGACCACAGGTTTGGCAAAACAACTCTGTCTCAGGGCAAACAGGCCTACCAGCCCAATCCAGAGCTGTGAGGTGGGCAGGGATGGTGCTGAAGCAGTTCCACTCTACCCATACCGCTGTGCAGGAAGCCCAAAGAAGTTTTTAAAAAAACCTCACCTGAAACTTCCTCACAGGGAAAAGAGGAGATACGCCAGTACAGGGGGGTTAAACAGGTGGTGGAACCTCCCCAGGAACATCCTCACCTTGCTGACGCAGCACCAAGTAGCGCAGGAGCACCAACAGAGAGCTAGGTGCCACTGCCCGGTGTCCCAGGGCCCCGCAGCAAATTTGCCCTCTGCCAGGGTAAGTGCCCCAGGGAGGAAAATCCACCAGCACAAACCCACGCTGTCTCCAGAGGGGGGTTTAGGCTCCCCCTCTGGATTGCCCTGTCCATCTCACAGGGCCTGGGTCTCCCTTGACAGAGTGTTCCACCAGGAGTTGTCCAGCAGCCTGATAAACTCTGTTTGGCCCAATCTCATCAGATTTTGAAAGCTGAGCAGAGGCTGGCCATAGTCAATGCTTAGATGGGAAACCACCAAGGAAGACTGGGGTTGCTATGCAGAGGAAGGCAATGGCAAACCACCTCCGCTCATCTCTTGTCTGGAACACCTTATTGCTGTGAGTCAGTTGCAACTCAGCGGCATGTTGTTCTTCTGGTTAGGAGTGGTCCACCCCCACCCTGATGGGATCTTTTACTTGTTTGACCGGAACATTCCCCTGCCCCCCTCTCTTATGTGCATGCATCCTATTCTTCTTTTTGTACCTGATTTGGCATTTGAGGGTAACACTTCATGCATCTGATAGTAAGTGTCGTCCCAAGAAAGTTTGTGCCGCAGTGAATGTGTTACACAGTATAGTGTCATGATATATAAAAAAGTGAGTAAAAGTTCACTAAAAGGTCATCTTCTGAGTTAGCAGAAGTTTGCAAAACCCAAAGGCCGGAGACAGTCAGTCTAGGGGCAAAGGAGCAGTTGACCTTTAACATGATTGGTTAATTCAACTGTAACTCTAGACCAATGAGAGGCTGTGGCATGGGCGGGGAAAAGTATCCCTGATGTATGCATTGCATACGTTGAGATAGAGAGAGTCTGAGTTAAGTTCTGTGTGTGTGTTAAACTTTGTTCTTGCTGAAGTGTTCTGTATAGTCTTATAGTCTTGTATAGCATAGACTTGTGTAACCTTGCAACTGCTAAAGTAAAAGCCTTCCTATGGAAAGAACATCTTGAGTGTATTCTTTTGCAAGTGTGATAGGAGGTTGTAGTGAGTGCAAGAAGACTACTGTATGTGTGTTGAACTTTGTTCTTGCTGAAGTGTTTTGTATAGTCTTATAGTCTTGTATAGCATAGACTTGTGTAACCTTGCAACTGCTAAAGTAAAAGCCTTCCTATGGAAAGGACATCTTGAGAGTATTCTTTTCCAAGTGTGATAGGAGGTTGTAGTGCAGGGGTAGGGAACCTGCGGCTCGAGAGCCGCATGCGGCTCTTCTGCCCTTGCACTCCGGCTCCACAAGCCGAGCCGCCGGCTTCATCCTTGCCTGCCCTGCAGGCAGCAGGGCAGGCACACCAATTGCCCGCGGCCGGCTGGGCAGCGCCGCAGGTTTCCCCTCTCGCCCGCCTTGTTCGAGCGGGGCGGGCGCTTTCCCGGCGGCCGGCAAGGCCGAGCTGCTGGCCCCATCCTTGCCCACCCTGCAGGCAGCAGGACGGGTGCATCCATGCGCTTCTCAGAATGAGCGGAGTAAAAGGTAAAAAAACCCCAATATATACAGTGTTATCTTTATTTTAAATGTCAAAAATTATTTGCGGCTCCAAGTGTTTTCTTTTCCCTTGGAAAACGGGTCCAAATGGCTCTTTGAGTGTTAAAGGTTCCCTACCCCTGTTGTAGTGAGTGCAAGAAGACTACTATAGACTTCTCATCTTACCAGAGTGACTCCACTTTAAACTCTGCTGATAGTGCCGCAAGATTCTTTGAGGTGGAACCTGGAAGCCAGATTTAGCAATACATGTTCATGAGGACAATGCAATGATTTTTTAAAAGTATGCTTTGATTGAGCAGACAAATACGAACATAGGAAGCTGCCATTCAGTGAGTCAGTCCAGGGATTCCTCTCACCCAGGATCATTTGTTCCGATCAACAGTCATAATTTTCAAGATCTCAGAGGGTTGAAGTTTTTCCCAGCAATCCTGACTGACATAATTTTCACTGAAGCTGCTGAGGATTGAATCAGAAGTCTTGCTTTTGTTTATTTAGCATGTTTTTATTCCACCTTCCCCATCAGGGACACCAAGCGGCCTGCCAAAACTACTAATGCAAGTTAAATGAATTCACGCAAACAAACTGAGCTGGATGGCCCAGGCGAGTCCAATTTCAGCAGATCTGGAGGGTTAGCCTTGGTTAGTATTTGGATGAAAGCCAGTGCGGTCTAGTGGTTAAGAGCAATGGATTCGGATCTGGAGGACCGGGTTTGATTCCCCACTCCTCCACATGAGCAGAGTTCTCTTATCTGGTCAACTGGGTTTGTTTTTCTCACTTTGCCACAAGAAAAATTCATGCAGACAAACTGAGCTGGATGACGTTGAGCTAATCACAGTTCTCTTCAAACTCAGTCCCACCTGTGTCACAAAGTGTGGGGAGGGGAAAGGAAGGCAATTGTAAACCACTTTGAGACTCCTTGCAGGAGAGAAGAGCATGTTTATAGAATCATAGAGTTGGAAGAGACCCCAAGGGCCATCAAGTCCAACCCCCTGCAGTGCAGGAACACATCATCAAAGCACGCCTGTCAGATGGCCATCCAGCCTCTGTTATAAAAAACCAACTCTTCTCCTTCACCAAGAAAGTCCAGGTTGCTACGTGGAAGCAGGCAATGGCAAATCACTTCTTGCCTTGAAAAAAATACAGGGTTACCATAAGTCTTGACCACACTCTCCACCACCAATCAAACAAAATACAAGCTAACCTGCCCCCTCAAAATGGTACACAAAACGCCCTACATGCGGATGGTATCCACCATTAGGCCACGAGTCAGGCTTTGATTACCAGCAACAAGAGAGAGATACTTAGCCCAGATCTTACAAACTGGCAGCCATTTCCCCATTATTCCCCCTCCTACTGAGACTGGGATGTTGTGCATGCAAAGCTTATGATCTGCCACTGAGAGTTGGCTCTCCAGAAGGGTTCTGAAGCCCGAAGGAAGATGGCCTTTCCGTTGTTCCCATTCAGAATTCTTTGCCATTGTCACAAGCTTGTGAACGTAAAGAAACATCTGAGAGCATGAAGTGGACATCTGTTAAATCTGGCAATCTGGATCTTCGGACGAGATGACTGCAGAGGGAGCTGGAAAGAGAGGGCAGAGAGTTTAAGTCAGGTTGAGAAATCAGCACGATAGTTAACCAGTGGTGGGATCCAAAAATCTTAGTAACAGGTTCCCGTGGTGGTGGGATTCAAACTGTGGCGTAGCGCCAATGGGGCTGGGCGGGGCACGATGGGGGCATTTCGGGGCAGGGCATTCCTGGGCGGGGCTGTGGCAAGGATGCAGCTGCTGCGCCAGTCCTTGGGCGGGAAACGAATGCACGCAGGCGCAGGCTGCCACGCACGCCGGTGCACCTCCTGCTAGACTGCTTCAAGTTCTGCACGCTACTGCTGAGAGGAGGGGCGTAACCAAGGCAAAAATCACGTAGCAAAATCACCAATTAGTAACCCCCTCTCGGCACACACAAATAATTAGTAACCTACTCTCGGGAACCTGTGAGAACCTGCTGGAGTTAACCCCCAACCCAGGAACACCACCCTTGCTCTTTGGTCCCATGTAAGTGAATGGTCACCATGCCTTACTTTGAAGGGGGATGTCATGGTCTTGCAAGGCAAAAATTTGGGATCTGCAACAAGATCTGCTGTACCTCCATGAAGTCCATGTGATGTACATGTTCTCTTTTTATGTGCTCACAATTCTCCCATCCCACTGATGTATACTTTGCAAGTAAATAACACCGTTTTCCTTTAGGCTTATTAGAAAGTCAATCACAAATAACCACGGTTATGTGTTCATTAGTAGTCAGGTCTTGTATGAAATGGAGCTGAGAGGACATTAAATATTTAAACCTGGGAGATTATCCAGCAGAACCTGGAACTGGGGGCTGAACACTGCCATAATTAAAGCATCATGCGCTAGGCTTCCAGCAGTCAATGGCTATTGGATTAAACTATCTTGAGACGTCTGAATTAAATTCATATTGAATTTACATCATGTTTGCATGGTGCTCTGTTCCATCATTCCATTTGGGGAGTTTAAACAATGTCAGCTTTACAAGCTCTCATTCAGGGCAACAATTCAGCTGTTGAATTAATGTATTTGCAAACACCCGAGTGCCATCAGTTCTTTCGGCTGAATGTAGAGAGCGAAGTCTGGTTTACCTGTAACTGTGGCCTTCTCTCGTGCACCTCCTTCGTAGTACCTCCTCCCGGGGGCATATCGACAGAAAATGAGCTGGGGGCAAGAAATTAGTTTTCGGGCGGGGGGGTCCATGGGTGGCTACCCTCCCCCACCTTCTCACAATCCCCCCTTTGCCCTGAAACTTAAAAAGCTTCCCAAGGGATGGAAGTGGGGGTGGGGGTGGGCAGGGTGGCCCCTGGGGTGAGGAGAGGGGCTTGAGGCCAGCAAAGGCCAGGAGCCCATGGGACCCACCTTCCCGAACTGGCCCAAGCGACCTCTGGGGCAGGTTGGCCAAGGGGAGGGGCAATTTTCCACCCACCACATGACTAAATGGGCGCCGCTCAGGGACATTTGCCCACGTACATTCCTCTAGGCAGTACGCCTCGCCTCCTCCATATTGCGGAAGTCAGTCCTCCAACAGCTTGTTAAGTTGCCAATACCCAGGGTGGCCTGGAGATCCCCCCAGAATTACAAATGATTTCTAAATGAATGAAGTCACTTCCTCTGGAGAACATGGCTACTTTGAAGGGTGATTTCTATGGCCTTATATCATGCTGAGGTCCCTCCCTAGACCACACCATCCCCTGGCTGTACCCCATGATGTGCAGGAATTTCTCAACCTGGCATTGGCAACCCTTAATCCTTTTAACGCAGACAATTTCTAAATAGGGGCCGAGGCCAATCACATTTCCTCCAATGAGCTGAGGGTGAGTACACACTTGTCAGTCCTAATTGGTTGAAGGGCACCAAAGAGGTCCAATCGCAATATAGTTGTCATAGTTCATTGGAGGACAGAGTTGAATTGATTTCATCATGCAAATAATTCCATCGCCTTTTTGCATCCATCATCAGTAATAGCCAATGCTGATTTAAAACTGAATACTGAAATATCCGCCTTTGTGCCAGCAAGGGGAGGTTGTTAGGAGCAGGTAGACTCTGATCTGGAGCACCAGGCTCCAGGTTAAGAGCTCGTGTATCTAATCTGGAGGAACCGGGTTTGATTCCCAGCTTCCACCTGAGCTGTGGAGGCTTATCTGGGGAATTCAGATTAGCCTGTACACTCCCACACACACCAACTGGGTGATCTTGGGCTAGTCACAGCTCTACGGAGCTCTCTCAGCCCCAATCACCTCACAGGGCGTTTGTTGTGAGTGGGGAAGGGAAAGGAGATTGTAAGCCCCTTTGAGTCTCCTACAGGTGAGAAAGGGGGGATATACATCCAAACTCCTACTCCTCCTCCTCCTCTCCTCCTCCTCCTCCTCCTCCTCCTCCTCTTCTTCTTCTTCTTCTTCTTCTTCTTCTTCTTCTTCTTCTTCTTCTTCATCATGAGTGGTGGACTCTAATCTGGTGAACCAGGTTGATTTCCCCACTCCTCCACATGAAGCCTGCTGGGTGATAGTGGGCCAGTCACAGTTCTCTCAAAATTCTCTCAGCCCCACCTCTCTCATGTGGGGAGAGGAAGGGAAAGGAGTTTGTGAGCCATTTCGTGACTCCTTATAGGAGAGAAAGGCAGTGTATAAATCCAAACTCTTCCTCTTCAATTCCTAGGAGAAGCTCTGAAACTTTTTCCAGGCTTCTTGTCACACACTAACACTTTCTGGCTGGCCTCTTATCTAGAAGTGATAGAGTTTCTTGCTGCCAAAGAGTGAGATTGGTTAAAATTTGGATCATGCGTTGTAGCCCTAGAGAGGTTGAGCTTTGCTCTGAGACTGGACCCTGTATGCATGCATCGAAAATATAAACCTTTTCCTTAAAGTTCCTTTTAAAATGTCACTCAATCACTGTATTATTCTGAGTGTGTGGAGAGATAGATGCTTCCGAATGGCATTTGTGCACTGAAAAAAGTCTACCTGGCAGGCTGGTACAGAGGATTGGGAGAGTTGGGGACAGTCTGTGGATTTAAAAAAAATCAAAACCAGGGGTTGTTGCTAAAGTTTGAAACTGCTGCTTCAAATCATGAAGAGCAGGCAGCATTGTGTCCTGCATTGGTGGTGGAAAGCACTGTCAAGTTGCAGCCGAGTTTTGGCACCTTCCCCAAGTTGACAGCCAACGTGGTGTAGTGGTTAAGAGCAGGTGGACTCTGACCTGGAGAACCCAGTTGAATTCCCCACTCCTCCACATGAGCGGCAGACTCTTATCTGGTGAACTGGATTTGTTTCCCCATTCCTGCACATGAAGCCTACTGGACCTTGGACTAGTCACAGTTCTCTCAGAACTCTCTCAGCCCTACTTGCCTCACAAGATGTCTGTTGAGGAAAGAGGAAGGGAAAGGAGTTTGTAAGCTGCGTTGAGTCTCCTTACAGGAGAGAAAGGCAAACTCTTTCCAAACTCTTCTTTCTTCTTCTTCTCTTCAAGGCAAGAGGCAAACAGAGATGGTGGGCCATTACCTCAGTTTAGTGACCTTTGATTGCCTTGGTGGCCTCTCTTCTAAGTACTCACCTGGCTGACCCGGCTTAGCTTCTGAGATCTGACTAGATTAGGCTAGCCTGCGCCACCCAGGTCAGGTTCTGGACCTATGAAGAGCTGATTTTAAGAAAAGAATTGAAGTCCACAGTAAAATACAGAATAATTTCCATATACCTGCCTGTTTTCAAATATGCCGTTGCCAAAAAGGTATCAGATTCTTCTAGACCAGCCATTCTCAACCAGGGTTCTGTGGTACCCTGGGGTGCCGTGATCTTGTCCCAGGGGTACCGTGGCAACACTACCACCACCACCCCTCATTTTTGTGGTGTCTCCCACCGGCGCCAGCAAGGACATGGAGCTGGCCCATGGGGCAGGGCCTGTCACAAGGTCAGCAGCCACCCCCACCCCCCCAGTGCTTCCCTTCACCCTGGGAGGAAAAGGTGGGGGTGTGGCAAGCAGGGGCAATGGGAGGGGAAGGTGGAGGGTGGCGGCAGGGGTACCGTGAGATATGAAGAGTGAGGTCAAGGGTACCCTGACCTCGAAAAGGTTGGGAAACACTGTTCTAGACTCTATGACAATCTTTCAGCATTGCTGTGTGGGGAATTACTGGCTCTAGTGTGGAACTTTTTTGCCACTGTGCGTGCATGTGCAGATAAAGTGCCCTCAAGTCACAGCTGACTTATGATGGCCCAGAAGTGTTTTCAAGGGAACAGAATAGCAGAGGTGGTTTGCCATTACAGGCCTCTGCATAGGATCTTGGACTTCCTTGAAGGTCTCCCATCAAAGCACTAACCAGGGCTGACTCTGCTCAGCTTCTGAGATCTAAGAAGATCCACTACCCTTCACCACTTCTGAGATCCACTCCTTTTTCTTCAACTGAGTTTTATATCAGATGCTTCTTTCCAATTTATTGTCTCCTTCAGGACCAGTTCCAGTTATCATTGCTTTCAGACCTTTTCAAAGGAATCTGTCCCTCATAGGCTAGGCCAGTGGTTCTTAACCTGGGGGTCAGGACCCCTTTGGGGGTCGAACAGCCCTTTCACAGGGGTCGCCTAAGACTCTCTGCATCAGTGTTCTCCATCTGTAAAATGGACAAATGTTAGGCTTGGGGGTCACCACAACATGAGGAACTGTATTAAAGGGTTGCGTCATTAGGAAGGTTGAGAACCACTGGGCTAGGCCATGAATATGTCAATGTTTATAGCCGTGGGAGGAGGAACCACATGCAACAGCTTTCTTAATCCATTTCCTCTGAAAGTCACCAAGATTACAGCTGCCTCCATAAACACCTTAATCACTGAATGCCCAAGTGAAAAAAATAAATAGTTTGACTGCTTTTGCCAGTAAAATATGTGTAAAGAAGACAGAGGGAGTGTTAATGTTCCGTCCAGGGCAGTAGAATTTGAGCTGTATTGACAGTTGTTTCATTTCTATTTTTAAGCAAAGTTATTATTCATGTGCTGCTATTCCTGGGTTACTATCTGAAGCAACACGGTCTCTCAGAGCACTTTTGCATCTTGTCTTTCTTCTGAGGGGTTGAGGAATGATGAACATACAGGTTTGTTATAACCACAAGTCTGGATATCTAAACTTTCTTAGAAGGAAGAGGTAGAGGAGCAGAAGTGGTGTAGGACGTTAAGAGCTTGTGTATCTAATCTGGAGGAACCGGGTTTGATTCTCCGCTCTGCCACCTGAGCTGTGGAGGCTTATCTGGGGAATTCAGATTAGCCTGTGCACTCCCACACACACCAGCTGGGTGACCTTGGACTAGTCACAGCTTCTCGGAGCTCTCTCGGCCCCACCTACCTCACAGGGTGTTTGTTGTGAGGGGGGAAGGGCAAGGAGATTGTAAGCCCCTTTGAGTCTCCTGCAGGAGAGAAAGGGGGGATATAAATCCAAACTCTTCTTCTTCTTCTTCTTCTAGAAGAAGAGAAGAAAAAGAGATGGTTTTTATACCCTGTTTTTCTCTGCTGTAAAGAGTCTCAAAGTGGCTTGTGATTGCTTTTCCCTGTTCCCCCCTCCCCACAACAGACTTCTTATGAGGTAAGTGGGGCTGAGAGAGTTCTGAGAGAACTGCGACTGGCCCCAAGTCACCCAGCAGGCTTCATGTGGAGGAGAGAGGAATTGAACCGTGTTCTCCCGATTAGAGTCCGACATTCATGTGTAGGAGCGGGGAGTCAAGCTTGTTTGTCCAGGTGATATCATTCTGGGAAATGAATCCAAGGGCCTTCTATCAATTATTATTCTTATGTCACTTTTTTAAAAGGTGCATTTCCCCTCCTTCAGTGATTCTTAAATCTTAATTAGGCCTTACAGTCATCCAATAAATTTCATGACTGACAGGATTTCTGGCATCTCCCTCATGCCAGTCAAAATCCCCCAAAAGACCCTGTAATGCAGTTCCTATCCAAGGGAATTGATCATGGGATGGATCCAACCACCCTCCAGGGAGCCATCCTTCAGTTTAAGCAGTCTTCCTGCAACTCAAATGGTTCTTCCTTTGGAGAAAAAAACCACTTAAATGGGAGGAAGTTTCCTTGAACTGGAGATGGCTTCAGTCTTTACTCAGCTAGAGGCCCAGTACGGTCTACCCCATTCATTCATGGGTCCACCCCTTCAAAATCTGCATTTCATATCTTCCTCAGAGGAGATAAGAAAGGTTCCCTATTTTGTCCTTTTTGACAACTGAACAGGATATCAGCTAGATTTTCCTAAACCACTGGAAGAGTTTCATGGCCAACAAGGGTTTTTAACCTAGGTCTTCCTAAGTCAAGCTCAGAACAATGCACAGTTTGCCATGTTCATTCTATATAGGCCCCTTCCGCACATGCAGAATAATGCACTTTCAATCCACTTTCAGGGCACTTTGCAGCTGTGCAGAATAGCAAAATCCACTTGCCAACAGTTGTGAAAGTGGACTGGAAGTGCATGTGCGGAAGGGGTCTATGATTCATGCTGGTGAGTCATGCCAGATGTTTGCAAAGGAAGTTCAGGAAAAAGGAACAGTTTCAAATGGATAGCTGTGCTGGTCTGCAGTAGAAAAGATCTTATGACTGACAAAGATCTTATATCTGAGAAAGGGAGCTCTGACTCAAAAGAAGAAGCTTTTCTCAACCGTAAGGAGCGTCCAAGTAGCTAACAAACACCTTCCCTTCGTCTCATTACAACAGACACCTTGTAAAGTAGGTGGGGCTGAGAGAGTTCTGAGAGTACTGTGACTGGCCCACTGTCACCCAGCAGGCTTCATGTGTAGGAGTGGGGAATAAAACCAGGTTCTCCACATGAGAGTCCACTACTCTTAACCGCTACATCACACTGGTTCACAGAAAGCTTTATGTCCTGGAAATCTTGTTTGTCATTAAGGTGCTACTGGGCTTCAATCTTACTCAGAAAAACACAAGCCACCAATATCAGAGGCCAAATGGATTTGATCGAGCAGGCCAGGCTTTTTATAACAGGTGAAGTATTATCCCCTCCCATAAGGGAAGCATTCCTTTTAAAACGGACACATAGAAACAAAGGGTCACTTTGCTTGTTCCAAAACAACACACAAACCACTAAATCACAGGGTATATTGAGATGACAATTCTCTTCAACACCCAGTCTCTATAGGTTATAGCCCTCTGACTGAAGAGAAATCAAAAGTCTATTGATTTCCAGGTGTCCTGTTGTGAGGGGGGAAGGTGTCCTGTGAAAAACCTTGCATCCCAGCCAGAGATCGCTCAAGTTTACCTTGTAACGTTTTTGTTTAAAATCAGTGTAATTGTTCTTGAAGTTAGTACACATGAAATCACTGTGATAAAAAATACGCTTGCGTATGTAAGAACATAAGAACATAAGAACAAGCCAGCTGGATCAGACCAGAGTCCATCTAGTCCAGCTCTCTGCTACTCGCAGTGGCCCACCAGGTGCCTTTGGGAGCTCACATGTAGGATGTGAAAGCAATGGCCTTCTGCGGCTGTTGCTCCCGAGCACCTGGACTGTTAAGGCATTTGCAATCTCAGATCAAAGAGGATCAAGATTGGTAGCCATAGATTGACTTCTCCTCCATAAATCTGTCCAAGCCCCTTTTAAAGCTATCCAAGTTAGTGGCCATCACCACCTCCTGTGGCAGCATATTCCAAACACCAATCACACGTTGCGTGAAGAAGTGTTTCCTTTTATTAGTTCTAATTCTTCCCCCCAGCATTTTCAATGAATGCCCCCTGGTTCTAGTATTGTGAGAAAGAGAGAAAAATGTCAACATTTTCTACCCCATGCATACAATTTATGGCAGACTTCAATCATATCCCCCCTAAGACTTCTCCTCTCCAAACTAAAGAGTCCCAAACGCTGCAGCCTTTCCTCATAAGGAAGGTGCTCCAGTCCCTCAATCATCCTCGTTGCCCTTCTCTGCACTTTTTCTATCTCTTCAATATCCTTTTTGAGATGTGGTGACCAGAACTGAACACAGTACTCCAAGTGTGGTCGCACCACGGCTTTATATAAGGGCATGACAATCTTTGCAGTTTTATTATCAATTATCAAGTGAAATCAAAAACATACGTACACATTGGTCATTATCTACTATGTAGAAGATAAAATACAGTTTCTGAGATTCTTACCAAAGCACTTTCCAACCATAGGCAACATGCTGGCAGGGGATGATGGGAACTGTAGTCGATAACATCTGGAGGGCCGTGAGTTTGATACCTGTGGGACAGTGTCATGCAATCCACATCTGAGAGATTGAGGTAGGGTTGCTAAGTCCCCCAACCGCTGAGCAGGGAAATTCGTGGAGATTTGAAGGTGGAGCCTACGGAGGACAGGAAGGTCAGTGGGGTACAAGGCCATACAGCCGACCTTCCAAAGCAGCCATTTTCTCTAGGGAAACAATGGATCTCTGCTGTCTGGAAATGAGCTGTAATTTCAAGGCATCCTGAGGTCCCGTGTGGAGACGGGGTGTGGCTGTCTTACCTAAACCTGGTTACATGAAACCCACGTGACTGTAACAAAATCTTTCCCTCCGTCATTTCCGATGGAATGAAGTGAGAGCTTCTCTGGACTTAGAAGCAATTTCCCACAGAAATATATATCAAATCTGTGAACTATTACATTAGACATCTTTGTTCAGAGATTTTTCTGGGCGTCGGTCCAGTGGTTCAAAGTTATCTCTTTCAAGGATGGGACATTGAGTACGCAACTGAGTGAGGAGAACTCATGCGTGTCTTGCAGATTTGACCACTAGAGCCCATTCGTCAGGGCTGCTGTTTGTTCAGCCAGTGCAACAAAAGACAAAAGTGCTACACCGTCCTCTGGGCAGTTGTGCTCGGATTTCTGTCCTTAATTAATTGCGGAGACCCAAATGAGACATGAGACGGCCACTGTAATCCTTCATGCTGTTCTTGATGCTCTTGAGTAATGCAACAACTATTCTCCTGACTAAGAGTGATGTTAAAAAGCTAAGCTGCTGTGATATTCTGACTAAGCCCTACTTTCGCACTAATCCGTTTCTTTTTTTGGTTACATGAGTACAGAATTTTGGAGCTGAGTGGAGTCAGCCGGGGGGGGGGGGGCATGTTCTGTGAGTCTTGTGGGGGCTCAAAAGGGAGTGAAAAATTTATAGGTTCACATGCTCACTTAAAAACTCAGATAGGTATGCCGCCCAGTATACACTCTCCCTGCTTTAAAAAACCCCTCAACACTAGTTTTTTTCTGCAAGGAGAGGCCATTGCTGCCCTCAGCCATAGGCCTGGTGGAACATCTCCACCTTACAGGTCCTGTAGAACTGAGGTGAATGGTGCAGGGCTCTGGTCTCATGGGATGGAGCATTCCACCAGGCCGGTACCAGAGTCGAAATGGCTGTGAAAGATTTTGGGCCAGAGATCACCAGTAGGAGCACCAGCAGAGATCACCAGTGGGAGCAGCAGTGGCATAGTGGCTAAGAGCTGGTGCACTCTGATCTGGAGGAACCGGGTTTGATTCCCAGCTCTGCCACTTGAGTTGTGGAGGCTTATCTGGGGAATTCAGATTAGCCTGTACACTCCCACACACGCCAGCTGGGTGACCTTGGGCTAGTCACAACTCCACGGAGCTCTCTCAGCCCCACCTACCTCACAGGGTGTTTGTTGTGAGCGGGGAAGGGCAAGGAGATTGTAAGCCCCTTTGAGTCTCCTACAGAAGAGAAAGGGAGGATATAAATCCAAACTACTCCTCCTCCTCCTCCTCCTCCTCCTCCTCCTCCTCCTCCTCCTCTTCTTGTTCTTGTTGTTGTTGTTGTTGTTGTTGTTGTTGTTGTTCTTCTTCTTCTTCTTCTTCTTCTTCTTCTTCTTCCTCTTCTTCTTCTTCTTCCTCTTCTTCTTCTTCTTCTTCTTCTTCTTCTTCTTCTTCTTCTTCTTCTTCTTCTTCTTCTTCTTCTTCTTCTTCTTCTTCTTCTTCTTCTTCTTCTTCTTCTTCTTCTTCTTCTAGGTTGTTACTGATGGGCGTGACCCCTAGGTGTGTCAATAGTCACGGCAAAAAAACCCAAAAAAACTTTTTGATAAATCTGTGCCCAGTTGGTTTCTGGGATGCTGCAGCCCAGTTCTATTCCTATCAAATCTGACCTTTGCCCTGGCACTTTGCATGGCTCCCTGAAGTGCCGTTTGCAGTTAGCTTGACTGTATCTGAAAACCTGTGTATAATACTAGAGGGACCCAATCATCTGTTATGTGCAGACCCAGGCAGGACTTCTGTGAGCCCCAGGACTTTACAGAAAGGCTTTTAGTTAAATCCCTACAAGTTCCAGTTGGACATTTATCCCCGCTCAAACCCATCAGGAAGTTGGAACGTCATGACTCAGCCCAGTTTCAGAACATTTCCAATCAGCGAAGTCAACGTGTGGAATTTTTGCCTTTCCGAGAGGTGGCAAGAGTGCACTCTTAATATGCCATGACGTTCACCCATAAATAAAATGTCCACTCAAGCCTGCACTTAACTCTAATTCAGCAGCCCTCCCACTGAATCAAATTGCTGTTCCTTCAGCGCTGACATTTGGAAATGAAAGGAATTTTCCCCATACGTCTTTTTTATAAATGATGGGGCCATTGCAAAAGTAGGGTTTTTTGCCAGCCGGTGACCTACTGTGTTGCAGGCCTGAACCTGATTTGCGGGATGCTTTTGCAAAGAGGCCAGTGGAAGATAGGAATAGTAGCAGGCAGCCTGGCTTGATGCTGACATTCCAAGGGATCATCCCGATCCACTTCCAGCTGCAGAGACCCCTTGCCAATGCTGCCCACACCAGCACTCTTCAAAGCAAGCCATGATTTGTTGATTGTTTCAGGTCCCTTCCGCACGGGCCAATATACACAGGTTAAGGACTCTAAAAACCCGGGGGGGGGGGGGGGGGGTTCCGCACAGTTTCTGCCCCTAACACGAGTCTGCCACGTGTTTTTCCCCAAAAAACAGTTTTTACAAGAATCACGCTATCAGTGATTTTTTAGGTTTTATGTGGATTGCAGCCACTTGCAAGCAAACGGCTGACCTGGGAAACTCTTTCCTCAGCCGCGCTTCCAATTTTATAACAGTCCCTGCCTCGCAGCTGCATCGCCACGCAGGGTCACAGGCATCAGCATGGCTGTGAGGGTCCATGCCAGCCTGCCCGCATAGCTACGCAGCGAGGGAAGTAAGCGACAAAAAAAACTCCATGCGAAGGCGCAACAACAACCCGCATTGCTTCTGCGAGCTCCAGTCGCTGCCTGCACGGAGGCATGTGAATGGGAAAACAGGAGAGCGGGTTAGTTTAGCCTGACTGCAACCCGCTCATCCTGGCAGGGGCTGATGGGAATTGTAGTCCATGAACATCTGAAGTACCATAGGTTGGCCACCCCTGCTCTAAACAAGACTGCAGGGCACCGGAGAAATGAATTAAACAAATGGCATTGATTCATTCATTATCCTCATTTCTTGCATTGTAAAGTTCTGAATTATCTTGTCTTATTTCCCAAGTGGAACTCATTTATCAGGGATTCTTTTTTCTGACATTTGTCGAATCTCCACTTGAAAATTGCACGCAGATCCAAACCTGTTCGTTGTGAAACCGTGTCCTCTTCATTGGAGTTTCTACCTCCCCACCACAGCGTGCACACAGCAGACACACCCAGTTACAGAACTCTTAGCAATCCCCACTACCAGGTGATCTCGCTTCGCTGGTCTCCCCTGATTGGCTGGCGTGCCTTGATGGGGCGGGACCTTTTCCCCCCGTGGAAACGTACCTTGTTGGGGCGTGTTAAAAAAACCTAACGTGTAAAAGTTTAACTTTTATGTTTACGAACGTTTATGCTGCTTAAAGGGTTATCGCTGATATTTCACGCTTTATTGTTAAAACATTTAATCGGTGAAAGGATGAGCGTTTTCCATGTGCTTGCGCATGCGTCCCCTTCTGCTGGCCGATTGCAAAAGCAGAAACGAAACCAAGGAAAGGCTGCGCACGCATCGCATCAGCGCCGGCAGCACTGATTGGTTGCCCGAATTCCGCGTCACTTTCCACGGCAGGAAATGAATCAGGTTTCAACCCTTGTCCCTCCCCTTGGATCAGTTCTGAGCCATGTCAATGGGGTCTGTGCCACTTACAACCAGGGGCTTTTCCCCACTTCAAAAGTGAAAGTGGAGGGGACCCCTGCTCCGTGTTTGGCGCGCGGTTTCAAAAAGGTGTACTTCCGACCAGGATCCGAAATGACGCGCGCTGAGGGGTGGGAGGAGCGGCAGAATCGGGGTGACTGTGTTGTCGCTGCATTGTCACTGCTGGTGTAGTGGGGAGTGCTGCAGGACCCCGGGGTATTTGCCGTGAGGAGCGCGCATCTAATGGTGGTTCCTGCCGGAACGCGGGAGAATGGGGAGAACGAGCGCCAGAAACGGAATCTGCCGCACAAGCAATGGGGAGGTCGTCCCTGAAACCTGGTTAGTTTGCATTCTGAAACCTGGCTAAGACGGTAGTGGGGATTCGACCATTGTGAACAGAGCATTGTGCTCGGGCAGCCTTGGATTCCTTCAGTTTGTTTGCATCTGCTTTTTCATTTATGGGAAAAACATCACAAAAGGCATTCTTGGGGTGGCTACACACATAGCTATTAGAAGCCAGTTTTCAGACCCTAGCACAAAAAAGCCGCACTAGTAGCTAATAACATACAGAACTGAACCCATTATTTTAGATAATTTGATTTTGTGAAGTAAAAACCCGCACCGCAGCACAACTCCAGCAGTAGATAAAAGGATTTCTCTGCTTCTTTTTCACGGGCGAGTTTCATAAATATCTATATGGCGTACAATGAAGCGATTATGCAAATGAAATCTAAGCTGGCTTTTCTTTGTCAGTGTGTGAGCCGATTGTATTTACCATGCTCAGTAATCATGCATGAGATCTGAGTTAACGCTAAGCAACAATTACAGTTCGGAGATAGCTGTGTAGGAATATGCAGCCCCAAAAGAGGTTGTGTGCAGTCTGTGGCTTTGGCAGCTGTGTGCTTGATGTGTTTGGGTGTGAAAGATCCATTGTATGCACCTAAGAGTTGTCAACCTACTCATGGCGACCCCAACAAATGGCTTGCAAGGCAAGCCAGAAACAGAGATGGTTTGCCATAACCTTTCTTCGCAGAATCTTTCTTGAAAGTCTCCCTTCTCAGTATGATCCTGCTTAGCTTGCAAGATTTTGACAAGATCAGATTTTTGCCTTCCTTCCTTCCTTGGATTCATTGTAACTCCGTCTGGTTCGTCCCGGCTTTACAAAGAAGAACTACAGGGATGGATCTAACCATCCTCCAACACCCTTCTTTCTCCCTAAGGAGCTTTTCTTCCATTTGAATGACTTGTCCGCTAACAGCAATGCTACTTAAACTGGAGAACAGCTTCCAACTTTGCTTAGTTTATTTTATTTATTTTTATTTATTTTATTAATGAAATTTATAGGCCGCCTCATCCCCGAAGGGCTCGAGGCGGCTCACAACATGGCTGTTTCCAGCAGCAATTTAATACAGCATAAAAACTGAACCCATTAAAACACAACAGCAGTTAATAACAATAAACAAATTAAAACAACAAAATTGTGTGAAACATACACACACAGGCGCCTGATCTAAAAGGCCAAAAAAGAAGAAGAAAGAAGGGGAGGAGGTAGGCAGGGCCCAGGATGGAATTAGGGCCCAACCAAGGTGGTCCAGACAGGCAGCTTTGATTTCAGGGGGGGGGCTCAGAGTTTTAGGAAAGAAGTAGGCTGGCCGGTCTTTGGGCCTGACATTGTAGAGGCTCCGCTGGGCCAGTGATCAGTGAGACACATTCTCAGCCTGAACCCGTGATGAACTCTCCTTCTCTGCCTCTTGCATCCTCAAGGTTTCGATTTCCCCTTCCCACTACCTCTTCCCTCCTACTTCCTTCTTTCCATTATCAGGTGCTAATTTGTGTTGTGAAAGCAGCCCACAGTGCTGCAAACCTGAAGGGTTTGGGGGTGAAGGGAAGTCAGCACTGTGACACATGAACATGTCCCGATGTCACTATTGGTTTGGGGTGTGGATTAATCCCATTATCCCAGGGGTCTGCAACCTGCGGCTCTCCAGATGCTCATGGACTACAATTCCCATCAGCCTCTACCAACATGGCCAATGGGTCATGCTGGCAGGGGCTGATGGGATTTGTAGTCCATGAACATCTGGAGAGCCACAGGTTGCAGACCCCTGCATTATCCCCATAGGGTTGGGTTTTTTTTAAGTTTTCAGATATTTCAGTAAACCTGCAGGTCTTTCAGATTTGCTGGACCACCTGCTCTAGTCAACGGTGGCTTCCTTGGGAAGAGTGGTGTTGTTTGTTTTTGCAAATGTGATTGCAAACGCCACAGGAATGTACATGAACTCCAACCACATACATGCAAATGTGCCTCACCCCCCTGTGAAGTGGAGAAAATATATACCTCACCACACAATCACGCCATACTGGCCCTTTCTACACAGACATTTTAAAACGTTTTGAGGCAGGAAATAGAACATTTCCTTCGTGGAGTTCCCCATCGTTCTTTCCCGGAAACATTTTATTTGAAACCTCAAATTTTTAAAATGAATGGTCTTTTAACATTATTCTTTAGCTGAAACATTTTCAAAACGGCTTCATTTGCCTGAGTGGTTTTTTAAGGCGTTTCCCACACCTCTCTGCGGTCCTGAGACTTCCTCCCTAGCGCCATTTTGTTTGCTCGCTCTCCCCCTTGCCTGTTTTTGGAGCAGTTGACCAGAGTTTCCTCAGTTTTGGGGGGCTAATTTTTGAAGGATGGAATGCGGAAGGTTCAGAGAATTACAACCCCCTGTTGTGAGGGACTGAAGTAGCAATTCCATGATAAACTCAAAAAGAATGGCAGAAAAATCCCAAAATGTCAGCCAGGAACTGTTTCGAGAGGGTGAGTGCAGACATAAATTGTGGTAAAGGGGATGGGATTGGAAATGTTTAAGAAAATTTTGGGGGATTTGTGCAGAAAGCGCCACTGTCATGGAGAGAAACACACCTCACCATGTCATTCCTGTAACGATGCCAGCCATGAATGCGGGTGAAACCGTAGGAGCAAAAACTACCAGGCCACTATAGTAAAGGGTGTGTAAAGTACTGACTTGTGCAGCTTCAGCAAGGGGCTTGCAAGGAAAGTAAGAAGCTGAGGTGGTTTGCCATGACTGTTGTCCGAAGAGTCTTCCTTGGTGGCAGGGGCGTAACGAGGCAGCCCTGGGTAAACTGTAGCCCTGGGCAAAACCTGAGTTGGATGCCCCCCCCCCTCCCCATGGGCGGCCACTCCACCACGACCAAATTTATTTTTGCACCAGGACATTGGTGCCTCCAGGGGGTGCATTTTTAGACATATCAGCACCACAATTTCAGCGTATCATCAGGAGACTATCCTTATGCTACTCCCCAAGTTTGGTGAGGTTTGGTTCAAGGAGTCCAAAGTTATGGACTCCCAAAGGGGGTGCCCCATCCCCCATTGTTTCCAATGGGAGCTAATAGGAGATGGAGGCTACAGTTTTGAGGGTCCATAACTTTGGCCCCCCTGAACCAAACTGCACCAAACTTGGGGGGTGCCATCATCTCCAGATGATACCCTGAAATTTTGGTGCCGATACATCCAAAAATGCACCCCCTGCAGGAACATCCTAGAAATTTGCCCAAGAATCTTTGTTCTGCATTGAGTTTTCTGCATTGCTGTCAATGGGGGTTGCAGGCTGGGGGGGGGGGGCACATTTCTGAAGGCACAGTCTCAAAACTTTCAGGGTCTCATCAGGAGACTGCCCTAATGATACCCCCCAAGTCTGGTGCAGTTTGGTTCAGGGGGGCCAAAGTTATGGACCCTCAAAACTGTAGCCCCCATCTCCTATTAGCTCCCATTGGAAACAATGGGGGATAGGGGCACCTTTGGGAGTCCATAACTTTGGACTCCCTGAACCAAACCTCACCAAACTTGGGGGGTAGCATAAGGACAGTCTCCTGATGATACGCTGAAATTTTGGTGCTGCTAGCCTAAAAACTGCGCCCCTGCAGGCCAAAAATGGAAAACCACTAAAATACCCAAAAACGAACCCAGCATTTTGATGCCCCCCACAAGGTGATGCCCTGGGCAGCTGCCCACCTTGCCCAATGGGCATTACGCCAGTGCTTGGTGGTCTGCCTTCCAAGTGCCAACTCTGCTTATCTTCTGCAATCTGACAAGATCAGGCTGTAACATCCCACCTTCCCTTCCCAGTTTGCGGAGTTTGATGGTAAATACACATATTGCAACTGTTCGTGCAACATAATGCGTGCAATGTATTGTCAAAGGCTCTCACAGCTGGAATCAGCTGGCTGTTGTGAGTTGAAGATGCCAGCCATAGATTCAGGTGAAATGGTAGGAACAAAGACTATCAGACCACAGCCGCATAGCCCAGAAAACCCACAATAACCACAAAGTGCGTACACATATCAATCAAGAGAATTGGGCAGGTCACAGTCCCATTATGTAGTGTTTGTGGCCTCCTGACACCCATTATTGTACTCTCTGAAATGAATTGATGTCTTGCTGCAGTGGATGCTTAAAGCAACAATGGAGAGAGCATCAAACCCTACATTGTTCCAGGGTGGGCAAAAGCAATCAGCTGTCTTTATAATGACAGCTATATTTTAAAGGGGGAGGGGGAAATACTGAGGCTTATAATATATCCAAACTGAATGTTACCATTCCAAATGTTACATCTGGCAGCCATTTGCAGATGCTTCTGCATTTCTGGTGATTTTCAGTGCAATATTTTAGTCACAACCCATTAATGTAGGCGACGAGGGGAAACGTTCAATGGGAGGCTATTAGCGGCTCTTTTGAAGATGCCTGTAGGATACCCAGAGATGATGACTCATCCACGGTGAAGCAATCAGTATTTCTCTGACTCACAGATGCTTTCCAGACTTTGCAGGGGGGAAGAAATAAGCTAAAGAAAACAAGCAAGTCAGATAAAAGACCACTGTGCTGCAGGCAGGAATCAGTTATGGTGTGTCAGACAGACCAAGGTCAAGGCAGGCAATAGGCAAAAGTGTGGTCAGACAGTCCAGGATCAAGGTAGGCAAAGACCCAGAGTCAACCAAGTCCAGGAATTCCAGCAGGCAGGACATGAAGGTACAAGACGTGGAGCAGGGAACCTGGTGCATGAGCGTTCCAGTAGAATACACTTGTTGCACCTAGGCAGAACCAGTTCAAAGCAGGGTTTATATAGGAGCTCCTCACTAATGAAGTTAGTATCCTGCAAGGACTCAGTCCTCCTGAGTTGCACATGCCTCCATTTCCCAGAGCCTTTTGCCATACCAAGCAGCAATGCGAGCACTTCTCCTTTTAGCACTTAGCTGCTGCCCTTGTCTTTTCCTTCTTCATGCACTTGGTTCATTACTCAGCTCATCTGAGATAACTGATGGCTCTCCCAGCTGCACAGCATCAGGCTCTGTTGCTGGCTCTGCCTTGGATGACAAGGGGGCTTTCCCCACTCACCATATATGCCGCGGGGTAACCACTCGAAAAGACACGGGGATCCTCCACACTCCCCACCGCACCAGCAGCCACAGCGCAGCTGCCTCGAATCTGCTGCTCTCCCGGCTCCTTAGCGCGCATCAAATCAGCTGCTCTTCAAACAGCAACTTTTCCAGAAGCCCCGCGCTTGCCGCGGGGTGGTGGGAAACTTAGATGTTTGCGCGAAAGTGATTCGCTGGCACGATACAGCCTTCCCGCACCAATTCACCCGGCAACAGGCCTCTCCATTTTTTTCAAGGAAGTCTGTCCCCGTCAGAAATAACGCGACAGGCAGCTATGTGATGACGTGATCACGTGGCGACAAATCTTTTACAATGCAAAAATGCCACAATTGAGCCGTGTGCACGTGAGCATAAGGTAACGTGCCCACATTACGTTACTCGAGCTCCACAGCTCTACAGCTTTGCGGCAAAGTGCCATTGAGCGCGCGGGGTTGCGGGGAACAGAGGCATTGGAAAACAAAACTGATTTTCGCTTTCATTTTCCAGTCCAATCAAGTCGTTGCGGGGGAGTGCGTGCGCGTTGCGCACGCGTGAACTTTCTTTTCCATATTTCTGCCATTCCCGAAATGATGACGTCTGCACATGAGCACGTGAGCATGTGAAAACGTGCCAGCCAATCCCAAATCAAACTCATGTGCCAGCCAATCACAATAGAGACCCGCCTTTCGCTGGCCACGTGCACACGTGCCAGCCAATCAGAATGTCAATTGCCGCGGGAGACTTGCTCTGTGACCCCGCGTTATTTTGCTAAGGGGCGAAAGGACGAAACAAGTGGGAAACAAGTTCTCCGCGCTCAAAAGCTGCGGAGGCTTTTCTACGCGGACTGGCCGCGGGGTGGCACACAAAAGGAGGTAAGTGGGGAAAGCCCAAGGAAGGGCTTGGAGCTGACCCTGTTACTTACAGCTCCTGGTCCTCTTTCAGGCTCCATGTCAGATTCCTCATCTCCCAGGGACTGGCTCATGATAACCGCAGCCATTTTTAGTTGAAGATACGAGCCTTCTTGATACTGAGTCACAGGGAGCAATCCTAAACATACTTGAAAATTAGTCCCATTCTAGTCAATAGGGCTTATTTCCAGGAAAATGTTCTTAGGACCATAATGTCCCATTGGGGGAAGAATCACAGGTCAAGGGTCAGAGCATTTATTTTGTATGCAGAAAAGTCCATCCTTGACACCCCTGTGGTCGATCTTGGACTTTCTACAATACATGACAGGGAGAACGGGATATGCATCAAATAAATAAATAATATATCCAGTTAAAGGATTTCAGGTACTGGGGATGATCTTACTCTGCTGGGGTCCCTGGAGATATACTGTGTGTCAGTGAAGACAATATTGAGGGACCTGAGATCTTTTCAAATGTAAATGTTCAGCCATGCGGCAAATTTTGACAGGAATGTGATCGCCAGGTGAACTTGGCTTGCCTCCCTTGTTTATGTGTGAGGCTGGCTGCTGTCAAACTGCCTTGATGTTTCCTGCCCAAATTCATCTTGAGCAGCTTTGTGTGTGCACAGAAAACACTTCTCTTCGGGGCTGGGAGTTGGAAGCTTGCAGCTGATATTTTCCCAGTCCAAGAACTACATTTTCTAGTTGCCCTTTTCCTTGCTGGGAAAAAGGCATTGGCCAAAATGGTGACTGTTTTTTTTTAATGCAGCATCTGAAATTAGATCCAGGATGTTGAAATAATTCTGTTAACTAAACACGTACAAACACTAATTTGTTTTAATGGCAGTATTGTATTACTGGAAAAGGTCTGGTGACCATA
Source organism: Sphaerodactylus townsendi (assembly GCF_021028975.2). Taxonomy (NCBI): domain Eukaryota; kingdom Metazoa; phylum Chordata; class Lepidosauria; order Squamata; family Sphaerodactylidae; genus Sphaerodactylus; species Sphaerodactylus townsendi. The sequence continues at coordinate 21,932,539 of NC_059430.1, forward strand.
TAATAAAACTGCATGAATTATGTATGAACTATATTTTTTCCTATTGATAAGAGACATATCCTAATGAGCCATGGTCATTCAAATGACCTACTTGTATTGAAAAACAGGGAATTACTGGCATTTCATCCCTTTTTACACCTGCACAGACAAATACACCCTTTAAATAACCCTTTAAATAACCGATATGAACAGACCAGGAGCTCAGGAGCAGCAGCAGCAAAAGGCCATTGCTTTCACATCCTGCATGTGAGCTCCCAAAGACACCTGGTGGTTAATATCTTTGACCACTGGTTAATATCTTTGACCACTGCAATAGTTCTAGGACCTCTGAATTGGTATTATTCCTTCATTCCCCTAAAAGAGAAGTATGCCTGGCAAACTGCCGGCCATATTAGCCCATAGTGGTGATGGCCACTAACCTGGATAGTTTTAAAATGGGCTTGGACAGATTATGGAGGAGACGTCAATCTATGGCTTGATCCTCCTTGATCTCAGTTTGCAAATGCCTTAGCAGACCAGGTGCTCTGGAGCAGCAGCAGCAAAAGGCCATTGCTTTCACATCCTGCATGTGAGCTCCCAAAGACACCTGGTGGGCCACTGCGAGTAGCAGAGTGCTGGACTAGATGGACTGTGGTCTGATCCAGCAGGCTCTTTCTTATGTTCTTATGGAGTGTATTGCCAGCTTTTGGGCATACATAATCAAAGGCAATCCCTGGCAGGGAAAATGAAATTCAAGAAATCACAAGAAATGATCATAAGGTTAGTTGGGTGCATGGGCAGACCCGCAAGGCCTGCAAACTTTGGTAGTAAGTCTCAATTCAGAAATCTCAAACTGAATTTTTAGAATTTTAATTGGGAAAAAGTAGTGCAGTTATGCAAGCAGACACATCCAGACACCTCACTGAACAAGTGGCTCCCTGCTTACAACTGGCATGCAGGATGTGTCCCAACAGTCAGTGCTCAGGCATCCCTTATGGTGTAAAGGACTGAACCAGTGTAGTGAGAATGTATTGATGCATTGGAACATATGGTTGTAAATGTATCAATATGAACCAGTAGTGAGAATGTTGGACTAAGATCTGGGATGCTCTGGTTCAGATCTCCAGTGTGCCATGAACATTTTCATTTTCATTTCATTTCACTTTATATTTATACCCCGCCCTATCCCCGAAGGGCTCAGGGCGGCTAACAGCATAATAAACAAATACATCAAACCAATATAACAGTGATAAATTACATAGCACTAAAATAGAACCAGATTACAGATGGCGACTTAACATTTTAAACTAAACAATTTCGGTGAACAATAACAGCAGCATTTGCAGCACATTAATGTATACCACTAAATCCACAATATCCACGACATTAATCACAAGACAATACATTAGCAATAACACATAGCAATAATCCAAAACCTCAGAATAACAGTATATAACAATTAAATCAAAATATATTGATACATTTACAACCATATGTTCCAATGCATCAATACGTTAACTCCACAAACAATACATAACAATCAACTAATGAACAGGTGTCAAACTCGCGGCCCTCCAGATGTCATGGACTACAGTTCCCATCATCCCCTGCCAGCATCATGCTGGCAGGGGATGGTGGGAACTGTAGTCCATAACATCTGGAGGGCCGCGAGTTTGACACCTATGAACTAATGCAACAACAGGCAATACATTAAACGGTGCGATGAAATCATTGTCAATAACTGAGACTACCCCACATTAAACTATTCTGCTGCAAAAACCTAACAAATCTACCTAGTTAAAGGATTTGGCTGCTCCTTACCTCTACACCTAGCAGTGTACAAAAGAATAACTACGCAGGGGAAACTGACTAATTCACAAGTACAAAACTAACAACTAGCTACTTGCTAACAACTCCTAGTAGCCTACACTCCTAATATGAACTACCTTAAGTAAGAGCCGATGGAGAGTAATGAAGAGTAATAATGTAAAAAAACAGCATGAACAAGGCCAATGTCTCGCTGGATGATCTCGGGCCAGTCACAGACCCTCGGCCTAATCTACCTCACAGGACTGTTGTAAGGGTGAAACAGAGAGGAGAATGATGTGAGCTGCTTTGGGGGCTCATGGGAGGGAGGGAGGAACGAGCGAACAAACAAACCTGGAACCATCTGCGTGCAGACTATACGTTTCACTTTGATTCTCCCCTCTAACCATAGCTCTGTGTTCATTATCTATGTCATTATGGGTGACTTGTTTATGCATTGACGCTACTTTGGAAAGAAGTTGCAGATGGGTAGCCACCTTAGTCTGTAGTAATGGAGCAACATTTAAATCCAGTCAGCACCTCGAAGATTGACAAAAAAATTTCCCGCTCAGGCCAATTAGAGCTCACTTCTTCAGATACCTGAAATACCTACAAAATTAAGTTTTCACCACAAAGCTTATACCATTGAATGTTTATTTGTCTCGAAGGTGCTGGGCTCGAATTTTGGGCACAAGATAGGTTAATTCTGAAACTCCAAAATCTAGGAGAAAAGTAGATGAGGAAGATTTCGGAAATATCCGTCCTTGAGACGAACACTTCTTATACTTTGCAGGCCACAGTTCATTGCTCTTCTGTTGACAGTGTTGTACCCAGCATCAATTAAACCTCAGCCTGTGAGACAGTCTGAGGGCAAACAGTATATTCACTGGCAATGACAAAATTAGAGCGAAACAGACTCTATTCTCAGAGCATTCTGTCACAGCTAGTGCCCTTGAGTGAGGACGAAGACAAGTGGTCCTTTTTGCATTTCCCAGCAGAACAGAGAGCATAAAATCGGCCCCAAGAATCAGCTTGTAGGTCAAAAGAAAAGACAGTTATTTTGCCTCAGTGATACATATACTTGACATTCTGGAGCAAAGTTCAGCGAGTAACAGTGGAGGCCATCCCATAATTTCATGTGACATGGTGGTATGCATGAGGGATTATTCACTCAGTGGTTCACACACTTACTCAACTGATCAAGGCTGAATTATGGCAAGACCTAACAGTGTCTTTGAGAGGCCTTATAGCATAATGCCATAGAATCCACCCTCTAGAGACGGCCATTTTCTCCAGAGCTCTGCATATCATGGATTGAAAATTAAGCAGAGTCAACAAAAGAGCAATGGGGTGACCATTTTCCCATGTTGCCTTGCTGGTTTTCATTTGGGTTCCATGTTTGAAGTGCTCTGTGAGTGACTCTCAATCTCCTGTCCCAGCTGAATGAAAGTTTTTTACATATTTTAAGCCTCTGAAGATGAGAATGAGAGACAAGAGATAGAGGAATAGTGTAAGATTTTTTTAAACGGAGGTTATGAAGACTTTATTTTTGGATATGGACAGCTGCCTGTTGCCAACGAGGTCAGGCAAAATGGATGAATCTCTGGTAAAAAATTAGGAAGAACTATTAACTGGTTATAAATACTAGAAACGACAGTAACCTATCATTTGGGTCAGCCAGTTAGAAAGTTCTAAATCTGTCCTTCATCCGGAGCTGAATTCAACACACGCACAGACCAGGAAGTCTCTCAAAGCAAGACAAATTGTTTAGGGTTGAATCTTTCGCTTGACATTTGCAATGCATTTTTGCAGAGCTGCATCTTCAGTTTGTTTAGACCAGGGGTAGGGAACCTGCAGCTCTCCAGATGTTCAGGAACTACAATTCCCATCAGCCCCAATTGGCCATGCTGACAGAGGCTGATGGGAATTGTAGTTCCTGAACATCTGGAGAGCCGCAGGTTCCCTACCCCTGGTTTAGACGGTGGCGTTTATTTATGTGCTACTTACAATTTCTATACCCTGACATTGCCTTTCCTCTTGGCTCAAGGAGGCTTATGAATAATAATGACAGTGTTACAGATTGAAACCCAATAAAACCCTCGTGTACCTCCCCTTGAAGATGCCTGTCCTTCGTACTCTTTCAAAAGACCTGGCAAACGACCAAGACGTACAGTGCCTCCTAAAGATGTCCAGCGAGGAGCCACCCTTGCCACACAATTTGTGAGACACAATGGAGAAGACCCAGGCTCTGATTAGTCACTTGCGTGTTGTTTGTCAGGTGCTGCTGTAAACATTCCTGAGTCCAGCATATCCAAGCCAACCATTCAGGAAATCTCTATGGTCATTTGCCCCTAAAGCAGGGGTGTCCAACTCTGACTCTTCAGATGTTCATGGACTATGATTCCTATCAGCCCCTGCCAGCATGGCCAACCTGCTATGTCTCCCCACTGAAGAATCTAGGGAACTGTAGCTCAGTGAAGACCTGAGTATTCCCGGTTTGCCCACCATCCTCACCAGAACTACAATTCCCAGAGTTCCCTTGGAAATGGAGAAAGACATAAGAACAAGCCAGCTGGATCAGACCAGAGTCCATCTAGTCCAGCTCTCTGCTACTCGCAGTGGCCCACCAGGTGCCTTTGGGAGCTCACATCCAGGATGTGAAAGAAACGGCCTTCTGCGGCTGTTGCTCCTGATCACCTGGTCTGTTATGGCATTTGCAATCTCAGATCAAAAAGTTCAAGATTGGTAGCCATAAATCGACTTCTCCTCCATAAATCTGTCCAAGCTCCTTTTAAAGCTATCCAGGTTAGTGGCCATCACCACCTCCTGTGGCAGCATATTCCAAACACCAATCACACGTTGCGTGAAGAAGTGTTTCCTTTTATTAGTTCTAATTCTTCCCCCCAGCATTTTCAATGAATGCCCCCTGGTTCTAGACTTTGATACCAGCTTGCTTTCACAGTGTAGATATAAAAGGAAGGAAGAGGGTGGCCAAGAGATGGACTATTCCACAAAAAGGGAAAGAGATCATTGTGGGGGAGGGGGCCCCTCCGATGAATCTCCTACATCTAGACCACCTGTGACAGCAAAAGGTAGAATTTGTGACTTTCCATGCCAGGTTTTAATTTGATGTAAAGGTTTTCCAGGCATTTTGATTGAATCTGTTGCATTGAAGAGTTGTGTGTGTGTTTTGTTGTTCCTGGGTTCCTGTTCTGAAAAAAATATCCACAAAGTCATCATATTTTATGAGTCCCTCCCCAGATCCAGTCTCACACAAACACACGCACTTCAAAAGCAGAGTATGCAGAAGGGAACAGTGTTCTCTGTTATAGTCCATGTAATGTTCAAAAAGAAGCATATTCGCTGCTATTCCCAAGTCCCCTTTGCATTTGATTTTTTTTTCAAATGAATTTGTGATTCGCTGCTCACCGACCACACATATCAGACAAGAATGACTATTTGGGGCAAGCAAGTGTTTTGATGCATTAATGGTAAGCATCTCTCAATAGATAGGAAATGAAGAAACAAACTCTTGGAAATGTCTCATATATCTCTAAAGGAACAATCAGCAAGCTAGTTGTTGTGGAAGGAACTATCAATAGGCCTTGAATTGCACTGAGACATGAGAAACTTCATAAGTAAGGCAGTCTACTTTAGTAATTAAAATGTCAGATTAGGATCCATTTTTTAATTCCCACACTGTCAGGAAGTTCAGTGACACCCTCTCCATCTAACAGGGTTGTTGTTGAGATAAAATACAGAAAGATGGGGAAAGGGGCAAAATCTCCTTGAAGGAAAGCCAGCTTAATGTTTGTTTGCTTCCTTCTTTTATACTCCACCTTTCTACCCAGTGAACGCCCAAAGCAGCTTAAATTGCTCTCCTCTTCCTCATTTTCTCACAACAAGCCTGTTAGGTAGGTTAAGCTGAAAGAACATAATTGACTCAACATCCCCTATTGATCTACATGCAGAATTGGGATTTGAACCTGGGTTTTTGCCCTGGAGATCTCTCCTCCCACCATAGCCAACCTTCCCTCTCCCTTGCATTGCCATCCACAACTTCCTCCTCGCCCACCCCTTCGATGTTGCCAACTGCTTCAAGTTAAAGAAAAGAAGTTCACTCATACAGGCTTAGCCAAAACACACCGACCTCTGAATCTCATGTTGATGGATCAATATCTCGACATAATAAGAACAGAGAGTGCTTGGAAATAACCAGCCTCTCTGTTCTCTGGCAGCGGCGGCAGGAGGAGGAAGGAGGGGTGTCCCTTTTTTGGCAACATGTGCTCTGAGGAATTGCTTTGCTCTTTCTTTGGGGGGATTGTTTTTAGAACAGTAATCTAGATAAAAGTGCAGTTTAAAGGCTTAGCCAGCGATTTTGACTACCCAGTGTAATGAGATGTGTGCCTTTAAGGATAAGTGTCTTTAAGACCTGTGCCTTTAAGAATCACTTGATGGGTGGAGTTAAGAGAACCAGGCCTAGAGAGTTCTCTTTAGAAAAACCTTGCACCAGGAAGGAGTGCCTCCTTGTGTGTAAACAGAAAAACACAAAGAGACCCCTCTGCAAGCCCACTGCACACTGAAAAGCCTACAAAGAACCCCAAGGTAAGCATTCTATGTGTAATGGGCCTCTGTCTAACCACTACTTCACATTACTCTCAACTTGTATCATCCCCCTTTTCTGATCCCATTCCACCAACAAAATCTCATAAGTCATAAAATCCTTGCAACCCAAACCTGTCCCTTACCCCACACCACCCCCAGGATCTGGTAAAATGAATCCATTTCCCTCTATCCTCATTGGGCCCTGGACACAATATCTTTGTAATAAGTCCTGTTCGGTAATTGCATGTGTAATGCTGTTAGCAATCTCCCGGCAGTAGAATTGGTAATTAGCTTTAGACTATTGATACTGTATTCATAGTAGGCATTTAAGCCTACTTTCTCTTTCTTCCTTAAGCCGCATTAGATGAATAATGACTCACTGGAACTTTTTTTTTCATAACAATCCATTTCTCAAGTCTGCAACTATTGCTTCTATAATCCTTTATTTGTAAATTGAGTCTGATTTGTGGCTTGTATGCTTTTCTGAAATCTCAGGCAAAGTGGTCTGATTTACGACTACAAGCTGACAGGGAGAGCACTACCCAGTATGGAAAGATCCTTTTAACCCAGAGCAATGAGCTACTGGTGGTGCTTAGTGCACACATGACTCTGTTCACACAATAAAGCCATTAGTTTCAGTGAGTGGGTATTAAGGACTAAGAGCCTGCATGGTGTAGTGGTTAAGAGCAGTGGACTCTAATCTGGAGAACTGTGTTTGATCCCCCACTCCTCTACACTGCTAGGTGACCTTGGATTAGCCACAGTTCTCTCAGAACTCTCACAGCCCACCCCGAGGCAGGCAATGGCAAACCACTACTGAACATCTCTTGCGTTGAAAACCCTTCGGGGTCGCCATATGTCAGCTGTGATTGGGCCACTGCCGAAGGCGAAAGGGAAGTTTAAGGAAATGTTATGATTTCATCTTTTATAACTTTGCAGTTAATAACTTTGAGCTGGGGAAAAAAATCATGTTATATCTTAAGGCTCAATAGTGCTCATTTTAAAAAGTATTTTTAAAATGGTTGAAAATAATGCAGAAGCAGTTAGAGCAATAACCCGAAGCATTTAGAGCAATAACCAGAAGCAGTTACAGTGGTGGCGAACCTTTGGCACTCCAGATGTTATGGACTACAATTCCCATCATCCCCTGCCAGCATGGCCAATTGGCCATGCTGGCAGGGGTTGATGGAAATTGTAGTCCATAACATCTGGAGTGCCAAAGGTTCGCCACCACGGAGTTAGAGCAATAAATAATGCAGAAGCAGTTAGAGCAATAAAATGGATGAAAATAATGCAGAAGCAGTTAGAGCAATAACCAGAAAACTAGACAGACAGATTTTATTTAGTGTTTCTTTGTTATTAATATAAATTAATAGAAATTATCACATGATTTTAGTGCAGGCAGAAATGTGTTTATGGGTGGTTTACTCGAATTTCAGAGTAGCTGCACTGCTAACTTTGTTAGATTCATTTTCAAAGTAGGTCATTGGGCCAGGTAGTGGCCTATATTGGGTGCCAATCCTGGACACCTCTGAAATCTGTACACAAAGAGCACCATTCAGCTTCTTTGTGTGCGTGCAGTCGGGCAAAAACGTGACACAAACCTGTTCGGTAGGCATTCATTGCTAATAACTATGAACCAAACAGGCTGGGTGATCAGGTCCCATCAGCTCAGCACCTTTGAATATGGTAATTTCAAGTGCCGAACGCATTTGTGAAATCCCTAGTGGAGGCGATTGAATTAACTTGGGTGGCAGGCATGACTCACTCAGACCCCTTCCGCACATACAGAACAATGCACTTTCAATCCACTTCCACAATTGTCTGCAAGTGGATTTTGCTATTTCATACAGTAAAATCCAGCTGCAAAGTGCATTGAAAGTGGATTGAAAGTGCATTATTCTTCATGTGCGGAAGGGGCCTCAGAGCACTTTCTGACCATGATAGAGACTAATGGCCCTTCCTGTCCTCTTGATTGAATTGCCAAGTTGATGGAGATTTGGTTATTATCCTGCTAAGCTGGCTCATTATTCATGGCCTGGGTATGAAGAGTTTTGGAGGGCCACACCAGAATCTCCAGGTTTATGTGCTCCAGGAGTTTGAAGTTAGGCAAGCAACCTCTTGAAAGCACCTGGAAAAATACAAACCTTACAGTACAATCCTAAAGAGAATTATACCCTTCTGAGAACTTTGAAGGGAGTAACTCTGCTGAGGGTTTCACGTCTGAGCAAGAGACTCCAGCTCAGGGGTAGGGAACCTGCGGCTCGAGAGCCGCATGCGGCTCTTCTTTCTCTAAGCCCTTGGCAGACCAGGGTTCTACCTGTCGAGTCAGCCAGCCCCATCCTTTGCAGCACCACCGCCTGCAGTCAAGCTTCCTCCCACCCACCCCATTTGAGCGGGGTGGGTGTTCCAGCGTCTGGCTGGGCCAATGAAGACTGTTGGCCCCATTCTGCTCCTCAGCCCTGCAGGCAGCAGGGCGGACGCATCCATGCGCTTCTCAGAAGGAGCGGAGTAAAAGGTAAAAAACCCCAATATATACAGTGTTATCTTTATTTTAATTGTCAAAAATTATTTGCGGCTCCAAGTGTTTCTTTTCCCGTGGAAAACGGGTCCAAATGGCTCTTTGAGTGTTAAAGGTTCCCCAGCCCTGCAGCTTAACATCAGAAATGGATGGCCTTAACTTCAGATGGCCAGATATCTCTGGATGCATTGAAGGGAGGGAATTAAGCATATCTCTAACCTCTAAATCAAAGGCACTCGTCAGGCATAGGAAGCAGAAGCAACCTTGCTGGTAAGAGGGCAAACACTATTTGGCAAGCCCCTGAAATGCTTGCTAAGGGAGAAGCAGTAGAGGCAATGTGCCTTAGCTGCAGCTCAGACTGTAGGTGGCAAAAACCAATTAAATGAAAGAAGGGGAAAGGTGTCTCTACAAGTAAAAGGACTGAATAGCTTTTTTCAAATGGAAGCTGTGAATTCAGAGAAGCTGGTAGATTGTGACAATAGGTCCTTAAAACAATAATATGAACAAAAATAGAAAACGGCACCTATACCTACATCAGAAGAAGAATGGAAGAATGGCGAAGCTATTGGAATTGGCAGAGATGGCCAAACTTTTTTCTTTGATTAGAGAAAAGAACTTATCTAAATTCATGGACAGTTGCACCAAACAGAGAGGAACGAACTGATGGTTGGGGAAGCGTTGTTGGTTAAGCTGGCCGTGTGACGTAGTCTGGTAGATTTACCAGATTTGTGATGGTTGGTATTTCCAGAGGTGTATCACAGAGAGAAGTCTGTTACACACTGTGTCCAGCTGTGCAGATGTCTGGACACAGTGTGTAACAGACTTCTCTATGCGATACACCTCTGAAGATGCCAGCCACAGATGCAGGCGAAGCGTTAGGAACAAGATCTACCAGACCACGGCCACACAGCCTGGAAAACCCACAACAACCAGTTGAATCCGTCCGTGAAAGCCCCCGACAATACATTGATATTTTTTGTTTTTGAAGAATAGGAGAACAAGTAAATGGATATAAAAGAGAAAAGTGTGAACCTTATTCGTAAGGATAATTAAGAATTAGTTTTATAACTGTAAGTAGAGAGTAAGTAGAGAACTCTTAAGTGTATTTATAGAAAAATTGGGAGCCCTCTTTTAATTTTTTTGTGTATTCATTTTTTGTGATTGTCTGGTTTTGGTTTGTTTGGTTTTTATTAGGGTTGGTCAATACTAAAAAAATTCGTTAAAATTCGGATTTGGGTATTTTGGGGCATAAAATGATTTGTATACCCGAATCCGAATCATAGCTGATTCGGATATGCCCGAAAATTCCTGCAACGGTAACCAAATCCAAATTCGGTCCGCTTATTATTTTTTGAATTTTGGTGTTTTTATTAATATTCCTGGCTCCGCAGGTGGAACGCAATTACCAAAGTTTTAAAGTTAGCAGCACCAAACCAGAATATCATCTGAGACTGTCCTGAGTCTCTGTTTCAGGTGGTTTGTTCAGGGCAAAGCTATTGACCGGGCAAGTGCCCCATCCCCCATTGTTTCTAATGGAAGCTAACAGGAGATGGGGGCTACACTTTTGAAGGTCCATAACTTTGGACCCCTGAACCAAACTTCACCAAACTTGGGGAGTATCATAGTATTTCAGTACTTGTAGGATACCCTGAAATTTTGGTGACAGTAGTTTCTAAAAGTAACTCCCCTCACAAAGCTTCACCTCAAAGAAATTTCCCAGATTCTGTGTTCTGTAGTGGTTGGTTGAGCTGGTTCCATTGGGAGCTTACAATGGGAAGTTCTGGGTGCTGTGGAGCGCACATTTCTCATGGTAAACTTCATCAAAAACGCTCAAGGTGTTCTAGGAGAGTCTCTTCATGACAATTCATCCGGCTTGGTGGACCGCTAAGGTTTCAAGGGGTTCAATGTTATGGGTAGGGTCCATCTCCCCACTGCCCCCATACAGCGTTCTCAAAGCTCCTGGATGGTGTCATTCAGAGACTCTTCTGAAGATATTACCCTGAACGTTTTGTGATTCGCCTTTGGATAAATGTGCACCCCTACAGCCCTCCACCAGAAATTTTATTGACAGCAATGCAGAAGTCACTGCAGAAAAGAATAGCCAGCAAATTTTTGGGTATTGCAGGGCAGACATTTTTAGATTATTTCAGTTAATTGGGAAGACGATTTGCGATTATCGTCAGGAGACTGTCCTGACATACCCCCCAAGCTTGGTGCATTTTGGTTTAGGGGCCAAAAGCCATGGACCCCTCAAAAATGGTAGCCACCATTCTCCTTAGCTCCATTGGAAACAACAATGGGGAATAGGGGCCCCTTTGAGGGTCCATAACTTCGTTCCCCCCCTGAACCAAACTGCAATTAAACTTAGGGGGTGCCATCAGGACAGTCTCCTGATGATACCCTGAAATCTCGTGCCACTAGCTTAAAAAAATTCTGGTTTTCATGTTTCACCGCTTCCTGCACATGAAGCCTCGCTGGAGTGAGTGAGCCGGTGAAACACGCAAACCAGCATTTTTAAAGCTAGTGATCATCATCCCTTTTCAGGCTATCACTGGAGACTGTCCTGATGATACCTCGACAGTTTGGTGCAGCTTGCCCTTCAGGGGAAATAAAGCGGTGGACTCGTGCTGTGTAGCCCCATCCCCTTACATCAGCTCCCCATTAAAACAATGGGGATAAGTTGTGACCCCTTTGAGTGGTCCATATCTGAACCAAACTGCACTGAACTTAAAACATCAGTGACAGTCACCCGATGATACCCTCCTGATAATTCTGGTGCCGACATATCTCAAAACAAGCGCCCTCGAATTTCAGCTTGCTCGCGATTTTCAGTTTGCAGTGACTTGTTGTACAGCCGTACACATGAGGGATTCCAGTAGAGGGCCGTGAGGTGCACATTTTATGGCGAAGTTCATTAAACTAGGTTCAGGGTATGGATGATCAGCTCATCCAGGTTTTGGGAATTTTGCTTCAGGGGCTTGCACTTCTATGGGACCCCAAAAGGGTAGGGCCCATCTCTCCCACTGCCCCCCCGAAGTAAAGTTCCCCAACCCAGATGGTGTCATCCAGAGATTCTCCTGAAGATAATTCTGAAAGTTTTGTGGGTTTACTATGAAAAATGCACTCATTGCAGCCCCTCTATCAGAAATTCCCTATTGACAGCAATGCAGCTAAGTCACTGCAGAACAAAAGAATCTTGTGCAAATTAAGGTATCTTCAGGGGTGCATTTGTAGATGTATCAGTGGTCAATATTTCAGTGTATCATCAGGAGACTGTCCTGATGAAGTTTCCTTTCCAAGTTTGTTTAATGGGGCCAAAGTTATGGACCCTCAAAAGGTAGCCTCATCTCCTTAGCGTCTCTATATTGGAAAGAATGGGGATAGGGACTTACCCTTTGGTGGTCCATAACTTTGGCCCTCTAAACCGTAAACTGCACTAATCTTTGGAGGGTATCATCGGGCGATTAAAGTTTCCTGATGATACCCTGAAATTTCGGTGTCGATATGTTTAAAAATGCGCCCCCTGCAGGCCGAAACGTGAAAAAACACCAAAAAATAAAAACGCAATTCAGCTGGTAATCCGAATCCCATGGATTCGGATCTGTTAGGATTCGGCCAGCTCAGATTCGGCCCCTGCTTGTCCAAATCCGTCCGAATCAGTGCAGATTCGGTAAAAATCCAGATTCGGACTGTCCGAATCTCCAACCCTAGTTTTATTCCCCCCTTCTTTATATGTCCTTAAAGTCTTAATAAATAAAGCTCTTCCCCCCCTCCCCCCAAAAATTATTGTGCCGTTAAAATCTGGAGTTTTCCAATTAAAAAAAACTCTTCAGAAACAGTGTTCAAGTGGCATGGGGGAATCTTGTATCTGCAGATAGCTGAGGTATGAGACCTGGGCCATGCAAGCCAGCATCTGCATTCTAAGAAGTTTATATTGCATGACTTCTCTGCCCAGAGGTAGCTCAGCTTTTCCATGGTTGAGTCATCTGGGGCACTGTAGGAACACCAATAATTTTCTGAAAGTGAAGGACTCTGTGGCTCTCTCATGTACCCACCTCCACTGCTTGCTGCCTGCTATAATTTGGTTTGAACTCAATGCCTTCTATGATTATCACAGTACGTTCAATGAGTCAAAATTGTAAAATCTCGGAGAAAGGCGTTTTGAATTTGGCCATTCATATTGAGCTTCTTGCACAGCGTTTCAACGCCATCCACAAACAGGTGTTTACGGTTCGCCACATGCAAAGAACTGACATGCTCCGGATGTATACCCGCACCTCGCATAACCAATTCGCTTTCCAGCGGTATCAACCGCACGGCTTCATCAAAATTTCGGACAAGTAGGACAACCCACAGATTATTTACTGGGGGCTTCTATCAGTTGATTATATTTAAATAAATGCACATGCCATTGAACTCATGAAACTACCTGGTACTGAGTTGGTCTATCAGAATTGATATTGTCTGTTGGTCTGTCAGAATTGATATTGTTAACTTTGGCAGCAGATCTCTCTCCATCTGAAGTAGAGGCAGAAGCATATCTAGGGAAAATGTAGCCCAGTTTTACACACACACACACACACACACACACACACACACACACACACACACACACACCTGCACCTGTATGGGTGACTGCCCTCCCGCACCACGACCAAAAAACTTTTTTTGCACCAGGTCATCTCAAAGTCACCATCACATTATAGAACCCAGTGGGGAGGAGGAGGGGTGAGGGGGCAATTTTCTGCCTCCTACATGACTAAATGGCTGCAGCCCGAAGACATTTGTCCCCATATGTCCCCCTGGGCAGTACGCCCCTGGGTAGAGGCCTTTCCCCATCACTTACTGCCTGAACCATTTCTATGGGGATGCCATAAAACACAGGACCATCTGTATGCAACACGGATGCTCGATCACTGAGTCTTACTCTCCACCTGGCTCTTCTTGGAGTCAAATGTATCTACAGGATTCTCCTGTGGAAACAGTGTCTCATACTCCCATACACATGATGCCCGATCAGCTGGCCACTTCTGACAGGGAAAGTATTCTTTGGATTAGGCTTGTCTCTCTCCTCCCAACTGCAACCTGAATGGCAACAGAATCTGCCTAAAGGGGCTGGGAAGCTGTGTGGAGTTGCTATCCAGCGGCCCCTTTGCCCTTCTGAGTGGAACACACTGAGAGAACAACAGCAGTCTCTATTGCTGATGGAAAGGCCAGGGGTTAATGAAATGTCTCTAGGAAACCCAGCCACATACGCACGTCCTTTAACTGGCTGAGATCGGAAGAAAAACAAGGCAGTCTTTATATTTACCATACTGGAGATGAATTTTTTTCTAATAATATTTTATTAATTTTCTCAAATAAGGCTCACAAACGTAAACAGGAAATATAAACAAGAAAAGGGAAAAAAGAGAAAGAGATACAGCTACATATAAGTTATGTGCATCCTAATACATTGGATCTTAAGGAATTTTAATTGACATGCTTCATGAAGAGTCAGTGAAAGCCAAATTTCAGGATAACACCTATTCGGGAGGCCATCGGCTTCATCGTTACCCAGATCATTTTCCTGCTGTTGAGGAATTTCCCTGTGAATGGATTTTATCCAGGTATTTCCACAGTTATTAGCGTGATTCGTTTTTGCACTGTTTTCCTGTAGCAATTTAAAAAAATATTATACGTGCATTACTAAATTGGCATTACATGCTATAAATGTGGAGCTTGCATCCAACCTGGATGGCTCGGGTTAACCAGTTGTGTCAGATCTTGGAAACTAAGTGGGGTTGGCCCTGGTTATTTGGATGGGAGAACACCAAGGAAGTACAGGGTCATGATACAGAGGAAGGCAATGGTAAACCAGCCCAACGGGTTGCCATACGTTGGATGTGACTCAACAGCATGTTCTACCACCATGCATCCGATGGAAAACAAATCAACATTTTAACACTAATATATTTAACCCACACATGTGGATAGCTGCCCTGCTTCACTGAAAATAAGACCTACCCCGAAAATAAACCCTCGCATGATTTTTGGAGCCTGCTTGAAGTATAAGCCCTACTCCAAAAATAAGCCCTAGTTACAGATTCCCCGGCGCAGCTGATCTGGTCACGTGGGGGGTGCAAAATCATGGGAAAAAGAATAAGACATCCCCTGAAAATAAACCCTAACGCATCTTTTGGAGCAAAAATTAACATAAGATCCTGTCTTATTTTCAGGGAAATAGGGTAGATCAGCCTGATAACCCAGCCTACACAATTCTCATTACATCTCAGAGGCTAAGCAAGATTGCCCGTGCTTAATACTTGGATAGGAGACCACCAAGAAAGACTGAGGTTGCTGTGCAGAGGCAGACGATGGCAAAACTAACTCTGCTCATCTCTTGCCTTGAAAACCCCATGGTCCTGGGATTGCCCAGAGTCAGTTGCAACTTGATGACACACACGCTTATATCTTTGAGAAATAAGATGGATATCATTTGCTCATTCCTAGATTAAATCTGTCCAGATTCTCAAGCCTGGGCTATGAATCTTCCATTGTGTATTATTATTGTTGTTATTATTTATTGTACTTCATTAACCGCTCAACCCCCAAAGGGTGTACAGGGCCCATAAACAAGGCTGATAAAACAATAAATACAAATATAAACATTAACATTAAAACCCTTACATTTCCATAGCAGCATCTACATGAAATTGAACTGATTCAGTTACGGTATTTCAAGGGTCGCAGATGCTGATGCAGTCTGTGGCTGGCAATCGCGATGCCAGCCACAGATGCAGGCGAAACGTCAGGAGAGAATGCTGCTAGAACACGGCCATACAGCCCG
This sequence comes from Sphaerodactylus townsendi, assembly GCF_021028975.2. Taxonomy (NCBI): domain Eukaryota; kingdom Metazoa; phylum Chordata; class Lepidosauria; order Squamata; family Sphaerodactylidae; genus Sphaerodactylus; species Sphaerodactylus townsendi. The sequence goes on from NC_059430.1 coordinate 21,948,279, forward strand.
GAAACCACACAGCACCCCAGTGATTCCGGCCATGAAAGCCTTCAACAATACATTGAAAATACATTGTTTATTTATATTTATGGCGTCCGATCCCAAGGCTGGGAGGGGGTCAGCAGTGCCAAAGATGATGGACTGCAGCACCGGCAATGCTATAGATGGTGCAAAACCAAAGCAGGGGTGTCAAGAGGGGGCAGGCAATCCACGGCCGGCCTCCCCAAAGGCCCGGTGGAACAACTCTGTTTTGCAGGCCCTGCGGAACTCACCAAGGTCCCGCAGGGCCCTAACAGCGGATGGAAGAGTGTTCCACCAGGCAGGTTTATCTGAGTAATTCTTCACTTCTTTTTTCTGGCCTCCCCCCAAGAAGAGATCTGTGAAATATTGGGGGGGGGGGGAAATAACAAACTCTTTTATTTTAGCATGACAAATCAGCGTGTTTTTTCTTCTGCTCTCAAAAGGGAGAAAATATGCTAACGAGCTCATAATTTTCCTTTGTGTACATACTTTTTTTAATTGGGGAGGAAACCATTGCACAGCTCCATACAGCTACAAACTTGCTGACTGCATGGAGAAATGCTTTGCGTAGCCAAGTCTTTTGAGAGAAGCGGAGAAGCTTCTGGGAAAATAGATATCATGAATTATAAAATGAATTATAAAATATGCAACTTATCCTTGAAATCAGGCTCCATCCCTGAAGACTGGAAGATGGCCAATGTCACACCAATCTTTAAGAAAGGATCTAGGGGGGACCCGGGAAATTACAGGCCAGTCAGTTTGACATCTGTTCCTGGTAAATTAGTAGAATCTGTCATTAAAGATAAAATTATAAAACATGTAGAAAAGCAAGACCTGCTGAGAAAGAGTCAGCATGGCTTTTGCAGAGGCAAATCCTGTCTTACAAACTTACTAGAGTTCTTTGAGGATGTAAACAGGCATGTGGATAAGGGGGAACCAGTGGACATTGTCTACTTGGATTTCCAAAAGGCTTTTGACAAAGTTCCTCAACAGAGACTACAGCTTGGAGAAAACCTTCAGCAATGAAGGAATAAGAGGGAAGTCCTCCTATGGATTTCTCATTAAAAAACTGGTTGAGAAACAGGAAGCAAAAGAGTGGGTGTAAATGGGGAAATTCTCACAATGGAGAGATGTAGGGAAAGTGGTGTCCCCCCAAGCGATCCGTGATTGGGGACCAGTGCTCTTTAACCTATTCATAAATGACCTGGAAGTAGGGTGGGTAGCGCAGGCCTAAGTTTGCAGATGATACCAAATTATGTAGGGTGGTGAGAACCACAAAGGATTAAGTGAGGAGCTCCAAGCGGACCTTGATAAATTAGGTGAGTGGGCTAAGAAATGGCAAATGCAGTTCAATGTAGCAAAATGCAAAGTGATGCACATAGGGAGACAAAAAAAAAATCCCAAACTTCTCAACATACATGCTACAGGGGTAACAGTGCTATCAGTCACAGACCAGGAAAGGGATTTGGGCGTCTTAGTTGATAGTTCCATGGGAGATGTCAACTCAATGTATGGCAGCTGTGAAAAAAGGCAAACTCTGCATGCTGCAGGGGGGATAATTAGGAAAGGAATCTGAGAGAATAAAACTGCAAAGAGGTTGTCATGCCCCCCTTATATATAAAGCTGTGGTGCGAATTCCGCACTTGAGTACTGTGGGTTCAGTTCCCTTGGTCGCCACATCTCAAAAAGGATATTGAAGAGATAGAAAAAAGTGCAGAGAAGGGGGCAGCGAAAGGAGGATGATTGAGGGACTGCAGCACCTTCCTTATGAGGAAGAGGCTTGCAGCTGCCGGGGACTCTTTAGTTTGGAGAGTGAGAGGAGGCGATCTGAGGGGGGGGGATATGATTGAAGTCTATAAAAATTATGCATGGGGTAGAAAATGCTGATTGAGAGAGAAATTTACCACTTCTCTTTCTCAGTCAATACTAGGAACCAGGGGGCATTCATTGAAAATGCTGGGGAAGAATTGAATTAGAACTAATAAAAGGAAACACTTCTTCACGCAACGTGTGATTGGTGTTTGGAATATGCTGCCACAGGAGGTGGTGATGGCCACTAACCTGGATAGCTTTAAAAGGGGCTTGGACAGATTTATGGAGGAGAAGTCGATTTATGGCTACCAATCTTGATCCTCTTTGATCTGAGATTGCAAATGCCTTAACAGTCCAGGTGCTCGGGAGCAACAGCCACAGAAGGCCATTGCTTTCACATCCTACATGTGAACTCCCAAAGGCACCTGGTGGGCCACTGCGAGTAGCAGAGAGCTGGACTAGATGGACTCTGGTCTGATCCAGCTGGCTTGTTCTTATGTTCTTATGACATTTTAAAATTCAGGAGGAAGGAGGAAGATTATACATCTCCCCCCCCCCCTCCGCCCTTTATGGCTGACTTTTCCAGTGAGAAAAACATAACACTGTAGAACTAGCTTTGTGGGATGAAACCAAAAATCTTCTTACCCCTTTCCTTTCCCTAAAAAGCACATTGGTGAGCCGTTAAGCGAGAGCTCCCCCTAGAACCGTGGTGGTGAACCTTTGGCACTCCAGATGTTATGGACTACAATTCCCATCAGCTGGCAGGGCCTGCTGGGAATTGTAGTCCATAACATCTGGAGTGCCAGAGGTTCGCCACCACTGCCCTAGAAGATTGATCTAGGAGCCAGTGTGGTGTAGTGGTTAGGGCTGGCAGGTTCTAATCTGGAGGACCAGGTTCGATTCCCCACTCCCACACATGAAGCCTACTGGGTGACCTTGGGCCAGTTACAGTTTTCTCAGAACTCTCTCAGTCCAGGCAGAGCGTTGCAAATCACCTCTGAGTGTCCCTAGCCATAAGTCAGCTGAGGGTCGCTATTAGTCAGCTTTATAAGTCATAAAGTTCCTTCTCCATATCTCCTGTCCACTGAGAAATCAGTGCCATCCTAAACAGAGTAATGTCATAAGTCCAGTGGTTGGATTCAAATAATTTAACCACTGGTTGTTTAACAAGCACCTTTCTGAATCGCACCACTGCCTAAGTCTATTTCCTCCGATGGACTACGGTGTAGGACTGCACTGCCAGTAACTTTTGATGTCTTCCTCCACTGGAAGCCCACTTATACAAGCAACAGGATTTGTGTGGCAGAAAATCATTTCTTCTTTTTTAAGATTATAGCTATAAGGAAAGGATGGTATTATGTTTGATAGAAAGATACCGGCATTTTTTTTTATGGTGGTCTTTAGACTTATGGAGCAATTTTCCCTTGAAAAATACTTCAGTGAAACACGGAGGGAATTGAAAACCTTTGTTTGCTTGCTTGTGCGGCTGGCACTTCTGCCAATTCTACACCTGTGATTGTTATAAATGTTGAGCCTTTCATTGCTGCCAGCTAATGATACTGGCTCATCTGTACAGAATCGTGATGATTGCTTGTTGTGAGGAGTGCTTTTTTTAATTTAAAAAATCCAGCACAGTTTTATGATTTCTGGTTTAAGGTTTTAAAACCGCACTATGGATTTATATATTTTTCTAGCACACTTTTATGATTTCTGGCTTAAAGCTTCAAAACTGTGCTGTGGAATTATACAATGGGGCAGTTTTTCATAAATGTGATGAAATCTGGCTAGCCTGGGCCATCCAGGTGAGGTCGTGTGGCTTAGGCAGTGGCGTATCTGCTAGAGGGACGGGGGGGTCAATTGATCCTGAGCGCCACCCATCAGATAATGTGGGGGGTGCAAAATCACCCCCACACCCCTCCCACAGAGAGGTGCCCCCACCAGGGCTGCCCGGGACCGCCACCACCCTCCTCTGCTGGCTGAGGTAAGTGTGGTGCCAGGGGGCACCCCTGACCAGATGTTGCCCTGGCCACCATTTCCCCCCAATGCACCTCTGGGCTTAGGTTACGCAATATAACTTTTGGGTTGCTTTCACCATAAGACTTAATGGAACAAAAATATAGAGGATAAAATAAAGATATTCTGTTAGGATAGATTTGCCAACCTCCAGGTGCTTCCTGGAGTTTTTCTACTATTGTATCTGAATTGAAAAGTTTCAGAAAATCTGAAAAGTGCCAAATCCTCATACTGATATGCAATTTTTTGTTCTATTGTGTGGGGTTGGCTTTTTTTTAAATATCTCAACTTTTGGGGGTCTTTTAAACCCCCAAATGGAGGAAAAATGGGGGCCTTACAGAATTGGACCTCCTGACTAAAACTTAAGCAAACTCATTGGCTCTCATAAGAAGAGGCACCTGTAGATCTGCTGAAAATTTGGTGCATCTACCTTAAAGAACACCTCGCACTCACAGAACCCTGGAATGATTCACCATAGGGTAATATGGAATCGTTCCCTTTAACCGCACCTATGTTACTAGGGAAAATTTATAGTGACAGAGTCCATTTGGAGGAAATGACTGCCATTGGCATCCCTGCCTTCTACAAAGCCTGCTGAATTATCCAGCTATTTCCCAACCCAGAGTTGGCAAGCCAGTCTTAGGTAGGCTGACCAGACGTCCCACTTTTGGCGGGACAGTCCCGCCTTTAAACAATTTGTCCCGCGTCCCGTGGGTTCTTCAAATTGTCCCGATTTTTGGGAGGCTGCCGCACGGCCTTCTGGGGTGCAAGGCAGTGCGGCAGCCTCCCGCGCATGTGGCCGCAGGAGCACAGCCTTCTGGGGCTTGCCGTTTGCTCCTGTGGCTGTGCGCGTATGTGCAGCCGCCTACCCCCCCATCCCGGTTCACAAAGGTGACCATCTGGTCACCTTAGTCTTAGGGGACACAGTTGAGGTAAGAGCTACATCTGCTGCCAGCCCACAAGTGACCCCAGCCACCACAAATCAAGCCTGCTCTTATGTTTGCATTGCCCACCCTTTGTTTTCATTGTCCCAGTCCTGTGTTCTGTCACTCTGACACTGTGACCGAAGGTTGGCATCGGGTTTTTATAGCAGGAGATGCCTTTGCTGGTTTGTCCTGCCTGTCTACCTTTCAAAGCTGTATGTGTTTTAACTAGGTCTGAAATCTGGCCTGTGCTTTGCTTATTTTGATGCGGCTCTCCCGCACTCCTGTGTCAGGCTGTGTGAGGCAGCCAGAGTATTAACCAGCCGTGACATTCACCCACATCAGCACTGAAGAAAGACAGAAGCCAAACACTTCTAAGAAGCAGCATCAAGGAGGAGAAAGCCAATAGCTGCGAACGTTATATCCTCGGCCTGGAGCAAATCTATTGCTTTTTCGTAAGAGGCTGTTACAATAAGTCCTATCAGTCTCTGGGCATGAGGAGACAATTTTCTGGTTTTGAAGGTTCCCTATAAGATGAGAGAAATCCTTTAATGTTTTTTTCCCTGATTCAGTCTGTTTGCCAGCCAGTGAATTTGTTTCTGCTCGCTGCGTTTTTATTGCTCTCACTGATTTTTCTTTTTGTGGCATTTCGACACCATTTTTATGCAATCGCTATGCAAATAAAATTGAAATTTTTATCTTTATTGGAAGCTATGGTTTTCAGCTTGCAAGACCTGTTAACAGTGAAAAAGCCGAAAAAAGCTGTTTTGGTTTTTTTGCGGCAACAAAAGAGCCAGCGTTTGAATGGAGCCGAAAAAGCCAAGCTGAAAAAGCCGGATCTTTTTGGCTTTTTCAGGCCTATTATCTTTCAGGGATTCCGGGGTGGTGGGGGGGATTTTTTGAGATAGAACTACCAAGTTTGTAGTATAGCTACAGGTGACTTTCCTTACAAGAACGCACAGGTTTGGTGAAGGTTAGGTCAGGAGGTCCAACTTTATGGGCCCTGAAAGATGGTGCCCCATCTGTCCTTCATTAGAAATTAAGCTCCCCTGATCCAATCTTTACCAAACTCACGGGTTCATGTAAGAGGAGATACCAGAAGCTGCGCTGCAAAATTGGTGACACTGGATTAAAAAATACCCCTCCCCAGAGGCGTACCTCCAAGGGGACAGGGGGTGCATGATGCACCAGGCGCACACCTCTATGGGGGTGTGGCGAGGGCGTTCTGGGGGCATGGCGGGGGCGTTCCAGCGTGGGGGTGGAGGATGCACCAGTGCACCGGGCACTTTCCCCCCTTGCTGTGCCTTTGCTCCTCCCCCAGAGCACTGTAATTTCCCCCCATTAATTAACATAGCTGCTGTTCTTTTTTACTTTTAAAGGGAGTGGCGCCTTGTTATCCTCTGGTGACTCTTTCTAGGACTCAGGGGGTTGTTTTTTAAATAGTTGCATCAAATTTTCAGTGGCACTGCAGGTGCCTCTCCCTATGAGTTTGGATAAGTATGGGTCAGGGGGTCCAATTTTCTAGGCACCCACCATTTGGAGTCCCATAAGGTTTAATGGACCCCCCCCCAAAAAAAAAACAAAATTGGTTATTTGAAATAAGCTGGGGGGGGGCATATTGGCATGAGAATTCAGCTTTTTTGGATTGTCCAAAAGTTTTCAAATTAATTAAACCCAGATCCAAAAAAATACTCCCCCCCCAAAAGGTAATAATAGGATATTTTGGGGGTCATTAATTCATAGTGTTGCCCATATATACAACACTGGAAAATGCAGATGGGGGAAACTATTTGGCATGGGGAAACAGAAAAGCATATGAAAATAAAAATGTACCGGTTCATTTCTCACAGGGTAGAGGCAAAATCTTAATGGGGAAACTGGAACTGAACCAGGCAGCCTGCAAAATACTGTCTCACCACTATGCTAAAACAGAAAGAAAGAAAGAAAGAAAGAAAGAAAGAAAGAAAGAAAGAAAGAAAGAAAGAAAGAAAGAAAGAAAGAAAGAAAGAAAGAAAGAAAGAAAGAAAGAAAGATTTATTTGTGGTGTTGGGCTCCATGAATGGTCTTGGAGCCCCAGTGTGCTATTAAAGCTTCAGGAGGTGTGAGCACAGTCTGTCTTCTATAAACCCTCTTTCTTCCTCTAGGACGAGTCTGATCCAAATCAGCCCCCCACCTTATGGCTTTTATACATATTTTGAAAATGCTGTTGTGATCTTATCACAGATTTACCAGCATGCCACCTGTTGTGCTCCTGATTCTCTGCAAACATAAGAAAGACCCGTCTTTGCACCTAGAAAACTTTCTTGTCCTGGGGAGTTCACCTCTGCACATTCTAACAGTACAACTCTAAGCAGAGTTAGGTCTTTCTGAGTTTATTGACATGAGTGGGTTTAGAAGGACGTAACTCTGCTTAGGATGACACTGTAAAGGATTTGTAATGGGTACGTAGATCAGTCTATACCACAGGTGTCAAACTTGCGGCCCTCCAGATGTTATGGACTACAATTCCAATCATTCCCGCCAGCATCATGCTGGCAGGGGATGATGGGAACGGTAGTCTATAACATCTGGAGGGCCGCAAGTTTGACACCTATGGTCTATACCCAAGAGTGCTGCTAAATGATAGCAACAGAAGCATGCTACACACTTTTTGAAGTTTAGGGTCTTAAGAGCCTCAGGGTACCCTGTTGTGAGAGTAGAATAGAAGAACAAAAGTAGGAAAGATTCTTTGTAGGAAGGACTGAATAAAAATGTACTAAATTACTTTTAGTGCAAATGCAAGAGTTCAAAACTATCTGTTAAAAACTGCGAAAATATGTGATGAAAACATTGGGTCTTTCAGCAATTTCCCCTACATTGACATCTACGGCTGGCATCTTCAGTGGGATATCATGATAATAAACTTTGCCAGGGGGAGAAACATAACTTACCGTGACATTCCTCTGAAGATGCCAGCCATGGATGCAGGCGAAACGTTAGGAGCAAAACCTACTAGACCATGGCCACACAACGTGGAAACCCCACAACAACCTCTGTGAAAGCGGTAAGAAAGCGGTAAGACTTTTTCCAGGTTGTTGGCAAATCTAGACCTGACAACCATTGCGGGAGAGTTCTTCTATCTTGCTGACCTTGCCTTGAGCTTAAAACCCCAGATGGTAGACTTCCCTTCCAAATTATGTTCTGCAGCAAACAGGAATCAGGTTTTCCCTAGAGGGAAAAAACCAAAATAATAATACTCCTTTCGAGAAACTACATTTGGGTGACAGGCTTCAACAAGAGAACAAGACAGATTGCTCTATAATAGCAGCGATGTCAAGATTGAAAATGAGTTCTCCAAAAAGGGCTGATCAGACTGAAATAAAATGTGTCAGTTTTTTTTTTTAATTACCTTGTCTGATTCTGTCCTGTTTTTTTTAATTGAAGTCTGAGGTGAGAGGAGATTGATTATAATATTTCATACTTGAGAGACGGTAGTAGGGTAAAGGGTAAAGAATTCTAGAGCTTTCTACCCCGCTTTTCTCTGAAAGGCATCTCAGAGCGGCTTACAATCGCCTTCTCCTCCCCTTCCGCATGTCAGACACTTTGTGAGTTAGGTGGGGTTGAGAGAGTTCTGAGAGAACTGTGAGTGGCTCAAAGTCACCCAGCAAGCTTCATGTGGAGGAGCAGGGAATTAGACATGGTTCTCCAGATTAGAATCCACCACTCTTCACCGCTATATCACGCTGGCTGCAGAAGTTGTGGGTGTATCCAAACTTTAGAATTTGGTTCCTTTGATTCAAATGTCCAGGATTCCTTGGGATTCTTGTATCCCCAGCTGACAGCACAATATCTCATTCGTTAAATATGTGTAAATCGGTAATAAAATTGATGTCAATAACTTGGTCAGAGTTTGAGGGGCTACAGGTTGATTGGAGGGGTTCCGCTGTGTGACCATTTCTTTGTTATGTCTAGGGTTGCAGTTCTCTAGATGGGACCTGAATTTCTCCCAGAATTACAGCTGATCTCCAGACCACAAAGATTAATTCCCCTGGAGAAAATGGTGGCTTTAAAGGCTATATGGTACCAAAGACTATCAGTGATGGCAAACCTTTTCGAGACCGAGTGCCCAAATTGCAACCCAAAACCCACTTATTTATCGCAAAGTGCCAACATGAATACTGAAGTTTTAGTTTAGAAAAAACGGTTGGCTCCGAGGCACACATTACTCAGGAGTAAGCTTAGTGAAGCAACCATGCAATGCTTCAAATGGGTGAATCATGATCCTAGGAGGGTTTACTCAGAAGCAAGCCCCATTGCCAGCAACCGAGCTTACTCCCAGGTAAAGGATCATGCCCAGGCCAGCCTAGATGTGTGTGTGTGGGAGGGTGATTTTCCACCCTCCTCCCACATGATGAACTCTGTGAGCGAGTGCCCACAGAGAGGGCTCTGAGTGCCACTTCTGGCACCCGTGCCATAGGTTCGCCACCACCGGACTATATGGTACCAAATATGGTATATGGTACCAAAGACCATATGGTACCAAATACCCCCTGAGCTCACTTCCCTTTCCAAACTTTACTGTCTCCAGGCTCTGCCCCCAGATTTCTAGAACTTCCCAAGCCAGATCTGCTGACCTTAATCATATTGATAATCCAGAACGATCAGTTTATGTGTCTGCAATGAGTGTTAATTGTTCGGAGACAGCTTTCATAAGCATGAGAGCTTGACCTTTCCTGGGAAAACAGCAGGGACGGGTTTAGTTTCAACAGTAAACAGAGAAAGAGGTAGACTGGATAGTGTTGTGAGTTGTGTATCTCTAGAGGACCCAAACATTGCAAAAATGTTTCGGTATAAGGGAACCAAAAGGCACGACCTTGGAGTCTGAAAGGGCAAATACAATTGCAGCAACTGATCTTCTAAGCACTGAGATGATTTGGGGTGAACCATAAGAGTATAATCACGCATCATTTGCCATCGAGAAGTTAAACAGTCGTAAAATGGAAGTCAAAACAGTCATAAAATAGCCATAGCCGTACAAGAAACAACTGCACTGGAAGCTTTCTAAAGAAATATGGGGATGAGACACGATGAACTCCATGAGCCAAGCACTCGTACGTTTGCGAGATCCAGGTGTTTACACATTGAGCCAATGTGGTGTAATAGGGGGGTTAACTAGGATGTGATAAATCTCTGCTGTGCAGTGCAGATTGCTCTGTGACCTTTGGGCAATCCTTCTCTCTCTGTCTACCCCACTTCACAATTTTAGAGGATAAAATGGGGGATGGGTCGGCTTAGCCTAGCAGTTCCTTTGATTCTTTGCAGAATTTTCTGAACAACTAGTGAATGCATGGGAAACCAAGTGTGTAATTGTGATCTTCCCAACTAGAACTACTGCCGGTTCATAGGCACTAGATATTCAGCTCTTGTCAGGGATTATGGCTTAGTAGCAGAGTATCTGCTTGGCACGCAGAAGTTCCAAGGTTCAATCCCAAGCATCTTCATTTAAAAGGATCAGATGGTAGGGGATATGAAAGACCTATACTTAAGACCCTGGAAAGCCTTTCCCAGGCTGGCTAGACAGTAGTGACCTCAGTGCACGTTACTGAGCACAAGGTACCGTAGCTTCATAGGTTTGCTTTTTCAGACCTTCCCGACAAACAGCGGTTCTGGTATATGTAATCGTCCAGAATCCTAACTGATCTCCAGATCGCAAAGGTCAGTTCCGCTGAAGGAAATGGTATTCAGAGGGTCTGAGTTCCCTGCTGAGTTCCCTCCTCCTCCAAATCCACCCTCTCAGAGTACCGCCCCCAAATGTCCAGGAATTTCCCAAGCTGTAGTTGGCAACCCTAACTTCACAGCCTGAATTTGCATTTTCCTGGTCAATGTGCAGGCTGCATCAATTATTATAACACTTCTATTTACAATTGCCAATCTTATTTCTTTCTCTACCTGAGTCATGTGAGTGAAGGCCTGTGGTCTGAAGTGACGTAGGAAAGGCTCAAGTTTATTACCTCAGTGAGGCTACTGCCACCCTGAGCCAGCAACAAGGCAAACAGCCTTCCTGCTGAAGGACAGGGCTTTGCCATAGGTGCGGTTTTCCATAGATACACCCCTACTCGATAGTGTACCCCCTATCAGCTCATGGCTTCTGTTTGCTGTCCTCAGTTCTTTAGGATATGCTGGGAGGTCACAACTCTGCCCCAGTGACGTAGCGCCAAAGGGGCGGAGGCGTGACGGCCCAGGTGGAGCAGTGGTGGGGACGTGGCCATGGAGGGGCAGGGCAGGCAGCGCCGTGGCTGGGGTGCAGGGCATGCGCGCACCCGGGTGCAGTTTCCCCTTGCTCTGCCCCTGCTCTGCCCCCTTCTTCCTGTGACTTGACTCAAATAATTTCCTGATTGCTTGTCATGTGCTTGTAGCTCAGTGGGTCCCATGTTCAGCGAGCCACTTGTCTAGAAAGACTCCACACTGCTGCTGTCAGTATTCTGCAGCCAAGTTGTATGTAGTCAGCAGGTGATAAAAAGGTTTCTGTCTCTATCAGGACAAAACTCATCTGTCTTGTGGAATGTTACCTGCCCCTTCTTTGTGAAAAAAGATCTGGTATGAAACTGCTTGATACATTTGCATTCCAGGATTTATGCAGACTGCGACTGGTGTTGTGATGAATTGAGATGCGCGCGCGTGTGTGTCTGTGCGTGTGATAATAAAAGATGTTTACAGGAAATGGATATTTTACAGACGGCAGATTTTTGGTTGCTAGGTGGTAAACAGTGTGTCGGAAGGAACAGATGTCTTGATTGTAAACACGAATAAACAAATGCGAAAGATGGGCAGTTCAGGCAGAATGCAGATCATTTTTCAGCAAAATTAATACAAGTCAGATTAATATATAACAGAAATTGAATCCGGACAAGAGAGAGGTGATGCTGGTTGGGAAGGCTGAGGCCTTGGATGGTATTGTGTTTGCCACAACTGATGGGGTTAGGCTAATCTTGGCTGACCCATTTAAGAGTCTGGGTGGGGGGGAGCTATACTGGACCTAGCATCATTGCTAGAGAAAGTTCATTCAGCTGCAAAAAAAAGATGGGTTTATTTCATCTTAATTTATCTTTGAAGCCTGCTGCCTTCCTTGACTTAGTTGATCTAGCCTTGAGGATCCATAGCGTGGTAAACTCGAGGCTAGACTACTGTAATGCCCTCCTTGAAGACAACCTGAAAGCACCCGCTAATAGAGGACGCTAGAGCTTCATTATTATTGGGAGCTAGGTGGAATGTGCATCTGCTCCAGTTCTATTTCCAGCCAGCCCCTTCGTTTTTATTTTTTAATTGGGTTTGTGGATAGTTTGCCTTCCCAATATATTGATTACAGTATTGTTTAGATCAGGGGTAGGGAACCTTTAACACTCAAAGAGCCATTTGGACCTGTTTTCCATGGGAAAAGAAAACACTTGGAGCCGCAAATAATTTTTGACATTTAAAATAAAGATAACACTGTATATATTGGGTTTTTTAACCTTTTACTCCGCTCATTCTGATAAGTGCATGGATGCGTCTGCCCTGCTGCCTGCAGGGCGGGCAAGGATGGGGCCAGCGGCTCAGCTCGTGGAGCCACAGTGCAAGGGCAGAAGAGCCGCATGCGGCTCTCGAGCCGCAGGTTCCCTACCCCTGGTTTAGATGCTGGTTAGTATTGTTAATTAGGCCCTTTTGCAGTAGTCTTGCTGTGGTTCTTTGGTTTTTATTTAATTTATATTATTATGGTTTTATAAATGACTATTGTGATCCATCTTGAGCTCTGCTTTAGCAGTGGGAGGGCAGAATATGAAAAATTATTACTGTTATTATTTAATTTCGTTGAACATCACAACTGCCAGTTCTTTACTGAATTGTTAATGAATTTTAATTCTACAACTTCACACTGCATTCTTCCTTTGAAGTTCCTCTGTAAGGAAACTGCAACTTTTAAATCTGTAACATCATGCCCTGGAAAATTAAAAAAGTCCCTGCTCATAGTGCTGCTGGACTTCCGTTTTATTCTGTTGCTCTGAACTAACACAGTTATCCTTCTGGATTTAGCCCACTACCTCTAAATGGGAATTTTACACCATGAGGACGACTTTCATGTTTTTATTTTCTCACATGAATGTTCAACAGAGACGGGGGTCCTCTCCTCTGCATCAAACATGGTTGTATGAATCATTCCCCCCCACCAAAAAAAACCCATATGTCCAACACATGTTTATCTAGTCTTCATTTAGATTTGTACAAGCTGAGGAAGCATGAGAGGAAATGACCCAGACGTGCAAATGGAAGCAGCTGCCTTCTGAGATCCTTTTAGACAGATTTTAACATTTGCCAAGTGTCCCATTTGGAGGATCAGATGATTGAAAGAATCATAATGGCAATGCTGTACCAAAATCCTGTTCCCATCCTTTTGATTCCACTCATTCTTAGACTGCTGTAGTCAATACACAATGAGCCCCTGGCTGCCGGAAACCACAGCATTTGGGGATGTTTGTAGTGTATAGGATTCTGATGTCAAAATGTTTACCTGAAGTCCTCCAGGCTCCCAATCTGTCACAAAGCAGATGTTCTCACAGGATCTTATAGCTCATCCTGGTGACGGATGGACCGTTTATGCAACCAGGGAAGACATTCTTTGGGGAGTTTGTTTGTTCCGTCTTTGATTCCAGCCAGAACCAGCAAGCAAAGGTGTACGTTTTAGAAAAAGTTAACCGCAGCTGCGAACCGTTGTAAATATGTGGTCAGAAATCCAGTCCATCTTCCTTCAGTACAATGCGAGTCCACTCTTGAACCACAGATGGGTCGGGATGCAATTTGATTTAAGGAAGTCTGCTGAGGAAATACAGTCAGTATCTTAGCCAAGTATGCCATTTCTGCTTGTAGTGTAGAACTGAAGCAAGGACAAATATTCTGCCTACTTATAGTGTTATGACTTAGCAAACAATATATCTAATTTTGAACAATGGCTTCAGGGTGTGAATCAAAAAATCCACACAGTGGGTCCATCGACAGATTTGGGCAGAGGAATGGGGTTCTACAAACCTGGGAGAAGCCTCAAGTGTTCAGAGAAATATGAAATTTTGTACACACACACACACACACACATACAGACCACATCACAGAAACAATATCTGTTACTTTTAAAAAAGGATGCCAAGTTCTCACAAGACTTTCATGACGGATCTAAGCCGCAGTTTGTGTAATGTGCAAGGGAAGGGAGTAAAGCATTACTGACCTTCGGGTGGTGGTTTGCCAGTGCCTTCCCCGTCATCTAAGAACATAAGAACAAGCCAGCTGGATCAGACCAGAGTCCATCTAGTCCAGCTCGCTGCTACTCGCAGTGGCCCACCAGGTGCTTTTGGGAGCTCACATGCAGGATGTGAAAGCAATGGCCTTCTGCTGCTGCTGCTCCCCCTGAGCACCTGGTCTGTTAAGGCATTTGCAATCTCAGATCAAAGAGGATCAAGATTGATAGCAATAAATCGACTTCTCCATAAATCTGTCCAAGCCCCTTTTAAAGCTATCCAGGTTAGTGGCCATCACCACCTCCTGTGGCAGCATATTGTGAGAAAGAGAGAAAAATTTCTCTCTGTCAACATTTTTTTATCCCATGCATAATTTTCTAACTTCAATCATATCCCCCCTCAGACGTCTCCTCTCCAAACTAAAGAGTCCCAAACACTGCAGCCTCTCCTCATAGGGAAGGTGCTCCAGTCCCTCAATCATCCTTGTTGCCCTTCTCTGCACTTTTTCTATCTCTTCAATATCCTTTTTGAGATGTGGCGACCAGAACTGAACACAGTATTCCAAGTGCGGTTGCACCACTGCTTTATATAATCTTTGCAGTTTTATTATCAATTCCTTTCCTAATGATCCCCAGCATAGAGTTTGCCTTTTTCACAGCTGCCATGCATTGAGTTGACATTCCCATGGAACTATCAACTAAAATGCCCAAATCCCTTTCCTGGTCTGTGACTGATAGCACTGACCCCTGTAGCGTGTATGTGAAGTTTGGATTTTTTGGCCCTATGTGCATCACTTTGCATTTTGCTACATTGAACTGCATTTGCCATTTCTTAGCCCACTCACCTAATTTATCAAGGTCCGCTTGGAGCTCTTCGCAATCCTTTGTGGTTCTCACCACCCTACATAATTTGGTATCATCTGCAAACTTGGCCACCACGCTACCCACCCCTACTTCCAGGTCATACATCTACATTTTATCCCCAGCAAGCTGGGTACTCATTTTACTAACCTCAGAAGGAGCCAGCCTTGAACTGGTTACTTGAAGCCAACTTACGCTAGGATCAAGCCCACGTTGTGAGCAGAGCTTTGCTCTGTGCTACGGGGCTCCTCGGTGGGGTGGGGGGAATAAAAATGTAAGAAATGGAAACAAGGGAAGGTAAAGCTGGAGGAAGAGAAGAGTAAAATAGATATAGAAAGAGAAAGGTGAAGGTGAAGCTGGGGAAAGGGAAGGGCAGATGGGGGGCAGATGACTGCCATGGGGAAGAACAGATGGGGGGCAGAGACTGCCATGGGGAAGGAGGAGGAAGAGGAGGAGTTTGGATTTATATCCCACCTTTCTCTTCTGTAAGGAGACTTAAGCTCCTTTCCCTTCCTCTCCCCACAACAGACCCCTTGTGAGATACGTGGGGCTGAGAGAGTTCCGAAGAACTGTGACTAGCCCAAGGTCACTCAGCAGGAGTGTAGGAGTGTGGAATCACATCTGGTTCACCAGATAAGGCTCTGTCACTCAGGCGGAGGAGTGGGGGAATCAAACCCAGTTCTCCAAATTAGAATCCACCTGCTCTTAACCACTACACCACGCTGGCTTGTAGATGCATGGATAGGAGAGAAGGAAAGGGATAAAGCTTCAAGACACTGCCATGGGAGGCAGATAGGAAAAGCATGAGCAAGAGAGGGGACTGGGAAATGAGATTCCCTCCTGACTGAGTCCTCACAGGGCCTCCACTTGCGTCCTATTGTACAGATTTGCAAGTAGGCTTGCCAGGTTCTTCCCAGCAATGAGTGGGAGCTTTGTAGTGGTGGGGCGGGAGCAGTGATCCACATGCCCAGTGCAATGATGTCATTTCCAGGTTTGCCCAAAAGCGTCAGAATCTAGCTGGGCGTGCACATCACTCTCCCCCTCAGCTTCTGCCCACCAACCAGCTGAGAGTTGGCAGGCAGCCCAGCCAATTGGCAGGCAATTGCCCGCCCATACCAGGAAAATGTAAACTCAACTGCAAGCAAGTTGCCTGTGTTTTTTATTGTACAGCCTGACTGTGTCATAAGGCCATAATTCGAGAGGTCTGCAGAATGAATGTGCTCTGCAAACAGAATTAATCAGTGGACATGACCTGAAAGCAAGGCAGCTGTCAAGGTTCATGGGTATTAATATCTGGGCAATTTCTGCACCTTAAACATTTGATCTCCGCGGCAGTAAACAATTAAGAAAGAGTTATTCATCAGACGTGCCTCTTCTCTGTAATAGGAGGCCATAGGACCACTTAGTCATTGACAGCAAGTTATCTGTGGCATCGCCGCTGTGTGGTTGAATTCCATTTCTAATCTCATCTCTATTATGAATTTAGGCAAGCCAGTGTTTTCTCAGCTTCGGCCTTCCCCCCGCCCCTCCACACAGACACACACATTGTAATATAATCCCTCTAAAAAGTGAGCATCACAGCCAAGAACAGTAGGATGGTGAAACCACATCAAGATAGGGTTGGCTGCTTTTCCCAGGTGTACAGGAGAATATTTTTTCCCCGGTTACATAAACTGGCCTGAATATTTTAAAAAGAAGATACCTCCCCGCCTAACTGTTGTGGGCCGAGCATACTAATTATCCTCGTAAAGTTGGGAATTGAGTCAACTAAAAGAAGAGAGAAGAAATATGGAAGGAGGCAGAAATTGGCCTGCAGAAGAGGAAGATGCAAATCAAAGAGTAATATTCAAACATTTATCGACATGTAATTCCTTACAGGACCTCAGCTTATAGGGTGTCAGGTCCATTGACCTCCTCCCAATAATCAGACTCAGGTTCATTGAAATCAATTTATTGTATCAAGGAACGAACAGATACACTCCAGAATTTCTTTGCTGGATCAAACATTCCCATACAAAGGAGCAACCTTTATCCCCAGCTATATACCCCCTCCCTCTAACAGTTTTTCCTAAAAGTGAAAGTGTTCTCAGGCCCTGCAGCTTCTCCAAGGGTGAAACCCTGATAAGGGCCACGTGCTGTCTGGCTAGGGGAAAGGATGGTTGCTACTAAACTCTGAACAAAGGAAGCGCAAGCAACAACAAGAATGGATTGATACTACAGTCACCCAGACTCTCCTGGGTGCCCATGGCAAGTCAAAGGGGAATGGGGTCTTGACACAGGGATAATAATAATACTTTCCTAGAATCATAGAGTTGGAAGAGACCCCAAGGGCCACCAAGTCCAACCCTGTGCAGTGCAGGAACACACAATCAAAGCACTCCTGACAGACAGATGGCCACCCAGCCTCTCTTTAAAAACCTCCAAAGAAGGAGACCCCACCCACCCCCACCCCGAGGAAGTGTATTCCACCATTGAACAGCCTTTACTATCAGGAAGTTTTTCCTGATGTTTAGGTGGAATCTCTTTCTCTTCCCCTTGAACCCATTACTCCTGGTCCTAGTCTCTGGAGCAGCTCAAAACAAGCTTGCTCCCTCACCAACATGACATCTCCTCAAATATCTAAACATGGCTATCATGTCACCTCTTAACCGTCTCTTCCTCAAACTAAACATACCCAGCTCCCTAAGTCTCTCCTCGTAGGGCATGAATTCCTGACCTTTTACCATTTCGGTTGCCCTCCTCTGGACCCATTCCAGCTTGTCAATATCCTTCTTGATATTCAGAAAGTTGTTACCAGGAATATGAAATTGAGAGTTGCTGGCTTGGGATCAGGGAATTCCGGAGATCTGAAGGTGGAACTTGAGGAGGGCAAGGTTTGGGGAGGGGCCCCTGTGGGGTATAATGTTGAATTATGTTGAATTATGTTGAATAATGTTGAATTATGGCTACCAATCTTGATCCTCTTTGATCTCAGATCAACATTCAGCATAATGTTGAATTATGGCTACCAATCTTGATCCTCTTTGATCTGAGATTGCAAATGCCTTAACAGTCCAGGTGCTCGGGAGCAACAGCCGCAGAAGGCCATTGCTTTCACATCCTGCATGTGAGCTCTCAAAGGCACCTGGTGGGCCACTGCGAGTAGCAGAGTGCTGGACTAGATGGACTCTGGTCTGATCCAGCTGGCTTGTTCTTATGTTCTTAAGAGCCCGCCCTCTGTAGCAGGCATTTTCTCCATGGAAATTGATCTGTGCATTCTGGAGATCAGTGATAATTCCTGGAGACCCCACCTGGAGGTTGACTGGTCATGTTCTGGACTGTTATATAAAACTGTTCTGATAATCATCCCCTGTTCTTGAGCCCGCCTCAGGAGCTGGGCACCAGGTGGCAAGGTATACCTCCCTTTCAATATTACTGCATGCTGTGCTGCATAGGCGTCAAACTCGCGGCCCTCCAGATGTTATGGACTACAGTTCCCATCACCCCCTGCCAGCATGATCCTGGCAGGGGATGATGGGAACTGTAGTCCATAACATCTGGCGGGCCATGAGTTTTGACACCTGTGCTGTACTGCTTCCAAACCCAGCTGCGATGTTAATGAGTTGTCAGAGGTTGGTTGCAGGTTCAATTTCCAAAAGCAATCTGAATGTTATATTTCCCCCCCCCCCCAAATTCCAGCAGGACCCTTTGTTATATTATCTAAATTTTGGAGGGGGACGGGTTAGCCTCACAAATGAATTCTAAAATCAAAAATCTGGGTTTGTATTTTTTTAAAATGTGGTTTACACATTAAAAAAAGTTCATTTGGGTTTGAGCTGTGAACCTGGGGTGCTTGAGAAAATACTTGGGAAAACATGACTAATGCGACATATACTGCAATGTTTATGCGATCTCCTCAACATGCGAGGTTGATTGTTTGAATTAGTCTAAATCTGACTTTAAATTATTTGAAGGGGGGGGAGATTTTAAGTTTTTACCCGATTTGGGGAAAAATGGCATTTCTTTAATGTGCGCCTCAATGAACAATTACACCTCTCTCAAGCGAATGGGCTGTTATCATCACACTTTCATCTGAATATATTTTTTCTTTTATTTCCAATAGCTCTCGTTGTGCGCTTCCTAACCAAGCGATTCATCTGGGAGTACGATCCGACGCTTGGTAAGTGGTATTTTATTGTCTGCAATCACGGAACGCTTCTGGGCATGTTAAAAAGACAATGGATAGCACTCAGTCGGTTTAGTCATAATCATTTTGGCATTTGAAACTACCATTCTCGTTGGTTACATAAACGAGCCTGGATATATGTCTTCAAAGAGCAAGAGAATGTGCAGAGCTTTGTCATGCTGGGTAAGTGTCTAGTGGGCCCAAAATTTAGCACTGAGAATCTTTGGCAATTTATCAAAACCTTTGCCTGGGAACATGCTCATTGCTAAAGGTTTACTTTCATGGGAGCCCAAATGCCAGTGTGGTGTAGTGGTGAGTCTTGCCAGACTTGGATCTGAGAGATTTGGGTTCGAGTTCCCACTCAGCCGTGGAAGCTCACTAGGTGACCTTGGGCCCGTCACACATTCTGAGCCTAGCCTACCTCTCAGGGTTGTTGTGGGGATAAAGTGGAGGAAAGGAGCATGATGCAAGACACTTTGAGTCCCCGTTAGGGAGAAAAACAGGGTATAAATGAAGTAAATTAATTAATTAATGTTCACCAAACTTTTCAGTGTCTTTTTTTAATTGTTTGTTTGGTTCCTGTATAGCCCACCTTTCTCCCAATAGGGAGCCAAGAGGGGTGTTTACATAGTTCAGGGGTTGGCAACCTTTACCACCCAAAGAGTCATTTGGACCCGTTTTCCATGGCCCGAAGATCTACCGAGCCGGAGAAGCGGCTCCACATGGAGCCACCTCCGGTTCGGCCACTCCACTCACCTTTCCTTCCAGCACTGCTCTGGAGGGACACGCCCACGCTACCCTCCGACCTCCAGGCCATGCGGAGCCGCAGTATAAAGCTGAAAGAGCCGCATGCGGCTCCGGAGCTGCGGGTTGCAGACCCCTGTTCTAGTAGTTAGTAAGGTTGCCAACTCCAGGTTGGGTAATTCTTGAAGATTCGGGTGGTGGAGCCTGAAGGGGGCAGGATTTGGGCGAGGGGGAACTCTCAACAGGCTAGAATGCCACAGAGTCCTCTGAAGCCGCCATTTTCTCTACAGCAGCGGTTCTCAACCTGTGGGTTGCGACCCCTTTGCGGGTCAAACGACCCTTTCACAGGGGTCATAGGGAAACACATATTTCATTTATTTATAATTAGAAATAAATATTTCACAATATATAATTACATATTGTTTTTGTGATTAATCACTATGCTTTAATTATGTTCAATTTGTAACAATGAAAATACATCCTGCATATCAGATATTTACATTATGATTCATAACAGTAGCAAAATTACAGTTATGAAGTAGCAACAAAAATAATTTTATGGTTGGGGGTCACCACAACATGAGGAACTGTATTAAAGGGTCGCGGCATTAGGAAGGTTGAGAACCACTGAGCTAGAGGAAGTGATCTCTGCAGTTTGGGAATCAGTTGTAATTCCAGAAAATCTCCAGGCCCCACCTGTAGGTCCGCAACCCTATTAGTTAGCCATCTTAGTGGTCCCTGATGGAGCAGAAAGGCAGGGGGAAAAAAATGTAAATCAAAATGTCAGTAAACAAAAGGGAAAGGGGACATTCTTCACCACAGCCTAAATGTTCACACATGCACACACATTTGGTTCAGCCGTACTCAACAGTTCATTTCTGGCTCTTACAGCTGTAAACTTGGATATGAAAATATGCGGGCAATCAGTCAGGTGAAATCTCAGGAGCACTGTAAGCTACTGAGCTGGATTTGCAGTAATAGGAAGCTTGGCTGCTGTTCACCACTCTTCTTGTTCACCAGAAAGAACAAAAGGAGAACAAAAGAAGAACAAAAGAAACGGAACAGTCGACTAAACAGCTGAGGGAAAAAGTAGCTTCATTTGCATCTTATAAAAACGGAAGACTTCGGGTTTGATTAGCATGGAATCTGAGTGGGCCTGCCTGGCATTTGGTTCCTTTTTTAAAGAGCAGGGTATGTGTAACCCCCATGCCCAGAATGGGTTGGCCCAGAATGGGTTGACCCAGGTGGGGGGGGGGGGGGGTGGGGGGGGGGGGGGGTGGGGGGGGGGGGGGGTGGGGGGGGGGGGGGGTGGGGGGGGGGGGGGGTGGGGGGGGGGGGGGGTGGGGGGGGGGGGGGGTGGGGGGGGGGGGGGGTGGGGGGGGGGGGGGGTGGGGGGGGGGGGGGGTGGGGGGGGGGGGGGGTGGGGGGGGGGGGGGGTGGGGGGGGGGGGGGGTGGGGGGGGGGGGGGGTGGGGGGGGGGGGGGGTGGGGGGGGGGGGGGGTGGGGGGGGGGGGGGGTGGGGGGGGGGGGGGGTGGGGGGGGGGGGGGGTGGGGGGGGGGGGGGGTGGGGGGGGGGGGGGGTGGGGGGGGGGGGGGGTGGGGGGGGGGGGGGGTGGGGGGGGGGGGGGGTGGGGGGGGGGGGGGGTGGGGGGGGGGGGGGGTGGGGGGGGGGGGGGGTGGGGGGGGGGGGGGGTGGGGGGGGGGGGGGGTGGGGGGGGGGGGGGGTGGGGGGGGGGGGGGGTGGGGGGGGGGGGGGGTGGGGGGGGGGGGGGGTGGGGGGGGGGGGGGGTGGGGGGGGGGGGGGGTGGGGGGGGGGGGGGGTGGGGGGGGGGGGGGGTGGGGGGGGGGGGGGGTGGGGGGGGGGGGGGGTGGGGGGGGGGGGGGGTGGGGGGGGGGGGGGGTGGGGGGGGGGGGGGGTGGGGGGGGGGGGGGGTGGGGGGGGGGGGGGGTGGGGGGGGGGGGGGGTGGGGGGGGGGGGGGGTGGGGGGGGGGGGGGGTGGGGGGGGGGGGGGGTGGGGGGGGGGGGGGGTGGGGGGGGGGGGGGGTGGGGGGGGGGGGGGGTGGGGGGGGGGGGGGGTGGGGGGGGGGGGGGGTGGGGGGGGGGGGGGGTGGGGGGGGGGGGGGGTGGGGGGGGGGGGGGGTGGGGGGGGGGGGGGGTGGGGGGGGGGGGGGGTGGGGGGGGGGGGGGGTGGGGGGGGGGGGGGGTGGGGGGGGGGGGGGGTGGGGGGGGGGGGGGGTGGGGGGGGGGGGGGGTGGGGGGGGGGGGGGGTGGGGGGGGGGGGGGGTGGGGGGGGGGGGGGGTGGGGGGGGGGGGGGGTGGGGGGGGGGGGGGGTGGGGGGGGGGGGGGGTGGGGGGGGGGGGGGGTGGGGGGGGGGGGGGGTGGGGGGGGGGGGGGGTGGGGGGGGGGGGGGGTGGGGGGGGGGGGGGGTGGGGGGGGGGGGGGGTGGGGGGGGGGGGGGGTGGGGGGGGGGGGGGGTGGGGGGGGGGGGGGGTGGGGGGGGGGGGGGGTGGGGGGGGGGGGGGGTGGGGGGGGGGGGGGGTGGGGGGGGGGGGGGGTGGGGGGGGGGGGGGGTGGGGGGGGGGGGGGGTGGGGGGGGGGGGGGGTGGGGGGGGGGGGGGGTGGGGGGGGGGGGGGGTGGGGGGGGGGGGGGGTGGGGGGGGGGGGGGGTGGGGGGGGGGGGGGGTGGGGGGGGGGGGGGGTGGGGGGGGGGGGGGGTGGGGGGGGGGGGGGGTGGGGGGGGGGGGGGGTGGGGGGGGGGGGGGGTGGGGGGGGGGGGGGGTGGGGGGGGGGGGGGGTGGGGGGGGGGGGGGGTGGGGGGGGGGGGGGGTGGGGGGGGGGGGGGGTGGGGGGGGGGGGGGGTGGGGGGGGGGGGGGGTGGGGGGGGGGGGGGGTGGGGGGGGGGGGGGGTGGGGGGGGGGGGGGGTGGGGGGGGGGGGGGGTGGGGGGGGGGGGGGGTGGGGGGGGGGGGGGGTGGGGGGGGGGGGGGGTGGGGGGGGGGGGGGGTGGGGGGGGGGGGGGGTGGGGGGGGGGGGGGGTGGGGGGGGGGGGGGGTGGGGGGGGGGGGGGGTGGGGGGGGGGGGGGGTGGGGGGGGGGGGGGGTGGGGGGGGGGGGGGGTGGGGGGGGGGGGGGGTGGGGGGGGGGGGGGGTGGGGGGGGGGGGGGGTGGGGGGGGGGGGGGGTGGGGGGGGGGGGGGGTGGGGGGGGGGGGGGGTGGGGGGGGGGGGGGGTGGGGGGGGGGGGGGGTGGGGGGGGGGGGGGGTGGGGGGGGGGGGGGGTGGGGGGGGGGGGGGGTGGGGGGGGGGGGGGGTGGGGGGGGGGGGGGGTGGGGGGGGGGGGGGGTGGGGGGGGGGGGGGGTGGGGGGGGGGGGGGGTGGGGGGGGGGGGGGGTGGGGGGGGGGGGGGGTGGGGGGGGGGGGGGGTGGGGGGGGGGGGGGGTGGGGGGGGGGGGGGGTGGGGGGGGGGGGGGGTGGGGGGGGGGGGGGGTGGGGGGGGGGGGGGGTGGGGGGGGGGGGGGGTGGGGGGGGGGGGGGGTGGGGGGGGGGGGGGGTGGGGGGGGGGGGGGGTGGGGGGGGGGGGGGGTGGGGGGGGGGGGGGGTGGGGGGGGGGGGGGGTGGGGGGGGGGGGGGGTGGGGGGGGGGGGGGGTGGGGGGGGGGGGGGGTGGGGGGGGGGGGGGGTGGGGGGGGGGGGGGGTGGGGGGGGGGGGGGGTGGGGGGGGGGGGGGGTGGGGGGGGGGGGGGGTGGGGGGGGGGGGGGGTGGGGGGGGGGGGGGGTGGGGGGGGGGGGGGGTGGGGGGGGGGGGGGGTGGGGGGGGGGGGGGGTGGGGGGGGGGGGGGGTGGGGGGGGGGGGGGGTGGGGGGGGGGGGGGGTGGGGGGGGGGGGGGGTGGGGGGGGGGGGGGGTGGGGGGGGGGGGGGGTGGGGGGGGGGGGGGGTGGGGGGGGGGGGGGGTGGGGGGGGGGGGGGGTGGGGGGGGGGGGGGGTGGGGGGGGGGGGGGGTGGGGGGGGGGGGGGGTGGGGGGGGGGGGGGGTGGGGGGGGGGGGGGGTGGGGGGGGGGGGGGGTGGGGGGGGGGGGGGGTGGGGGGGGGGGGGGGTGGGGGGGGGGGGGGGTGGGGGGGGGGGGGGGTGGGGGGGGGGGGGGGTGGGGGGGGGGGGGGGTGGGGGGGGGGGGGGGTGGGGGGGGGGGGGGGTGGGGGGGGGGGGGGGTGGGGGGGGGGGGGGGTGGGGGGGGGGGGGGGTGGGGGGGGGGGGGGGTGGGGGGGGGGGGGGGTGGGGGGGGGGGGGGGTGGGGGGGGGGGGGGGTGGGGGGGGGGGGGGGTGGGGGGGGGGGGGGGTGGGGGGGGGGGGGGGTGGGGGGGGGGGGGGGTGGGGGGGGGGGGGGGTGGGGGGGGGGGGGGGTGGGGGGGGGGGGGGGTGGGGGGGGGGGGGGGTGGGGGGGGGGGGGGGTGGGGGGGGGGGGGGGTGGGGGGGGGGGGGGGTGGGGGGGGGGGGGGGTGGGGGGGGGGGGGGGTGGGGGGGGGGGGGGGTGGGGGGGGGGGGGGGTGGGGGGGGGGGGGGGTGGGGGGGGGGGGGGGTGGGGGGGGGGGGGGGTGGGGGGGGGGGGGGGTGGGGGGGGGGGGGGGTGGGGGGGGGGGGGGGTGGGGGGGGGGGGGGGTGGGGGGGGGGGGGGGTGGGGGGGGGGGGGGGTGGGGGGGGGGGGGGGTGGGGGGGGGGGGGGGTGGGGGGGGGGGGGGGTGGGGGGGGGGGGGGGTGGGGGGGGGGGGGGGTGGGGGGGGGGGGGGGTGGGGGGGGGGGGGGGTGGGGGGGGGGGGGGGTGGGGGGGGGGGGGGGTGGGGGGGGGGGGGGGTGGGGGGGGGGGGGGGTGGGGGGGGGGGGGGGTGGGGGGGGGGGGGGGTGGGGGGGGGGGGGGGTGGGGGGGGGGGGGGGTGGGGGGGGGGGGGGGTGGGGGGGGGGGGGGGTGGGGGGGGGGGGGGGTGGGGGGGGGGGGGGGTGGGGGGGGGGGGGGGTGGGGGGGGGGGGGGGTGGGGGGGGGGGGGGGTGGGGGGGGGGGGGGGTGGGGGGGGGGGGGGGTGGGGGGGGGGGGGGGTGGGGGGGGGGGGGGGTGGGGGGGGGGGGGGGTGGGGGGGGGGGGGGGTGGGGGGGGGGGGGGGTGGGGGGGGGGGGGGGTGGGGGGGGGGGGGGGTGGGGGGGGGGGGGGGTGGGGGGGGGGGGGGGTGGGGGGGGGGGGGGGTGGGGGGGGGGGGGGGTGGGGGGGGGGGGGGGTGGGGGGGGGGGGGGGTGGGGGGGGGGGGGGGTGGGGGGGGGGGGGGGTGGGGGGGGGGGGGGGTGGGGGGGGGGGGGGGTGGGGGGGGGGGGGGGTGGGGGGGGGGGGGGGTGGGGGGGGGGGGGGGTGGGGGGGGGGGGGGGTGGGGGGGGGGGGGGGTGGGGGGGGGGGGGGGTGGGGGGGGGGGGGGGTGGGGGGGGGGGGGGGTGGGGGGGGGGGGGGGTGGGGGGGGGGGGGGGTGGGGGGGGGGGGGGGTGGGGGGGGGGGGGGGTGGGGGGGGGGGGGGGTGGGGGGGGGGGGGGGTGGGGGGGGGGGGGGGTGGGGGGGGGGGGGGGTGGGGGGGGGGGGGGGTGGGGGGGGGGGGGGGTGGGGGGGGGGGGGGGTGGGGGGGGGGGGGGGTGGGGGGGGGGGGGGGTGGGGGGGGGGGGGGGTGGGGGGGGGGGGGGGTGGGGGGGGGGGGGGGTGGGGGGGGGGGGGGGTGGGGGGGGGGGGGGGTGGGGGGGGGGGGGGGTGGGGGGGGGGGGGGGTGGGGGGGGGGGGGGGTGGGGGGGGGGGGGGGTGGGGGGGGGGGGGGGTGGGGGGGGGGGGGGGTGGGGGGGGGGGGGGGTGGGGGGGGGGGGGGGTGGGGGGGGGGGGGGGTGGGGGGGGGGGGGGGTGGGGGGGGGGGGGGGTGGGGGGGGGGGGGGGTGGGGGGGGGGGGGGGTGGGGGGGGGGGGGGGTGGGGGGGGGGGGGGGTGGGGGGGGGGGGGGGTGGGGGGGGGGGGGGGTGGGGGGGGGGGGGGGTGGGGGGGGGGGGGGGTGGGGGGGGGGGGGGGTGGGGGGGGGGGGGGGTGGGGGGGGGGGGGGGTGGGGGGGGGGGGGGGTGGGGGGGGGGGGGGGTGGGGGGGGGGGGGGGTGGGGGGGGGGGGGGGTGGGGGGGGGGGGGGGTGGGGGGGGGGGGGGGTGGGGGGGGGGGGGGGTGGGGGGGGGGGGGGGTGGGGGGGGGGGGGGGTGGGGGGGGGGGGGGGTGGGGGGGGGGGGGGGTGGGGGGGGGGGGGGGTGGGGGGGGGGGGGGGTGGGGGGGGGGGGGGGTGGGGGGGGGGGGGGGTGGGGGGGGGGGGGGGTGGGGGGGGGGGGGGGTGGGGGGGGGGGGGGGTGGGGGGGGGGGGGGGTGGGGGGGGGGGGGGGTGGGGGGGGGGGGGGGTGGGGGGGGGGGGGGGTGGGGGGGGGGGGGGGTGGGGGGGGGGGGGGGTGGGGGGGGGGGGGGGTGGGGGGGGGGGGGGGTGGGGGGGGGGGGGGGTGGGGGGGGGGGGGGGTGGGGGGGGGGGGGGGTGGGGGGGGGGGGGGGTGGGGGGGGGGGGGGGTGGGGGGGGGGGGGGGTGGGGGGGGGGGGGGGTGGGGGGGGGGGGGGGTGGGGGGGGGGGGGGGTGGGGGGGGGGGGGGGTGGGGGGGGGGGGGGGTGGGGGGGGGGGGGGGTGGGGGGGGGGGGGGGTGGGGGGGGGGGGGGGTGGGGGGGGGGGGGGGTGGGGGGGGGGGGGGGTGGGGGGGGGGGGGGGTGGGGGGGGGGGGGGGTGGGGGGGGGGGGGGGTGGGGGGGGGGGGGGGTGGGGGGGGGGGGGGGTGGGGGGGGGGGGGGGTGGGGGGGGGGGGGGGTGGGGGGGGGGGGGGGTGGGGGGGGGGGGGGGTGGGGGGGGGGGGGGGTGGGGGGGGGGGGGGGTGGGGGGGGGGGGGGGTGGGGGGGGGGGGGGGTGGGGGGGGGGGGGGGTGGGGGGGGGGGGGGGTGGGGGGGGGGGGGGGTGGGGGGGGGGGGGGGTGGGGGGGGGGGGGGGTGGGGGGGGGGGGGGGTGGGGGGGGGGGGGGGTGGGGGGGGGGGGGGGTGGGGGGGGGGGGGGGTGGGGGGGGGGGGGGGTGGGGGGGGGGGGGGGTGGGGGGGGGGGGGGGTGGGGGGGGGGGGGGGTGGGGGGGGGGGGGGGTGGGGGGGGGGGGGGGTGGGGGGGGGGGGGGGTGGGGGGGGGGGGGGGTGGGGGGGGGGGGGGGTGGGGGGGGGGGGGGGTGGGGGGGGGGGGGGGTGGGGGGGGGGGGGGGTGGGGGGGGGGGGGGGTGGGGGGGGGGGGGGGTGGGGGGGGGGGGGGGTGGGGGGGGGGGGGGGTGGGGGGGGGGGGGGGTGGGGGGGGGGGGGGGTGGGGGGGGGGGGGGGTGGGGGGGGGGGGGGGTGGGGGGGGGGGGGGGTGGGGGGGGGGGGGGGTGGGGGGGGGGGGGGGTGGGGGGGGGGGGGGGTGGGGGGGGGGGGGGGTGGGGGGGGGGGGGGGTGGGGGGGGGGGGGGGTGGGGGGGGGGGGGGGTGGGGGGGGGGGGGGGTGGGGGGGGGGGGGGGTGGGGGGGGGGGGGGGTGGGGGGGGGGGGGGGTGGGGGGGGGGGGGGGTGGGGGGGGGGGGGGGTGGGGGGGGGGGGGGGTGGGGGGGGGGGGGGGTGGGGGGGGGGGGGGGTGGGGGGGGGGGGGGGTGGGGGGGGGGGGGGGTGGGGGGGGGGGGGGGTGGGGGGGGGGGGGGGTGGGGGGGGGGGGGGGTGGGGGGGGGGGGGGGTGGGGGGGGGGGGGGGTGGGGGGGGGGGGGGGTGGGGGGGGGGGGGGGTGGGGGGGGGGGGGGGTGGGGGGGGGGGGGGGTGGGGGGGGGGGGGGGTGGGGGGGGGGGGGGGTGGGGGGGGGGGGGGGTGGGGGGGGGGGGGGGTGGGGGGGGGGGGGGGTGGGGGGGGGGGGGGGTGGGGGGGGGGGGGGGTGGGGGGGGGGGGGGGTGGGGGGGGGGGGGGGTGGGGGGGGGGGGGGGTGGGGGGGGGGGGGGGTGGGGGGGGGGGGGGGTGGGGGGGGGGGGGGGTGGGGGGGGGGGGGGGTGGGGGGGGGGGGGGGTGGGGGGGGGGGGGGGTGGGGGGGGGGGGGGGTGGGGGGGGGGGGGGGTGGGGGGGGGGGGGGGTGGGGGGGGGGGGGGGTGGGGGGGGGGGGGGGTGGGGGGGGGGGGGGGTGGGGGGGGGGGGGGGTGGGGGGGGGGGGGGGTGGGGGGGGGGGGGGGTGGGGGGGGGGGGGGGTGGGGGGGGGGGGGGGTGGGGGGGGGGGGGGGTGGGGGGGGGGGGGGGTGGGGGGGGGGGGGGGTGGGGGGGGGGGGGGGTGGGGGGGGGGGGGGGTGGGGGGGGGGGGGGGTGGGGGGGGGGGGGGGTGGGGGGGGGGGGGGGTGGGGGGGGGGGGGGGTGGGGGGGGGGGGGGGTGGGGGGGGGGGGGGGTGGGGGGGGGGGGGGGTGGGGGGGGGGGGGGGTGGGGGGGGGGGGGGGTGGGGGGGGGGGGGGGTGGGGGGGGGGGGGGGTGGGGGGGGGGGGGGGTGGGGGGGGGGGGGGGTGGGGGGGGGGGGGGGTGGGGGGGGGGGGGGGTGGGGGGGGGGGGGGGTGGGGGGGGGGGGGGGTGGGGGGGGGGGGGGGTGGGGGGGGGGGGGGGTGGGGGGGGGGGGGGGTGGGGGGGGGGGGGGGTGGGGGGGGGGGGGGGTGGGGGGGGGGGGGGGTGGGGGGGGGGGGGGGTGGGGGGGGGGGGGGGTGGGGGGGGGGGGGGGTGGGGGGGGGGGGGGGTGGGGGGGGGGGGGGGTGGGGGGGGGGGGGGGTGGGGGGGGGGGGGGGTGGGGGGGGGGGGGGGTGGGGGGGGGGGGGGGTGGGGGGGGGGGGGGGTGGGGGGGGGGGGGGGTGGGGGGGGGGGGGGGTGGGGGGGGGGGGGGGTGGGGGGGGGGGGGGGTGGGGGGGGGGGGGGGTGGGGGGGGGGGGGGGTGGGGGGGGGGGGGGGTGGGGGGGGGGGGGGGTGGGGGGGGGGGGGGGTGGGGGGGGGGGGGGGTGGGGGGGGGGGGGGGTGGGGGGGGGGGGGGGTGGGGGGGGGGGGGGGTGGGGGGGGGGGGGGGTGGGGGGGGGGGGGGGTGGGGGGGGGGGGGGGTGGGGGGGGGGGGGGGTGGGGGGGGGGGGGGGTGGGGGGGGGGGGGGGTGGGGGGGGGGGGGGGTGGGGGGGGGGGGGGGTGGGGGGGGGGGGGGGTGGGGGGGGGGGGGGGTGGGGGGGGGGGGGGGTGGGGGGGGGGGGGGGTGGGGGGGGGGGGGGGTGGGGGGGGGGGGGGGTGGGGGGGGGGGGGGGTGGGGGGGGGGGGGGGTGGGGGGGGGGGGGGGTGGGGGGGGGGGGGGGTGGGGGGGGGGGGGGGTGGGGGGGGGGGGGGGTGGGGGGGGGGGGGGGTGGGGGGGGGGGGGGGTGGGGGGGGGGGGGGGTGGGGGGGGGGGGGGGTGGGGGGGGGGGGGGGTGGGGGGGGGGGGGGGTGGGGGGGGGGGGGGGTGGGGGGGGGGGGGGGTGGGGGGGGGGGGGGGTGGGGGGGGGGGGGGGTGGGGGGGGGGGGGGGTGGGGGGGGGGGGGGGTGGGGGGGGGGGGGGGTGGGGGGGGGGGGGGGTGGGGGGGGGGGGGGGTGGGGGGGGGGGGGGGTGGGGGGGGGGGGGGGTGGGGGGGGGGGGGGGTGGGGGGGGGGGGGGGTGGGGGGGGGGGGGGGTGGGGGGGGGGGGGGGTGGGGGGGGGGGGGGGTGGGGGGGGGGGGGGGTGGGGGGGGGGGGGGGTGGGGGGGGGGGGGGGTGGGGGGGGGGGGGGGTGGGGGGGGGGGGGGGTGGGGGGGGGGGGGGGTGGGGGGGGGGGGGGGTGGGGGGGGGGGGGGGTGGGGGGGGGGGGGG
This sequence comes from Sphaerodactylus townsendi, assembly GCF_021028975.2. NCBI lineage: Eukaryota > Metazoa > Chordata > Lepidosauria > Squamata > Sphaerodactylidae > Sphaerodactylus > Sphaerodactylus townsendi. The sequence continues at coordinate 21,978,014 of NC_059430.1, forward strand.
GTGGGGGGGGGGGGGGGTGGGGGGGGGGGGGGGTGGGGGGGGGGGGGGGTGGGGGGGGGGGGGGGTGGGGGGGGGGGGGGGTGGGGGGGGGGGGGGGTGGGGGGGGGGGGGGGTGGGGGGGGGGGGGGGTGGGGGGGGGGGGGGGTGGGGGGGGGGGGGGGTGGGGGGGGGGGGGGGTGGGGGGGGGGGGGGGTGGGGGGGGGGGGGGGTGGGGGGGGGGGGGGGTGGGGGGGGGGGGGGGTGGGGGGGGGGGGGGGTGGGGGGGGGGGGGGGTGGGGGGGGGGGGGGGTGGGGGGGGGGGGGGGTGGGGGGGGGGGGGGGTGGGGGGGGGGGGGGGTGGGGGGGGGGGGGGGTGGGGGGGGGGGGGGGTGGGGGGGGGGGGGGGTGGGGGGGGGGGGGGGTGGGGGGGGGGGGGGGTGGGGGGGGGGGGGGGTGGGGGGGGGGGGGGGTGGGGGGGGGGGGGGGTGGGGGGGGGGGGGGGTGGGGGGGGGGGGGGGTGGGGGGGGGGGGGGGTGGGGGGGGGGGGGGGTGGGGGGGGGGGGGGGTGGGGGGGGGGGGGGGTGGGGGGGGGGGGGGGTGGGGGGGGGGGGGGGTGGGGGGGGGGGGGGGTGGGGGGGGGGGGGGGTGGGGGGGGGGGGGGGTGGGGGGGGGGGGGGGTGGGGGGGGGGGGGGGTGGGGGGGGGGGGGGGTGGGGGGGGGGGGGGGTGGGGGGGGGGGGGGGTGGGGGGGGGGGGGGGTGGGGGGGGGGGGGGGTGGGGGGGGGGGGGGGTGGGGGGGGGGGGGGGTGGGGGGGGGGGGGGGTGGGGGGGGGGGGGGGTGGGGGGGGGGGGGGGTGGGGGGGGGGGGGGGTGGGGGGGGGGGGGGGTGGGGGGGGGGGGGGGTGGGGGGGGGGGGGGGTGGGGGGGGGGGGGGGTGGGGGGGGGGGGGGGTGGGGGGGGGGGGGGGTGGGGGGGGGGGGGGGTGGGGGGGGGGGGGGGTGGGGGGGGGGGGGGGTGGGGGGGGGGGGGGGTGGGGGGGGGGGGGGGTGGGGGGGGGGGGGGGTGGGGGGGGGGGGGGGTGGGGGGGGGGGGGGGTGGGGGGGGGGGGGGGTGGGGGGGGGGGGGGGTGGGGGGGGGGGGGGGTGGGGGGGGGGGGGGGTGGGGGGGGGGGGGGGTGGGGGGGGGGGGGGGTGGGGGGGGGGGGGGGTGGGGGGGGGGGGGGGTGGGGGGGGGGGGGGGTGGGGGGGGGGGGGGGTGGGGGGGGGGGGGGGTGGGGGGGGGGGGGGGTGGGGGGGGGGGGGGGTGGGGGGGGGGGGGGGTGGGGGGGGGGGGGGGTGGGGGGGGGGGGGGGTGGGGGGGGGGGGGGGTGGGGGGGGGGGGGGGTGGGGGGGGGGGGGGGTGGGGGGGGGGGGGGGTGGGGGGGGGGGGGGGTGGGGGGGGGGGGGGGTGGGGGGGGGGGGGGGTGGGGGGGGGGGGGGGTGGGGGGGGGGGGGGGTGGGGGGGGGGGGGGGTGGGGGGGGGGGGGGGTGGGGGGGGGGGGGGGTGGGGGGGGGGGGGGGTGGGGGGGGGGGGGGGTGGGGGGGGGGGGGGGTGGGGGGGGGGGGGGGTGGGGGGGGGGGGGGGTGGGGGGGGGGGGGGGTGGGGGGGGGGGGGGGTGGGGGGGGGGGGGGGTGGGGGGGGGGGGGGGTGGGGGGGGGGGGGGGTGGGGGGGGGGGGGGGTGGGGGGGGGGGGGGGTGGGGGGGGGGGGGGGTGGGGGGGGGGGGGGGTGGGGGGGGGGGGGGGTGGGGGGGGGGGGGGGTGGGGGGGGGGGGGGGTGGGGGGGGGGGGGGGTGGGGGGGGGGGGGGGTGGGGGGGGGGGGGGGTGGGGGGGGGGGGGGGTGGGGGGGGGGGGGGGTGGGGGGGGGGGGGGGTGGGGGGGGGGGGGGGTGGGGGGGGGGGGGGGTGGGGGGGGGGGGGGGTGGGGGGGGGGGGGGGTGGGGGGGGGGGGGGGTGGGGGGGGGGGGGGGTGGGGGGGGGGGGGGGTGGGGGGGGGGGGGGGTGGGGGGGGGGGGGGGTGGGGGGGGGGGGGGGTGGGGGGGGGGGGGGGTGGGGGGGGGGGGGGGTGGGGGGGGGGGGGGGTGGGGGGGGGGGGGGGTGGGGGGGGGGGGGGGTGGGGGGGGGGGGGGGTGGGGGGGGGGGGGGGTGGGGGGGGGGGGGGGTGGGGGGGGGGGGGGGTGGGGGGGGGGGGGGGTGGGGGGGGGGGGGGGTGGGGGGGGGGGGGGGTGGGGGGGGGGGGGGGTGGGGGGGGGGGGGGGTGGGGGGGGGGGGGGGTGGGGGGGGGGGGGGGTGGGGGGGGGGGGGGGTGGGGGGGGGGGGGGGTGGGGGGGGGGGGGGGTGGGGGGGGGGGGGGGTGGGGGGGGGGGGGGGTGGGGGGGGGGGGGGGTGGGGGGGGGGGGGGGTGGGGGGGGGGGGGGGTGGGGGGGGGGGGGGGTGGGGGGGGGGGGGGGTGGGGGGGGGGGGGGGTGGGGGGGGGGGGGGGTGGGGGGGGGGGGGGGTGGGGGGGGGGGGGGGTGGGGGGGGGGGGGGGTGGGGGGGGGGGGGGGTGGGGGGGGGGGGGGGTGGGGGGGGGGGGGGGTGGGGGGGGGGGGGGGTGGGGGGGGGGGGGGGTGGGGGGGGGGGGGGGTGGGGGGGGGGGGGGGTGGGGGGGGGGGGGGGTGGGGGGGGGGGGGGGTGGGGGGGGGGGGGGGTGGGGGGGGGGGGGGGTGGGGGGGGGGGGGGGTGGGGGGGGGGGGGGGTGGGGGGGGGGGGGGGTGGGGGGGGGGGGGGGTGGGGGGGGGGGGGGGTGGGGGGGGGGGGGGGTGGGGGGGGGGGGGGGTGGGGGGGGGGGGGGGTGGGGGGGGGGGGGGGTGGGGGGGGGGGGGGGTGGGGGGGGGGGGGGGTGGGGGGGGGGGGGGGTGGGGGGGGGGGGGGGTGGGGGGGGGGGGGGGTGGGGGGGGGGGGGGGTGGGGGGGGGGGGGGGTGGGGGGGGGGGGGGGTGGGGGGGGGGGGGGGTGGGGGGGGGGGGGGGTGGGGGGGGGGGGGGGTGGGGGGGGGGGGGGGTGGGGGGGGGGGGGGGTGGGGGGGGGGGGGGGTGGGGGGGGGGGGGGGTGGGGGGGGGGGGGGGTGGGGGGGGGGGGGGGTGGGGGGGGGGGGGGGTGGGGGGGGGGGGGGGTGGGGGGGGGGGGGGGTGGGGGGGGGGGGGGGTGGGGGGGGGGGGGGGTGGGGGGGGGGGGGGGTGGGGGGGGGGGGGGGTGGGGGGGGGGGGGGGTGGGGGGGGGGGGGGGTGGGGGGGGGGGGGGGTGGGGGGGGGGGGGGGTGGGGGGGGGGGGGGGTGGGGGGGGGGGGGGGTGGGGGGGGGGGGGGGTGGGGGGGGGGGGGGGTGGGGGGGGGGGGGGGTGGGGGGGGGGGGGGGTGGGGGGGGGGGGGGGTGGGGGGGGGGGGGGGTGGGGGGGGGGGGGGGTGGGGGGGGGGGGGGGTGGGGGGGGGGGGGGGTGGGGGGGGGGGGGGGTGGGGGGGGGGGGGGGTGGGGGGGGGGGGGGGTGGGGGGGGGGGGGGGTGGGGGGGGGGGGGGGTGGGGGGGGGGGGGGGTGGGGGGGGGGGGGGGTGGGGGGGGGGGGGGGTGGGGGGGGGGGGGGGTGGGGGGGGGGGGGGGTGGGGGGGGGGGGGGGTGGGGGGGGGGGGGGGTGGGGGGGGGGGGGGGTGGGGGGGGGGGGGGGTGGGGGGGGGGGGGGGTGGGGGGGGGGGGGGGTGGGGGGGGGGGGGGGTGGGGGGGGGGGGGGGTGGGGGGGGGGGGGGGTGGGGGGGGGGGGGGGTGGGGGGGGGGGGGGGTGGGGGGGGGGGGGGGTGGGGGGGGGGGGGGGTGGGGGGGGGGGGGGGTGGGGGGGGGGGGGGGTGGGGGGGGGGGGGGGTGGGGGGGGGGGGGGGTGGGGGGGGGGGGGGGTGGGGGGGGGGGGGGGTGGGGGGGGGGGGGGGTGGGGGGGGGGGGGGGTGGGGGGGGGGGGGGGTGGGGGGGGGGGGGGGTGGGGGGGGGGGGGGGTGGGGGGGGGGGGGGGTGGGGGGGGGGGGGGGTGGGGGGGGGGGGGGGTGGGGGGGGGGGGGGGTGGGGGGGGGGGGGGGTGGGGGGGGGGGGGGGTGGGGGGGGGGGGGGGTGGGGGGGGGGGGGGGTGGGGGGGGGGGGGGGTGGGGGGGGGGGGGGGTGGGGGGGGGGGGGGGTGGGGGGGGGGGGGGGTGGGGGGGGGGGGGGGTGGGGGGGGGGGGGGGTGGGGGGGGGGGGGGGTGGGGGGGGGGGGGGGTGGGGGGGGGGGGGGGTGGGGGGGGGGGGGGGTGGGGGGGGGGGGGGGTGGGGGGGGGGGGGGGTGGGGGGGGGGGGGGGTGGGGGGGGGGGGGGGTGGGGGGGGGGGGGGGTGGGGGGGGGGGGGGGTGGGGGGGGGGGGGGGTGGGGGGGGGGGGGGGTGGGGGGGGGGGGGGGTGGGGGGGGGGGGGGGTGGGGGGGGGGGGGGGTGGGGGGGGGGGGGGGTGGGGGGGGGGGGGGGTGGGGGGGGGGGGGGGTGGGGGGGGGGGGGGGTGGGGGGGGGGGGGGGTGGGGGGGGGGGGGGGTGGGGGGGGGGGGGGGTGGGGGGGGGGGGGGGTGGGGGGGGGGGGGGGTGGGGGGGGGGGGGGGTGGGGGGGGGGGGGGGTGGGGGGGGGGGGGGGTGGGGGGGGGGGGGGGTGGGGGGGGGGGGGGGTGGGGGGGGGGGGGGGTGGGGGGGGGGGGGGGTGGGGGGGGGGGGGGGTGGGGGGGGGGGGGGGTGGGGGGGGGGGGGGGTGGGGGGGGGGGGGGGTGGGGGGGGGGGGGGGTGGGGGGGGGGGGGGGTGGGGGGGGGGGGGGGTGGGGGGGGGGGGGGGTGGGGGGGGGGGGGGGTGGGGGGGGGGGGGGGTGGGGGGGGGGGGGGGTGGGGGGGGGGGGGGGTGGGGGGGGGGGGGGGTGGGGGGGGGGGGGGGTGGGGGGGGGGGGGGGTGGGGGGGGGGGGGGGTGGGGGGGGGGGGGGGTGGGGGGGGGGGGGGGTGGGGGGGGGGGGGGGTGGGGGGGGGGGGGGGTGGGGGGGGGGGGGGGTGGGGGGGGGGGGGGGTGGGGGGGGGGGGGGGTGGGGGGGGGGGGGGGTGGGGGGGGGGGGGGGTGGGGGGGGGGGGGGGTGGGGGGGGGGGGGGGTGGGGGGGGGGGGGGGTGGGGGGGGGGGGGGGTGGGGGGGGGGGGGGGTGGGGGGGGGGGGGGGTGGGGGGGGGGGGGGGTGGGGGGGGGGGGGGGTGGGGGGGGGGGGGGGTGGGGGGGGGGGGGGGTGGGGGGGGGGGGGGGTGGGGGGGGGGGGGGGTGGGGGGGGGGGGGGGTGGGGGGGGGGGGGGGTGGGGGGGGGGGGGGGTGGGGGGGGGGGGGGGTGGGGGGGGGGGGGGGTGGGGGGGGGGGGGGGTGGGGGGGGGGGGGGGTGGGGGGGGGGGGGGGTGGGGGGGGGGGGGGGTGGGGGGGGGGGGGGGTGGGGGGGGGGGGGGGTGGGGGGGGGGGGGGGTGGGGGGGGGGGGGGGTGGGGGGGGGGGGGGGTGGGGGGGGGGGGGGGTGGGGGGGGGGGGGGGTGGGGGGGGGGGGGGGTGGGGGGGGGGGGGGGTGGGGGGGGGGGGGGGTGGGGGGGGGGGGGGGTGGGGGGGGGGGGGGGTGGGGGGGGGGGGGGGTGGGGGGGGGGGGGGGTGGGGGGGGGGGGGGGTGGGGGGGGGGGGGGGTGGGGGGGGGGGGGGGTGGGGGGGGGGGGGGGTGGGGGGGGGGGGGGGTGGGGGGGGGGGGGGGTGGGGGGGGGGGGGGGTGGGGGGGGGGGGGGGTGGGGGGGGGGGGGGGTGGGGGGGGGGGGGGGTGGGGGGGGGGGGGGGTGGGGGGGGGGGGGGGTGGGGGGGGGGGGGGGTGGGGGGGGGGGGGGGTGGGGGGGGGGGGGGGTGGGGGGGGGGGGGGGTGGGGGGGGGGGGGGGTGGGGGGGGGGGGGGGTGGGGGGGGGGGGGGGTGGGGGGGGGGGGGGGTGGGGGGGGGGGGGGGTGGGGGGGGGGGGGGGTGGGGGGGGGGGGGGGTGGGGGGGGGGGGGGGTGGGGGGGGGGGGGGGTGGGGGGGGGGGGGGGTGGCTGGGGGGGGCGGGGTGCGGGGGTGGGTGGGGGGGGGTGGGGGGGGGGGGGCGGGCGGGGGGGGGGGGTGGGGGGGGGGGGGGGGGGGGGGGGGGGGGGGTGGGGGGGGGGGGGGGTGGGGGGGGGGGGGGGTGGGGGGGGGGGGGGGTGGGGGGCCGACCCCTGGAGGTCGGAGGGCAGCGTGGGCGGGGCTTCGACGGCCAGCAGGCCGACGACGGGGACAAGGTGAGTCGGACGGGGAGGGGGGAAGAGGCGGCTCCATGCGGAGCCGCCTGCCGTCTGCTGGCCTCTCCAGAGGCCGTCCGCATGCTTGCATGCGAATGGCCTCCGCCTCCACGCCGGCAGAATTCTTGCCGGCATGGAGGCGCCTGGGGGGCCGTGCAGAAACGGCCAGAATTATAATTTTTCCCAAGAGCTGGAACATCTGTTAAACCCAGGGAAGATCAGCAGAAGGACTCTGCTGGACCTATTCATTCCAAGCAGGGGGCCTCTCGAGAAATCGATGAGTAAACAAGTTCCAGAAGGGTAGCCCATGCTAGACTTTTGAGGAAAAAAACTGTAAAATGGATCCTGAGGTGCCTTCAAAGATTAACATATTTGTGATGGGAACACACGGCCAGGGAACAGTTGCTGTATCATCAGAAAAATGATCTTTCGAGGGCCCAACTGAAATGATAAAGATTATAGATCTCTCTCAGTTCTATGAAAAATAAATTTCACCTACAGCTGCGAGTCAGACTGGGGATGTACAGAAAGGGAAGAGGGCATGGAAGCTTTCAGCTTCTTCAATTACAACAATCATAAATTGTCTTTCCTCATATATTTATTCATATTTTAAAGGAAAAGGATATCTTTTACATATTGAAGATTTTTGTCATGTACACATAGCTTCAAAAATTATGCAGCGGGGCAAAAAAATGAAGAAAAAATCATGAGGGATCAATTGTTCATTGTATCCTAAACATTGCCGAGAACACATATAGATGTATGTATGTTTAGCCACTATGAAAATGAAAGAGTATGTTCTGATTACTTTTTCACCTAATATAAAATAAGGAATTGCCCAGATAAGCATGAAGAAAGGACACACATATACAAAAAAAACCTCACAAGTTACCACTTAGAAAATGCTGAGATTTCACTTCTCATATCTGTTTTCAAACCAAAGCAAACCATACATAAACCTCATTTACATCATTCCCACACAAAAAAATTTGCCTATTTAAATGTTTGAATTGCATTGATAAGAAAACTCATTTGGAACTATTGAAACAATACAGAGGGGCCCTCTGGTTTTCAGAAATTAACATGGAAAAAGGGAATGGAATTATTTTAATTATTCTACGGTATTATCTGCATGAGTTGTTCACAACGTATCTTGCTGCCAAATGCTACTTTTTGTCTTTTAATTCCTCACATTTTTCCTCCATTTGGTTCTGGAAATGTTTTCCTTTCATTTTTCCTCCACTGTTTTCCCAAGCAGTTTTAAAGTTATTTTGTGACTCAGCTTCCCTTGATCGTGCAATCATGTTGAAATGGTCTTTATTTCACAGTCCCACCTAACACTGGGCTATAGACGCTTGTGAATCACCACGAGGTGTGATTGCTGCGGGGGATGGGGAAGAGCGAGGCCAGTGATGCCCCCCCCCCCATTAAAGGAGGGGCGGAAGGGAGAAGGAACCATGCCAGAGAAGGGCTAGTGTCACCGGAGGAAAGGAGGGGCGAGCGAGACTTTAAAGCGGCTTCCCCTCCTTTGTCCCGGGCCATGTGCTCGTCGGCTTACAATTTGCCCACCAACCTCTCCCTAAACTTTTTATGTTAATGCATGCTTATTTTGTCATAGCCCTGATGATTGGCGGTTTGGTGCATGGGTATGGCTCTGGAAGGGAAGGGGGCTAGGGAGCTACGTCTTCCCCTTGAAAACGGCAACAGCGGCAAGAGGCGACCGCCCCTGCCGAACTGGGCCGAAGGGGAACATCTCTGGCCAGGAGCGTCCGCCCGGCAGAGCTCCGCAATGGAACGAAGCTCGGGACGAGGCATCCACCCTGCAGAGCTTGCACGTCACCCGTATGACCAGACCCATGCTTAGCCTGCTCAATAAAAATGGCTATGGCCAATTTATTACCCCAGCAATTGAGTAGTGTGTATTATTAGTAAAGGAACTTGCACAAAAAGAGATCCACCCTTGGACAGCAATGACATTTGCTCACAAAAGAAGGAGGAACAGTTGTTCTGTGCTGCTTTGTTTTGTTAGCACCTGGGCCCCGGAGAGCTTCCTCCTACTTCTATGGGTCATAAGTAGTATCCAAAGCATGACACTACTAAATCAAAATAAAAACCCCTGCAGGCCAGAACAAACTTCTGACATCTCTTTATGTCTGTTCACCACAAACACGCTTCCGTCATTTCTGTTTCCAAACAGGAAGATGCCATTCAGAGAGAAGGACACGTGCGGTGGGGCGAAGGCTTCGTGCTGGTTTATGACATCACCGACCGGGGGAGCTTTGAAGAAGTCCTTCCACTTAAGAACTTGCTGGACGAAGTTAAAAAACCCAAGAATGTTACTTTGATCCTAGTCGGGAACAAAGCAGATCTGGACCACTCCAGGCAGGTCAGCACCGAAGAAGGGGAAAAGCTGGCCACCGAACTTGCTTGCGCCTTCTACGAATGTTCGGCGTGTACGGGCGGAGGCAACATCATGGAAGCCTTTTATGAGCTTTGCCGGGAAGTGCGGCGTCGCAAGATGGTTCAGGGCAAGACCCGGAGACGGAGTTCCACCACTCACGTCAAGCAAGCGATTAACAAGATGCTCACCAAAATCAGCAGCTAAACTATTTTTTCCCTCAAAATATTATTGTAAAGCAGGTTAATCTTGGGCAGAGAGAGATTTTAAGGGTAGGTGGGAGTCAGTCAACAAGGTAGTTAACGCTTTGTGCTTGTTTAACTATCCCATGTTCTTCCTCCGTAGGTTAGGAGAAGCGAAGCAAGCTCCTACGCTCATCCCTCCAGTCTACCTTTTAAAATCCATTCACACTGGGGCTGCCAGTTGGGAAATTCCTGTGGTTTTGGGTTTGGGGCAGGGTGGGGCCTCAGAGGGGGCTGATGCTGTGGAGTCCACCTTCCAAAGTAGACATTTTCCCCGGGGGAGCTGACCTCTGTTACCTGGAAATCAGTTGTAATCCTGGGAGATATCCAGGCTCCACCTGGAAATTGGCATCTGTAATTCACAGGAAAGATGAGCAGCTGGGAATGCATCGAATAGTGTCAGAGTGGGGGTTGATCTCCATCTCAACCTGTCTACTGCTGTAGTTCTAGGTCAGGGGTAGGGAACCTTTAACACTCAAAGAGCCATTTGGACCCGTTTTCCAAGGGAAAAGAAAACACTTGGAGCCGCAAATAATTTTTGACATTTAAAATAAAGATAACACTGTATATATTGGGTTTTTTTACCTTTTACTCCGCTCATTCTGAGAAGCGCATGGATGCACCCGTCCTGCTGCCTGCAGGGTGGGCAAGGATGGGGCCAGCAGCTCGGCCTTGCCGGCCGCCGGGAAAGCGCCCGCCCCGCTCGAACAAGGCGGGCGAGAGGGGAAACCTGCGGCGCTGCCCAGCCGGCCGCGGGCAATTGGTGTGCCTGCCCTGCTGCCTGCAGGGCAGGCAAGGATGAAGCCGGCGGCTCGGCTTGTGGAGCCGGAGTGCAAGGGCAGAAGAGCCGCATGCGGCTCTCGAGCCGCAGGTTCCCTACCCCTGTACTAGGTAAATAAATCCTGTTCCACACTGGGTGAGAACAGATGACCTTTTGATACTAGTCAGCCTACTGTAGAGATTGCAAATGCCTTAACAGTCCAGGTGCTCGGGAGCAACAGCCGCAGAAGGCCATTGCTTTCACATCCTGCATGTGAGCTCCCAAAGGCACCTGGTGGGCCACTGCAAGTAGCAGAGAGCTGGACTAGATGGACTCTGGTCTGATCCAGCTGGCTAGTTCTTATGTAGTGTACATAGGGTCTTTGGGGCAGTCATCTGTAACCTCTGGCTGAATGGTAAGAAGACTTTTACTCACCCATTCATAACCAATCAGAAATCCAAGAACAAAAGGGAATGGTTAAATTCTCCTCCATGATTTGTAGGACATTACAAGAGACCGGTTAAACCAACTGGCTCCATGTTTGAAATGGTAAATTACCACTTGATAAATGCTAATCTGTGGCCTGGTCTATACATTCAGCAGGTGGTCACATTTTGAGGTGGTAGAGCGACCAGCACCACTTTAGAAGAGAGTGGGGGGGGGGGGTCACATGATTAGCTCTCCCCTCATTTAAGAATTCCCCGCAGATTAAACATTTGTATGTCAGGGTGGAAGGTTGCATCATAGCCTTTTGCTTGTTCGGCTGGTATTTTCCCCACAATGAGTTCTGGGCCCAAGGCCTCTCAACCCCCAGAAAACGTAGCAGATATTATTCTGATTTCACCTAACTTTGTTCTGCTTCTGACGACCTTCCAGATTCCCCCCCCCCCCCCGCCCCAGTTCTGCTACAGGCTTCCCCCAAACTGCTTTGTTTTAGACTTTGCTGAAGGATCATTTGGGGAAAGCGTGGATGAGAAACTCGGTTTCTACAGCTTTCCATCTATATCTGGTGCCACATCGAACATCTTTCCCCTCACACCTGCCGTTTCTATTGAGAGCCAGTACGGTATAGTCGTCAAGAGTGTTGGACTAGTATGTGGAAGACCCAGGTTCAATCCTCCACTCAGCCACGGAAGCTTGTGGTCAGGCACACACTTTCAGCCTAACCTACTTCACAGGGTTGTTGTGAGCATAAAATGGAGAAGCGAATGTAAGCCACTTTGGGTCTCCATTGGCAGGATATACATAAAGTTTAATAAAATGGCACCTCGCCCTCTGGAGGTGGATGAAGGAATGGCGAGCAGAAGGCAAAGGAACAGAAAGAACAAAAATGGTTGTTTATTATATAAATTGATTATGTACACATATATAAAGAAAAAAATGAATATAATATATGAGAGGCATCATTTTGTACTTTTGCCTCCCCCCTCTTTAAAAAAAAACCCAGGAGAGTCTGGAGGGCAGAAATTTCACTTCTACTAAAACCCGGAAGTGATGTCGTCAATTCTGTAGGATTTCAGTGGCAAAATTCTAGATCATTGGTAACATCACTTCTGGGTTGGAAGTGCATCAATTACCCCCTCCCCCCATTTTTCTCCTGACGCTTATTTCAGCATTGTTGAGATACAGGTGTTTCTTCAGGAATTTGCCCTCTGAAAACAGGGATCCTTACAATAAATGCATTTTTAAAAAAACAGGTCTTGGTCAGTCAGTCTTCAGTGCACAAATGGGACATAGATCCCAATTTTATGCATTTGTGCTCAAAAGTAAGGCCCATCTGCAGGGCTACCACCAACTCTGATTTTTTTTAAAAAAAATATTTGGGCAAGGCTAGGAAGAAGGAACTTTGTGGTCAGGGAGTATCCTAAAGAAGGCCCACAATTATTTCTGCCAATCTTGGGAGCAGAGCCAAGGTGCGTATCCACACTGATGGTCCTGTTTTTCAACCTATAGCTCTAGAGCTAAATGTGGATTGGTACAGAATCAAGTGTGGGCTTTTGTAAAAAAAAAATGAATGCTTTATGTTAAGATATACGGGAGAAGTAATGGGGATGCTAGAATGTAAAAGAATTTACTCGAAGCCCTGACCGGGCTGGCCCAGGCTAGCCTGATCTCTTCTGATCTCAGAAGTTAAGTGTGTTGGCCTTGGTTAGGAATTGAATGGGAGATCACCAAGGAATACTAGGATTGCTAGACAGAGGGAGGCAGTGGCAAACCACCTCTGTTAGACTCGCCTTGAAAACCCTACCGGATTGCCATAAGTCGGCTGCAACTTGATGGCACTTTACACCCACACATACACACACTCAGAGGACTATATTGGAACTACAAGGGTTTCTTAACGTTACTTTACAGAAAGAATGATAAGAGGATTAACCATAGAGTTTGGGCTGAATGCTAGAGTGTTTCCAGCAATGGGCTGACTGACATCATTTCCAGTCAGCATTCCAGGACGCTGACAGCTGTCCCTCCCATCTCCCATTGGAGGCGGGAGATTCTCCATCCCCAGCAGGAACCTGGCAAGCCTAACGAACAGTAATAAGACTGCACATTGTAACGTAAATGGATCTTCTTACGTCAAGCTGTTTCGTGAGGTCTTGCTGTGAACGTTGGTGTGGTTTGGCTCTTTAATTGGAAAAAGCTTTAATTGTAAAAAGGTTCCCGTCTTATATGATGAACAGCTAAAATGTAGAGAAAATGGCCACTTTAGGGGGTAGATTATATGGCATTATGATACCCCAATGAAGTCCCTCCCCAGACCCATGGCCCCCAGGCTCCACCCCCAAGATTCCATCACTTTCTCAACCCAGGGTTTGCAACCATAATTCACAACTTCAATTACTTTGATTCAAACAGGATAGGGTGTGGTACAGCTTTTGTCCTCATTGGTTAAGGAAGAGCCGATTTCGAATCCTTGCCCATCTTCAAAGGTTAGCCCTTGATGAATCTCTCTCTCTCCTCTCTTATTCTAACCTACCTCACAGGATTGTTGTGAGGATGAATGAAGTCGGAAGTTGTAACGCTACTTGTACACTGAGAACTGTCGTCAAACCAATCTGTGTGTAAACTGCTTTGTAAATCGCAGTCCGGGAACAGATGTCAAATGCCGAGCAACAGCCTCTTTGCCGTGCCAGATATGTAGGGACTCTGTTTTGGAATATGTCTCCATGCTCAAATCTCCCTGTGCATAGAAATCTAGAATATCAGGGAGAATGCTTCTCAGCTAGCTTTTTTAATATACATGCTAGCATTGTAAATAACGATGGCATGAGGGATTATTTTTTCAAACGAAAACACCCCCCCGGGCTTATCTGAAGTGGCACAGAGTGTACCACCTGCCACCGTGCTCTTTGTCTGACTTCATTCTCAGCGAAGAAAATCATTTTTTCAGTGAACTGGCAGTGTTTGAATCACGCAAGGCAACCAAAAAGAAAATGACTTCGACCTCTATTATCTACATTTTGTTCTAGAAATTACTACTTTCAATTCTCATTTATCTTTTCTTTTATTGTTTCCCTTGGAGGGTGGGAATTGTCTTTGGCAGACCGCCGTCGCACTTCTTTGCACTGGCGAGGGAAAAGGTCCAAGGGAGTCCTACCGAATGGGTATGATGGGGCTTTTTTAAAAAAAAATGGCTCAAGCTATTTATGTATCTTTAACAAAGAAATCGTGTTTATAAAATATAGAGGCTTTTAACTGAACAATACTCCTCAGCGGTTTGGCATAGCTGACTTTATTTTCCTTGAAAATGTAAATCTATATAATAAAACTGTCCTTTTAAAAGTGCCGGACTCTTGGTTGCTGTTTCCACTTTTTGGAGCTGAGCAGTGAGGGCCTCAGTGCTGTTGTGGTACGTCGGGACAAAGGCCAAACACCTCAAAATAGCCCAGGGCACTCATTAGCCCTACTGGAGGGGCTGCACATGTACTGAATAATGTATGTTCGGTCTTCCAATTGGGAAAAAAGCACCCACTCCCCATCTTCACTGTCCAAATCTGGCCCCATGGCACTAAAAGCAGTGGCGTAGGAGGTGAAGAGCTCGTGTATCTAATCTGGAGGAACCGGGTTTGATTCCCAGCTCTGCCGCCTGAGCTGTGGAGGCTTCTCTGGGGAATTCAGATTAGCCTGTGCACTCCCACACGTGCCAGCTGAGTGACCTTAGGCTAGTCACAGCTTCTCGGAGCTCTCTCAGCCCCACCTACCTCACGGGGTGTTTGTTGTGAGGGGGGAAGGGCAAGGAGATTGTCAGCCCCTTTGAGTCTCCTGCAGGAGAGAAAGGGGGGATATAAATCCAAACTCTTCTTCTTCTCCTAAAAAGTAAGTTTTCTGCACTGCCGTCTTGCTGTGGGGAACACAAACTGAGGCTGGAGAGCCCCAACCTATGACAAAACATGTCATGGAGTTTAAGAGCCCCATCGAAAGGGGGAGGCTGAATCCACCAATGGGAAGGGCATGTGGCTGTGCCAGCAGATTTGCCCTCTTTGGGGCACTTACCCCGGCAGAAAGAGTGATTTCACCAGCATGCAGCCACTGCAGACCTCCTTGGTGCTGGAACATGGCACTGGCATCCCAGTACCTCTGCCGCCTCTGGCATAGTAGGGGTGGGCGAGGGGCATGACTGGGGGAGGAGGCAATGTTTGTCAGCTTCCCCCAGCCATTCCCACATTACTCTGGCAGACGTTGCCTCAGACTGAAAGCACCAAAAAAGCTGGCATGCATCTATTACGATCAATGGGGGCCAGTAAGTCCTAGTGGGAAAATGCATTTTGGTCCTTTCTGTCTTATCAAGTGGGATACCTTCTCCTTTGGGAGGCTAATGTAGACCATCATGAAAAAAGCACCATCACTTCAGTGAACATTATCCTTCCCTTCTAATGCCTTGCACTGTGATGCAGACAAGGGCAGACAGAGCACTTAGGCCCCTTCCGCACATGCAGAATAATGCACTTTCAATCCACTTTCACAATTGTTTGAAAGTGGATTTTGCGATCCCGCACAGTAAAATCCAGCTGCAAAGTGCACTGAAAGTGGATCGAAAGTGCATTATTCTGCATGTGCGGAAAGGGCCTTAAAGATTCCAAGCAATCCTTCCATGCCTGCTTTCACGTGCCCGGGAAATTGGCGATTCTTTTCAAATATCCTGGGGTAACCCCGCTGTGGTGCAAACACCACAGGAGCAGACCAGTTTATTTTTCCCACCTCAACGCTCTGGGTTGACCAATCAAAAGGGATGCACTTGTGGTGTAAATACAAAAGATCCAGGCTCATGAGGAACAAACTAGAGTATTATCTTCCAGTCCTAACTCGGCTCTTGGGAAGGAATGGGCAGCCATGCAGAGGAAGAAACCGGGATAAAATAAACCCAGGTTGAAAAAAACAGTTGTACACAGGTATAATTTTGCTGTGCAGAAACGACCTTACTTATAGGCATTTTCCGAACGGACCTAATATCCTTGGATAGACCTGGGATCATACATCCTGGGTTGTTTATATCTTGGTTTCTCCCTTCCCATGGCTGCCCGTTATCGTGTAAAGACCGGGAGGAAGAACCCCAGTTAATTATGCATGAGCCCCTGGTTTATTTTCATTTTCCACACAAACGTTTCCGCACCTGCATGAACATTCCTGTTTTCCGGACGTTCTAATTGACTGTAGCTGTGGGGCAGGGAGAGCAGGCGGCAAGGTGGGAAAAATAAACCGGTTCGTCTCCCACGGTGTTTGCACCGGAGCAGGAGCGGTGCAGGGTTTTTCAAAAGAACCACCAATTTAGTGATTTTTGAAAACCCCAGGAAAAGGGAAATCTTGCAGGGCAGGCCTGATTAAGGGCCGGAAGCCTTGCAGAAGTCATGTGCAGACCGGGATTGTTCACTTCCCCATCCCAGGATATATGGTCTGTGCGGAAAACGCCCTACTGAGCTGGTGCTTGTAATACCACCTTCTGGCCACCTACAGCAGACTGAAAACAAGGAGCTTCCTCTGTAGGCCAGTTACAACAATGGAAAAAGGGTTTAATACAGAGATCCCCAGTCTTTTTGAGCCCGCAGGCACCTTTGGAATTCTGTGGACATGATTACAAAATGGCGGCCACAGGATGTCAGGGAACAAGGTTGTACATAACTGTTAATCAATCAGAAGCCTGCTCAGTATCTACCCCACTTGGCCTCTCCCACTCTCCAAAAACACTTGGCGAGCACCAGAAAAGATGTCAGTAGCCACCACGGAGACCACATGAATCACGTTGGGGACCCCTGATCTCTTACCATGGCTGAAGTCCCCTAGATTGAATCGATGTTCAGGAATTGTTAAGCCTCATCAGTCTCCTACCAGCATGGCCAATTGGCCATGCTGACAGAGGCTGATGGGAACTGTAGTTCCTGAACATCTGGAGAGCCGCAGGTTCCCTACCCCTGCCCTAGATGAACCTATTGGCACTGTCCCCTGCTTTGAAACTTGAACTTGGGAAAAGCTTTACAGTACACTAGATGCCTCTTCCCAAAGCGGGCAAAACTTTTGTGTTCGCATCACAGCAGCTGAATGTCCTAGAAACGTTTTTGGTATTCTGTCAACTTCAATGTATTTATCTAGCTGGACTAATTCCCTAAGACTGAAGGTCACGATACATGCCTCTCTGCCCGTTCTAACCCCTATTAAGCATTCGTAACTCATTGCACATGATGGGGCACTGAGAGACGAACCAGTTACCATGATAACACTTTGGATTATTTAGGTGACAACCACTTCGTGGTGTATGAGAACACTCATCTTTGCAGACTAAATAACCAAGAAATTGAGTGCCGCCCTGGAGTCAAAGCTTGAGTGTTTAATAACAAATATCAACCCCACATCAACAGCTTTAATAATAATATTTGCATTTCCTGTGGCCTTGTTTGCCACACAGTTTATATTTCTCTTCGCAGCCCTTCTGGGCAAATCACCAGCAAAACGTAGTTATAGCGGGGCACTGTTTATAACTAATGTGTTTTTTATAGGATGTAATTGTGTAGATGCGTGCCATGTCATTCCTAATTTGAAGAAAAAGCAACTTTGTCTATGTCCTACACGATTCTACTGTTATGCCCAAAAATTATTCCTGGAACCGCTCAACACATTCCCTCGGGCTAATGTAATATGTGTGCCTGAGTTTGGAAAGACACCCACACGCAGTACAGATAAGCGGATGACCCCACTGAATCCCCTCCAAATAGCTTTGGCTCAGAGCAAAGTTATTTCATTACACTATATCAAATTGCCAGAATACCGTGCACTTTGGCCATGGCCGGAGAGGTCTAACACATTGGGAGGGCCAGCTTAGCCTGAGCTGGGAAGTTTTGTTGCTTGGTGAGATTTTGTTTCCTGAAAGGAGTCTCAAAGCAGGTTGTGATTACCTACCCCTCCCCTTACCACAACAGGCACCTTGTGAGCAGGGGTGTAATGCCCATTGGGCAAGGTGGGCATCTGCCCAGGGCATCACCTTGTGGGGGGCACCAAAAATGCAGGGTTCGTTTTTGGGTATTTTAGTTGTTTTTGGTTTTTGGCATGCAGGGGGCGCAGTTTTTAGGCTAGCAGCACCAAAATTTCAGCACATCATTAAGAGACTGTCCTTATGCTACCCCCCAAGTTTGGTGCAGTTTGGTTCAGGGAGTCCAAAGTTATGGACTCCCAAAAGGGGTGCCCCCATCCCCCATTGTTTCCAATGGGAGCTAATAGGAGATGGGGGCTACACCTTTGAGGGTCCATAACTTTGTCCCCACTGAACCAAACTGCACCAAACTTGGGGAGTAGCATAAGGAGAGTCTCCTGATGATATGCTGAAATTTTGGTGGCGATATGTCTAAAATGCACCCCCTGCAGGCACCAATGACCTGGTGCAAAAAAAATTTTTGATCGTGGTGGGGTGGCCGCCCATGGGAGGGGCATCCAACTCAGGTTTTGCCCAGGGCTCCAGTTTGCCTCGTTACACCCCTGCTTGTGAGGAAGGTGGGGTTGAGGGATTTCTGAGAGAACTGTGACTAGCCCAAGATCACCCAGCAGGCGTCTTGTGGAGGAGTAAGGAAAACAAACCCAGTTCATCGGATTAGAGTCCACTGCTCATGTGGAGGAGTGGGGAGTCAAACCTGATTCTCCATATTAGAGTCTGCCACTCTTAACCACTACACCACATTGGCTCTTGTCATATGGATTGAGAGCTAAGCAAGGCCGACCCTGGCTAGTACTTGGATGGGAGACCAACCAGGAAGTCCAGGGT
This sequence comes from Sphaerodactylus townsendi, assembly GCF_021028975.2. Classification (NCBI taxonomy): domain Eukaryota; kingdom Metazoa; phylum Chordata; class Lepidosauria; order Squamata; family Sphaerodactylidae; genus Sphaerodactylus; species Sphaerodactylus townsendi. The sequence continues at coordinate 21,996,016 of NC_059430.1, forward strand.
TGCTACTCGGAGGGAGACAATAACGAACCACCTCTGAATGTCTCTTGATCTGAAAACCCTATGGAGTCACCATAAATCAGCTGTGGCTTGATGGCACTTTCCACTACTCCTGGGAGGGAAGTCAAAAGGATATAGACTGATTCCATCAAATCTCAGAAGCTAAGCAGGGTTCACCCCAGTTAGTACTTGGACGGGAAACCTTCAGGGGAATCCAGGATTGCTATACAGAGGCAGGTAAGGGCAAATTACCTCAATTTGTCTCTTGCCTGGAGTGCTCTTTGGATGGGGTTGCCATAAGTTGGTTACATCTCAGCGGCATGTTCTTCTACTGTTCCTTGGGAGGGCCCCCATATGTCAAGGAAATAACAGTATTATGGACTCCACTTAGCCACAGCTACAGTACACCTCCCTGGTGGTGGTGGTGGTGGTGGTGGTGGTGGTGAAGAAGAAGAAGAAGAAGAAGAAGAAGAAGAAGAAGAAGAAGAAGAAGAAGAAGAAGAAGAAGAAGAAGAAGAAGAAGAAGAAGAAGAAGAAGAAGAAGAAGAAGAAGAAGAAGAAGAGGAGGAGGAGGAGAAGGAGGAGGAGGAGGAGGAGGAGGAGGAGTCTGGCAGGGGCTGATGGGAATTGTAGTCCATGAACATCTGGAGAGCTGCAGGTTGCAGACTCCTGTGCTAGACCATGTGGGTGGGGGAAGGATGCAAGGGTTGGCAGCAGAGGAGGAGAACACAAGCAGGTGGTCAGGGAAGCATGATTGGGGGTGGCAAGGAAACCCCACTGCTCATCTCAAGCCTTGATAAACCTCATGCCTTGAGGTCAGGGCCGGAGGGAGGGCTAACGGCACCCAGGGTATGCCTACACCCTGTGTCCCTGCCACGCCCATGCCCTGGAACGCCCATGCAATGCCCACACACCAGCTCGCGCCTGGGGCGTCATGACCCCCCTGTCCCGTAGGTGCTACACCACTGCTTGAAACTGCCAGCTCTGTGTTGGAAAATACCTGAAGATTTTGGGGGTGGAGCCTGAGGAAGTGTTGGTGTAAAAGTATAGAATAGTTAGCAGAGTAAATAATCACAGACGCTGCTGGTTGGCTTAATTAAACTTGACTAAGAAAATAAGTGGTAGAAAAACAATAAAACATCCTCTCTAAGCTGAGGTACGTTCTACGTCTACATTGCGAGAAAGTGTAACTCACACACTGGCTGAGAACAAAGGAAGTTTAGAACTTCCACCCAAAGTACCTGTGTGCTCAGAAACATATCTACCGGCCACTTCATTAATTCAGATACCTAGTTACTCGAGGCCTTATCGACTATGCTAATCTAGCTAATGTTTACTTGCAAACAGCATCATTAACTTGCATGGCTGAAGAGCTGACACTTGCTACACCTACAGGAAGGCAGGATTTGTGGGGGAGGGGAAGGAATTCAGTGGGGTATAATACCGTAGAGTGGCCATTTCCTCCAGGGGAAGTTATCTCGGTCACCTCTAGATCAGTTGTAATAGCCGGAGACCTCCAGCCCCCACCTACTTGAAAACTCAATGGAGTTGCCATAAGTTGACTGTGGCTTGAAAACACTTTCCACCACCAAAGTGCTCTTTTACAAAAAGGCGCTATAAATGGCCTCTTCTACTTAGACTAATTCAACAGCTTTTAAAGTACATGGGGAAAATAATTGCACGAGGACAGAAATGCTGGGCTGGATTCACCTGATATGTGATTTCTGGACAAAATGGTGCTTTGAACATTTTGAGCCTTCTGGAGCGCCTCTCTGCCACGCATTACTGAAAGGAGCAATTGCCTGGTAATTGCTGCTATTAGGGCAGATAGGGGCTGGTCCTAGCCTCTCCAGCAATTTCTGGAGACCTTTCACTTGACAGGTGAACAGGTTTAAGTCTCTTTTTGTGTGTGACAGTTTTACTTATTTTACACATAAAGACAACATGTACAGAGAAAGAAAAAGAAGTTGTCCAAAACTGGTGTGTCCCCCCCCCCCCCATAATAATAATAAAAGAAACACACACATATTCCTACACATATATATGGTGACCTCCAGGTATCTCACTATGAATCCGAACGTGAATCCAGTTCCGCACTTATGGTTAATATCTGCATTATTTCACTTTTAATTCTTCTTATAAAACTACTTTAGTCCTTTAGGACCTTTCACTCGACAGTAGGACTAAAGGACTACTTTAGGAGCAGCAGTAAAGGACTACTTTAGGAACAGCAGTGGCGTAGTGGTTAAGAGCCAGTGTACTCTAATCTGGAGGAACTGGGTTTGATTCCCCGCTCTACCACTTGATCTGTGGAGGCTTATCTGGAGAATTCATATTAGCCTGTGCACTCCAACACAAGCCAACTGGGTGACCTTGGGCTAGTCACAGCTCTATGGAGCTCTCTCAGCCCCACCTACCTCACAGGGTGTTTGTTGTGAGGCGGGAAGGGCAAGGAGATTGTAAGCCCCTTTGAGTCTCCTGCAGAAGAGAAAGGGGGGATATAAATCCAACTCTTCTTCTTCAATATGCTGCATTCATTTCAGTCTTGACTCCTGCCATCATTTCTCCATTTGTTTATGTTTTCAATAAGTAGGCCACAAAGGATTTCCAATCTTTAAGGAAATTGTCCATGTTGTCTCTTATTAACGCTGTCAGTCTTGCCATCTGTGCATATTCTGTGAATTTCAAAATCCATTTTTGTTTTGTTGGAATTTGATTGTCCCTCCATTTGTATGCATATTGAATCCTTGCTGCAGTTGTCATAAAAAGTGTTCTGTATTGATCAGGAATACCCTCCCCCATCAACCCCAACAAAAATGCCTCAGGTTTTTTTTCCCAATTTTTTTTCATAATCTTTTGCATTTCTTTTAAAACTATATCCCAAAACAATTTTGTGAGTCTTTTTTTTTTGACCCAGTAGCTCTGATACAACCCAGGATCAGAAATGTGTGTGCTGTTTGGCTTTTAAAAGCTGCCTTTCCGTTTCTTCACCCCTCTGTTCGCTAGCTTTTTACTTTCACTTTTTTCTGGATGTTCTCTTTTTTTGGTTTTATGTATTTATTTTTTATTCCCTTTTCTGTGTTCTTTTTTCTACTTTCTGTTGTTATGTTTGGTAAAAAAATGTTTTTTTCATTGGTGGGATTCAAATAATTTATTTACAAGCACCATTTTAACAACCTGGTCTGCTGAAATGGTGCGAACCTGCTGAATCCCACCACTGTTTTTTTAAAAAAAATAAATAAACATCTGATATGCAGTTGGATGTTTACCGGTGAAGGACTGATCTATAGCAGCTTTGCGGTTGGATCCCATGGATCTAGAAACACCCAAAAGCTTGCTCCGATACTGTGCTAGGAAAACAAGCACTACTGTTACCAGACTAGATCTGCAACATCTAACCCTCTGGGTTACTTCCTTTTTCGAAGTTTTAATGACATTACGTTCACGCTGGCTGGTGCGCCACCAATTCTTGAGCCCCAAGCGTGCCCTGAAGAGTTCCAAATAATAGATGATTGCATTGATATGAGCTGAGGATTGCCGAGTGCCACCCCAATCCCTTTCCTCCCACCAGATAGACTCCACAACACCAGGGAACCCCAAGCCACCTGAACGGTAAAGGACAGGTGGCAAGATGAATGCATTCTACATTACCATATATATGAGATTTCTTAACAGGGAGACATGGCGGCCTTCCCCTCCCTTCTCGTTTTTTCAATCATTTGAAATAATTGCAGATGATGCAGCTTTTTGTAGCCGTCATGTATTTTCATTTAGGAATCAATGGCTCTCTTGTGGTTCTGACACGGTCGGACAGAATCTGAAGTTAATAAGGAAAACGCCAGTAGCACAAGAGGGCCCATAATGAGAAATTGGTTCAGGGAATGAGGAACTGTCTGCATGACATTAAGTCTGAAACAAAGGAACTGGGTTTCATTTTGATTTGATCTGAAGAACTGATAACCCCCTTGCTCCTCTCGTTCGATATTTTTAAAGGGGACCAACTTTTTAATTTTTGGTATTTTTAAAAGATCACTCTCAGCTAAGATTGCCAGAGGGTCCCCCCGGTTTAGTGCTCCCCAGAGAATCCCCCTAGTTTAGTGCCCCCTCCCCAGAACTTAACAGCAGCAAACGTAGGCCAAGGCCTCTGGCATCCTCAATGGGATGTCAGTTCTGGAGTGAGCCGTGATGTCATCACTGGGATGTCATTTCTGGGGTGAGCAGTGATGTCATCACTGGCTGTTATGTGTTTTCCAGGCTGTGTGGCTGTGGTCTGGTAGTTGTTGCTCCTAAAATTTCACCTGCAGCTATGGCTGGCATCCTCAGAGGCATGCTATGGTAAGATGTGCTTCTCTCCATGGCACAAACACATCTTACCGTAACATGCCCCTGAAGATACCAGTCATAGTTACAGATGAAATTATAGGAGCAAGTAAGTAAGTAAGTAAGTAAAGTAAGTAAGTAAGTAAGTAAGTAAGTAAGTAAATAAAGAAGAAGAAGAAGAAGAAGAAGAAGAAGAAGAAGAAGAAGAAGAAGAAGAAGAAGAAGAAGAAGAAGAAGAAGAAGAAGAAGAAGAAAAAGAAGAGGAGGAGGAGGAGGAGGAGGAGGAGTTTGGATTTATATCCTCCCTTTGTCTCCTGTAGAAGACTCAAAGGGGCTTACAATCTCCTTGCCCTTCCCCCCTCACAACAAACACCCTGTGAGGTAGGTGGGGCTGAGAGAGCTCCAAGAAGCTGTGACTAAGGTCACCCAGCTGGCGTGTGTGGGAGTGTACAGGCTAATCTGAATTCCCCAGACAAGCCTCCACAGCTCAGGCGTCAGAGCTGGGAATCAAACCCGGTTCCTCCAGATTAGATACACGAGCTCTTAACCTCCTACGCCACTGCTGCTCCTTAAAATGCCTTTTAAATTGTGAACAAACAGCGAGCTGTAAGTATGCCTGGCTTGAGAGAAAACACAAATTACAAGTAGGGCACATTTCATTTTCCAATCATGTTTTCTTTGCAAGGGACGCAAGGTCACTATTGGTGGAATGGGCTGGAATTGTTCATCCTCTCATCCTATCAATCCTGACAGTTCTTGGGTGAGTTAATAAGAATCTCAGTGCAATCCGTTTGTTTGTATGTTCCCAGTCGGCGCACACACAACCCTGCCAAGGACCAAAACAAATTTCACCAGGCTCTTATTCTCTTCCCACATGGACTGTGCAAACCAAAATACAAGGCAAAACTAATGCAAGTGGCAAAACTTAATCCCAAAGATGATTTGATCTTAACCTCAAAAGAAAACTTAATCTCAGATTCCCTCAGATGAATGTGGGTTTATCCATGAATCTGATATAAAAATGGATGCTACGAGACAGCAAGAAATCAACTTGGTAAGAACCATTCATTCCGAATATGCACCAAATAAACATAAACAAAACATAGTACTGTGGAAACTTCTGCACAAAGATGTGTGGGTGAAAAAAACGAGTGATGGCCAGAGTCCCACCAGGTGTAAAAAAAAGTAATCAAATTCCAGAAATGAACTAAGAGACCAACACACAGCGTCCACAGCCACAGCAAATGCTCTGGGATTCAGAAGAGAGAGGCGCGCACGGTTTCACAACCGTTCAGTTCAAAAGACAGTACCATTCCCTCTGGTTAGAAACTCCACCTGTGGAGCTGTTGGAAGTTCTACATTTGGGTTATAGAAATGCTTCTGTTAAGAAACATTTGTTTTTTTTTCTGGAGTAAAAAAACCTAGCCTTTTGAAAGGAAAAAAAACAGGTATTACATTGCGAGGTACCTAGCAACAATTGCTGTTTCTTTTGCACCGACCTTTTGAGTCTATCGTGGCAACTGGGAGGACAAACTGGGAAGACACTGGAGGGGAATGTAACCAAGAGGAACCCCTTTACATGGGGTTCAGTGGGCCTTACTCTCAGGTAAGCATGCATAGAACTGCGATCGGCAACTGGGGGTACAATTCTATGCATGCTTACCGGTGCATTCCTTCCAAATGTCCATAGATATTAATAGCATACAACCCCCTCCCAAATTCAAATATGCTCAAAATATGGGTTGTGTAGGATTTAGGCTTGCTTGATTTGGCTCACTCTATATCACTGATTTTTAAACAAGGTATGAGCTGGCTGGTCCAATCCCTCTCCCTCTCCCCCTCCTCTCTCCCCCCCTCTCCCCCTCGATCGATCGATCGATCGATAGATATAAACTGGCAGCCTAATATACTACATATTCAAAAATGTGTGCACCATTCATTCTGTGATGTTTTGGTGGATCCTAATAAAAAAGGTTAATACATCTTTTGTTTGTCGGATGTATCTGTGTAGTTTTTGCAATTTTGGCTTCGGAAGGTTTTTATAAAGGACCTGTTTTCATAATATCTTGGCACGGCAAACATGAAATATATTCATTGTATCTCCAACAAACACACCCCATGTCCCCTCATTCTATGTCGCCTCTGCAAAAAACTTAGCATAACAAATCCTCTCTGCCTGACCCATTTTGAACCTCTCTGTTCTTATTCATAATTTATCTCTTCGAAACCGTGCTCGTAACTTATAAATTTATAACATCTTGTGAGAAAAGTGTATTTGTCTAAGCCATCCAGGCCAAATTTTTGTACTGGCACATTTGATCACTTAATAGCAGCGCTGTTTTGTTACTAGTATATTTTCCCCCAAAAATCCAGCAGACTAAAAGTTCAGGCTGAAGATACTGGGTTTTAGGATATGGGTTGGGGTGCCATGAAGTCAAATTTATTCCTGAAATATCTCCAATTTTATTATATGTATTTTATCATTGTCAAGAGGGGGGAGAGTGGTCTAGAAATTAGACAGACAGACAGGCAGGCAGGCAGGCAGGCAGAGAGAGAGAGAGAGAGAGAGAGAGAGAGAGAGAGAGAGAGAGAGAGGTAGGTAGGTAGGTAGGTAGGTAGGTAGGTAGGTAGGTAGGTAGGTAGGTAGGTAGGTAGATGATGGAGGGAAGAGGGATAGAGGGATAGAGAGATAGAGGGATAGAGAGAGGGGGGGAAGAGGGATAGAGAGATAGAGGGAGAGAGGGAGGGAGGGAGAGAGAGAGAAAGAGAGAAAGAGAGAGAGATCTTAATTCCACTCACTGAACAATAAGGCTTACACGGAAATTTGGACAAATCTTTGATTCTCAACTTCAGTGCATGTTCTGTCAATAGGGTTGGTGTGCTGTTAATGTTTGTAGGGCCCAGTGAATGCAAGGAAAACTGAGAAGGGTGAGTGTGCTGACTAATGCTGCCAACTTCCAGGTTGGGTCTAAAGATCTCCTGGAATTAAAACTGATCTCCAGATGACAGAGATCAGTTCAGTGTATTGTCAAAGGCTTTCTTGGCCCCATTCAGCTGGCTGTTGTGGGTTTTCCAGGCTATGTGGCAGTGGTCTGGTCGTTTTTAGAATGATAGAATCATAGAGTTGGAAGAGACCACAAGGGCCATCAAGTCCAACCCCCTGCAATGCAGGAACACACAATCAAAGCACTCCCGACATATGTTCATCCAGTCTCGGTTTAAAAACCTGTTTTTAAAAGTTTCACTCGCACCTCCGGCTGGCATCTCCAGAGGCATGTCATGGCAAGATGTGTTTCACTGTGCCATGAAGATAAATACATTTTACCATGACATGCTTCTGAGGATGACAACTATTGTTGCAGATGTAGTATTAGAAGCAAAAACTACCAGACCATGACCACTACCGCCTGGAAAATCCACAAAAGAGACAGCAAAGGCAATTGAAGCCGTTTTGAAAACATTTCAACTAAAGGATCGTTTTGAAAGGGCATTCATTTAAAACATTTTGAGGCTGCAGATAAAACATTTGGGGTAAAAACAATGCAGAACTCCATGGAGGAATTGTTTTGTTTCCTGCCTCAAAATGTTTTAAAGCGTCTGTGTGGAAAGGGCCCATGCCTTATCAGGAGTGGCTGGGAAAATTGGGAATCTCTACGTTGGTGAAGAGGCTCTTGCTAGGTGAGATGACCGCCATCCCCAATACCTAAAGGGACGCCGTGTGGAGAACAGGGTGATTATCCTTTCAGTTGTGTTGAATGCAGGACTTGGAGTAATGGATATAAACTACAGAAAAGGAAGTTTCATCAAAATCTGAGGTAAAATTTTCCTGCTGGCGAGATGTGTTGTGCACCACAACATTCTCCCTCGTGAGGGGATGAATTATGTGTCATTGGAGGAATTACTCAGGAGTAAGTGTAACCCCCAGAATGGGTTGGCCCAGAATGGGTTGACCCAGTAAGGGGTGGAGACTCGGAGCAGCAGAGAGGCTGAAAGAGCTCTTTTGCAGAAGAACAAGGCTACCAGACTCGGACCTTGATTTCTATAAGCCCTTAACACCTTGTTAAGGGTTTCTTTTGTGGTTGTAATGGGTGAGAGTTCTCCTGGAGACCTTCATCATGTTGCAACCTGTTCATCAAGCCCTTGGAGTCTTCAGGAGCCAGCCAACTTGCAAAGAAGATTTGGACTTGGCAATATCAGTAGACTGTAAATAGAAGGACTTGAAATGCAACCTGAACAGGACCTTGAATTGTAACGTTAAATGTTGATGTTTTAAAAGTGTTAATTGTAAAGAAAAGTAAACCATTTTGTTGTTTAAATTTGGTTCTTTGCAACTCATTCCAGGTTCTGCCCCACAGAACCCACAGAAGGAGGTTACATAAGCTCAGTACAGCAACTGTGACATACTTTGAATGGCTGCGTCGCGCCCCTCAGAGGGTTTCCTCAGAAGCGACACCCATTGCCACCAACCAAACTTACTCCCAAGTAAAGGATCATGACCAGCCAGCCTAGATGTGTGTGAGGGGTACCTTTCCATTCCCCCCCCCCCAAAATGCGGGCACACACATCAATGACATCGCACAGTATCAGGCTGCGTGTTTGCATGAGCACGTACTGCTGGCCTCTGCAATTGATTTGCTGCTACTGTTCCTTTCCCATTTCACCACAATAAGCCACAGCAACGCGTGGCCGGGCCCCGCTAATTATAACTATAGTTGTTGGGAATATTATAACTATAGTTCCATCATTAGCAGGGGGTTGGACCAGTCAGCCCAAATAAAAAGGAAGACCCCTCCCCACTCAATTGCCCACACAAATTCCTTTGCCACAAATGCAGTCTCTGCAACCATGTCCTTATAGTGACCCTATTGGACGCAGAAGGTATAAAACTGAAAACAACAAACACGCACTCTCCTGATCTGAAACTGGGAAAGAACCATTAAAATACCTCCTATAACCATGCACAGATTTGACTGTACGGGGCCAAAACACCACTTTAGTTCCATCCTACTGTGCCAAATCTGATTGTGTAAAATTATCCCTCAGTCTTTCTTGGACTGAGCCTTGGCCGCTTCGTCCAACTTCATCTCCATTAAAAGTGTCTGGGAGAAAACCAATCGACTGGAATAAGTGGGAAAAAACCCTTTTTCATAGTATACCAGATGTTTATTCTTACAGGCAAGCTTTAGGGAGTCCATCAGTTTGCGGATGATACAGTAATGTCAACCAATATTATTGTTGACAGTAATGCTAATCATGTTCTCTTTGTTTGGATATAAAAGAAAAGAGATACAACAACATGAATCTTTGGTTTTGTAAATTATCATAAATATTTGATTTAGTATATTTAAATGATGTATATTATCAATTGTGCATATAAATAGTGAGCAATTATAATTTTTAATGAAAAAAATATAATGCATATTAATATCTAAAAATGGACAAAAAGCCACATTTCTGGTTTGGTAGAATTCCTGCTTCCATCAGAGTATTTTTAAAAGTATGTATTGATAGCAGCTGGGACAGGATAACTGAGGGTGAAAGAGGGAGCAGCCACCAATAAACTCTGCCATTTTATCCTCACGCCCTATGAAGTAGGTTAGAACCATAGCTCAGCCATCCTAACCTACTTCATAGGGCTGTTGTGCAGATAAAATGGAGGGTGGTGATATACATGTTGGAATAAGCATAAGGTAACCAGACCGCCCCGGGCTTTTATGGACAGTCCGCCTCCACTAATCTTCGTCCCGCCCGCTGGGTTTTACTCTGAAACCATTTTGCCTTCTGGGGCGCCTGGCCCCGCCCTGTCACCCTGGGAAACAGGGTAGCGCCCCCAGGCTGCAATGTGGCAGCCTCCTCACAAGACGTAAAGAGGAGCTGCAGGAGCAATGCTTTGGGCACTGCCTCTGGGCGCCTTGCTTCCGCCTCTGTCACAGGGCGGGAACTGGAGGGCCTCTGCAAGGTGTCCGCCTCCCATGTTCACAAGACTCTCGCCCCGTTTTAAAAGGTGACAACTGGTCACCTTAATAAGCCACTTCTCGCGATGCCTGAATACGTAGAGAGGGGGAAGCAAGATTCATTCTAACTGTGTTGTTGCTTCTCTTGTTTGCCCTCCTTGTCTGGGCCAGGAGACTGCCCACTAACTTCCTTTCTTCCCCATGCTGGTGCCACTCCTGACCTGGCCATGCTGGTGCCACTCCTGCTGGTGCCACTCCTGACCTGCGTTAGAGCGCCCACTTGTCGTAGGGAAAGTATTCCTTAGATTAGGGTTTCTTTCTGTCTACCTTTTTCCTGGAACAAAGCTGTGAACTGGAGATGCTTGAATAAATGTAAGTTTTACCTTTTACATTTATCTCTTGAGAAGTTTCTATAAGCTGCACTCACACATACTACTGGGCTGATCCATAATTCTAAAATAAATCTAACAATACACCACCCTGAAATCCTGGAAGGAATGGTGTAATAAAAATGTATTTAATAACCAAACATGTGTAGAATCTTAGGACCGGAGCTTTCTCCAGATACTAGGGTCTATACTCCTCATCAGTTTCACTCAGCATGGCCAATTGGCCATGCTGACAGAGGCTGATGGGAATTGTAGTTCCTGAACATCTGGAGAGCCGCAGGTTCCCTACCCCTGTTCTAAACCATGAGACAGAAAACTAGATTTTTAAAAATCTCGCTACCATCCTTATTTTCCTCCTCCTGCCACTGCTGCAAACAGTAGGATTGTTTACTGGGGTGGCTAGGGGGTGGGAGCTAGGAGTTGGTGGTTGAGATCTCATTTTTTCTTCCTGAAGTTAAAGAAAAAAATGCAATCTCAGCCACCATTGGAGTTAATCCTCATCATCGTTTTTAAACTTTTCATATTTTTCTGCAAATATGGGGTTTCCCACTAGATTGTAGAAACAGCTTCTCTTCACGTGACCTTGTTGTGCAAATTTTTTGATCTGCACTCTGAGGCTAGGTTCAGAATTAGATGTATAAATTCCCCATCATCTTTGTTTGACTCAGCTTTTCAAATATTTCCTGGGAATTGTGGGAGGAGGAATAAAGCTAGTGTAACCCCCATGCTCAGAATGGGTTGACCCAGAAAGGGGTGGAGACTCAAAGCAGCAAGAGGCTGCAGCAGACCTCATGTAGTTGAGGGACATAAGGCCAACAGATCTCCTCGACCTTGGTTGTATAAGCCCTTAACACCTTGTTAAGGGTTTCTTTTTGTGATTGTAATGGGTGAGAGTAATCCTGGAAACCTTCATCATGTTGCATCCTGTTCATCAAGCCCTTGGAGTCTTCAGGAGCCAACCCACTTGCAAAGAAGAATTGGACTTGGCAGTATCAGTAGACTGTAACTAGAAGGACTTGAAAAATGCAACCTGAACAGGACCATGAAGTGTGATGTTAAATGTTGATGTTATATGTTATATGTTAAGAAAGTAAACCATTTTGTTTTAAAATTTAGTTCTTTGCAACTCCTTCCAAATTCTGCCCCACAGAACCCACAGTTAGAGGTTACACTAGCAACAGCTTTGGGAAGCCCTTTAGACTGGGAAGATGGCAAGAGAAAGAGTTAATGCACTCAGTTGCTATTGCTCTGGTCAAATGTGGGACCTCTACAGCCAGAGGTGGGATCCAACCAGTTCTCACCACTTCCCTAAAAGTGGTTACTAATTTTTTCTGAGTGCTGAGAAGGTTGCTGCAAGCAACCTCCCTGCCCACAGACTGAGGTGTTGCACAGCGCCACTGTTTGAATCCCACCACCATCGGAACCTGTTATTAAAATTTTTGGATCCCACCATTGTCTACAGCTGCTTGAATGTAAAAATGAAAACAAGGAGGAGGAGGAGGAGTTGATTTTTACACCCCGTATTTTTTTTTGCCTTTAAAGAGGCTCAAAGCAGTTTACAACTTCCTTCCCTTCACCTCCCCACAACAGAAACCTTTTGAGGTAGGTGGAGTTGAGAGAGATCTCAGAGAACTGTGGCTCGAGACCATCCAGCAGGCTTCATGTGGAAGAGTGGAGAAGCGAACCCAGTTCACCAGGTTAGAGTCTGCTACTCATATGGAGGAGTGGGGAATCAAAGCTGGTCCTCCGGATTAGAATCCACTGCTCTTAATCACAACACCACACTGGATTTCTGATCATGTCTCTTTAGTGTCCCGCATAATTTAGCCGTAAGGGCATCCTTTCCACTCAACCATCTTGACTTTAAAATGTGGTAGAGTCCTCCCCACCACCCAGACTACCTTTGATTATTTATAGCAACATATATTCAGGAACACAGATGCAACCGCTATCATTAGGATAGCTGGGTTGCAACCAAACCCAGAGAGACTGTTCTTTTCATCAGACTGATGTGGCTGAAGTGGAAACCACCACAATGTCTTCTTCCCCTTTCCTCCATGGTTTGACTTTTGAAATCTGATCTGATCTCCCTCCCACCTACTTCATAAGTGGGGTCAAATTCTGCCCCACAGCTCTAACGATGAGAGACTTAAGAAAACACAGGGCAGGAGTCACAGTGGCCCCAAATCTTTCCCGTTGCGTCAGGATCGTGAAAAAGAAAATGACTTACCCTCTGGTGCCCCTTCCACACATGCAGAATAATGCACATTCAATCCACTTTCACAATTGTTTGAAATTGGATTTGGCTATTCTGCACAGTAAAATCCAGCTTCAAAGTGCATTGAAAGTGGATTGAAAGTGCATTATTCTGCATGTGTGAAAAGGGCCTGGGTTACCACCTGGCAACTGTAGGGGAAGTATTTCGGAAGGCCAAAATGACCCATTTGGCATTCGCTCTGATGAGAGTCAGAATTGTAAGTTCATGAGTCCCCCTCCTTTGACATCATTATGCTTAAGAGAATCTGCCAAATTTTCTCCCACTGTTTGCACAAACCAAAGAGCTGGCTTCTGCTCAGAATGCTGGATCTGGTGGGGAAATAATTGCAGACGCCACAGTCAAACCTGACTCTCCCTTCTTGGCCAGGTTCTCCAGGAGCCTTAGCTAATTTTCACATTCTCGTCTCTTGCCAATTCTATTTGCTTTCTTTTACAAGCATGTCTGTCATTAGATCCGATATTGGGATGGGAGGACATAATAAATCTGGCAGTTGATTGCGTTCGATTCTGTCCTCTGCCTCAACGATCACAAACGTGCCGGTCTAGATGGTGCCTCCCATATTTAATATCAATACGGTGTCATCAGTCTGCATTATAATCGATATTTGATTACAAAGCACAACAAAAAAGACCATTGCTGGGGGGAGGGGGGATGGAAGGTGGGAGTTCTGCTGGAGTCTAAACATGGTTAAATGCTGCTAATCTTGGATCCAATTCAGTCCTTTCTACGTACAGTGATCAAAGCACTCAAGGGGTGGGGGGGGTACCTCAAAGAACACATCTATCCTTCTCCCAAATGAGCCTTGCAGCAGGCGTGCTGCTGAGGTGCTGGGTATGTTGCTGTGCATGGGGGAAGGCAGTATGGTACAGTCCGATCTTATCAGATCTCAGAAGTCAGTATTTGGATGGGAGACCACCAAGGAAGACTTTGCAGAGGAAGGCAGTGGCAAATCACTTCTGTTTCTCACTTGCCTTGAAAACCCCATGTTGAGGTCACCAAAAGTTGGCCTTAACTCAACAGTACTTCACACACACACACACACACACACACACACACACACACACACACATATTCACATAACCATGTATTCTACATTTTTTAAAAAGGCTGTGCGGGGGCAAGGCGGGGTGAGGGTTAGGGTTGGGTTTTTTATGTTGGGTTTTTAACAGATGTATTTATTTAATGGGATGTTTTCAATGCTATAGCTGTCTAGAGATCATGTATATAGGCGGCAAGGTATAAATATGAAAGAACGAACGAACATTTGAAAGATCTTGTGGAGTTATTGTGCAGCAGGTCCATCTAGGTCAGATTATGGACTCGGTTACTAGCTGGAGATGCTGGAGAGAAGTTGATCTACCAATCTTGATCCTCCTTGATCTCAGATTGCAAATGCCTTAGCAGACCAGGTGCTCAGGAGCAGCAGCAGCAGCTGCTGCTGAAGGCCATTGCTTTCACCTCCTGCACGTGAGCTCCCAAAGGCACCTGGTGGGCCACTGCAAGTAGCAGAGTGCTGGACTAGATGGACTCTGGTCTGATCCAGCTGTTCTTATGTTCTTATGCTGCTGAAACTCACCTTTCCTCAGTCTCCCCTCAACAGTTCTTATTTAAATTTCTCTAATCAAACTCGGAATTGTTTTTAAAATGAACTAGATTCATTAGAGCTAAAACAGACAAGACAGAGATAATTCATTTCCAGCGATCCCTTCCCTGCATGGCTGTTTGTGCGAAAAGAGGCATAGACAATTAAGGGCTGAATGACCACCGACTTATCTTATACAGAACTCCATCTGTTTGGCCCACAATCCCATTCCTTATTGCCACGTTTAGTGCTGAGCTCTGGAAAGATGCATTAAACCATAATTTTCCATCCCTTAAATTCATTTGCACCTTCCTCCTACCCTTTACTACTCATGCGGTGGCCTCTTTTGTAGGGTTGCCACAATCTTGATATAATATGCTGGATCAAGATTCTACCACTACACAGAAATGCAAGATTCTACACACAAGATTCTACCACTACACTACACAGATTAGTACATCCCCAAAACACTGCACACACAAAAGAATCTTGATACAGTTGCTATTTCATGGTGTTTCACTCATACACGTCAATAACAGACTTTATGTAATTCAGACTTAAGGGTGTATCGCGATCGTATCAGCGTGCAGGAGTGTATGAGCATGCCAGTAAAAAAACTGCACAAAAAGGAATCTTGATACAATTATTGGCTCCTTCCACCCGTGCAGAATAATGCACTTTCAAACTGCTTTCAATGCTCTTTGTGAAAGTGGTTTGAAAGTGGTTTGTGGTTGTGAAAGTGGTTTGTGAAAGTGGTTTGAAAACGCATTATTTTGTGTGTGCGGAAGGGGCCATTGTTACGATCACGTGGCTTTTTGCAGTGTTTCGCCTGGATGCCTTTGCACAATTTAGCAGAGAAATGCAAATGAAGTTAATGAACTGAAAACTACAACAAATTGTGCATGAGTCACTGGTATCTGGAAATTTTCTGGTTAAACAAACCCAATGAAGGAGCAGAACACTATGGACAGCCACCTTCCAGAAGAACCGGGGGGGCGGGGCGGGGGGGAGAAGCAAATCAGCTTATCCCTAGCACCAGACCCAGCAAGATTTGTGTCGACAGCCTCCTCCCCTCCCTTGGAGTTCTTTGCTGTGCAGTGGGCTACCAGTGTGTAAATGGAAGAAGAGGAACGTCTCTTGGCATTTATCAAAGCTATTTGAATGCAAATGAGTGATATTCCTAAGAAGGCCATTGTCACAGGGAGGACTTTCGACCGGGAATTACAGATACGTTAAGACTGGATTAACCTTTTACTGTTGCTTGAGAATTGGCATCACTCGGCTCCCTACTTGGTTTCTGTTTCCAGAGCAACTCTCTTGACTTTCTGCTCAGCCGTGGTCATATAGATAAACTGAGGATCTGTCAGAGCAGAATGAAAATATTCCGGGGACAAGGAAAGGATACAGGAGGGTGCCAAACATTTGCAATCCTTCTGCCTACCTTTTCCAAGCGGTACGATCATATATGGCTAACTGTTGATATCACAAACCCACACGGGCATGAATATAAGGCTGTCTGCGCTCACTGCGCTCACCCATAAGTGATCTTTTCCTCTTGAAACTCCACTGCCTACAAAGTCTCCCAGCATTTACTGGCACAGGCCTGAGAACACTTAGCAGCAGATAGTTCCAGAAAATAGCCAAAAATATAGCAGTGTCACAAGGACTCGTGACCTAGCAAGTAGAACTTCGTGACCCACCTGGAATTCCCACCCCATGGTCCAAAGCCCATTGAGACATGGCACAAAATGTCCCCTGCTTGTTTCTATTGTCTGCCTATCAGCTGCCCAGAAGGACTTTCTCATTTTCGAAAAAAGGTCTTCAACTAAGACTTTCTCCTCCTGGGTGATTAGTATGATGTGAGAAGCCAGCTGTGATTCTTGATGTAGGAGAACGTTCATATTTCTCAGAAGGGTCTCTTGCATGACGGAGGCAATTGATTGTGCAGCAGACACAACTTTACAGCAAAGGCTTGTACCGGAGCCTAATCAGCATTAACAGCGACTACGATTTCTTTCAACAAGCTGCCCGTCGAGTTAAGCTACCTGTTGGGACTCTAATAAAACAAGCATCCAGACACTGGCGTAATGCCCATTGGGAAGGCTGCGGCAGCCGTCTGTGGGCATCACCTTGGTGGGGGGGGCATCAAAATGCTGGCCTCGTTTTGGGTATTTTAAAGCTGGTCAGCATTTTGGCCCGCAGGGGGCGCAGTTTTAGTTAGTGGCACTCAAATTTCGGCGAATACTTGGAGACTGTCCCGAGGTATTCTGTTTGCGGAGTTTAGCGAGTTCAGTTAAGGATCTCTCAAAGGTGCCTCTATCCGTATTACCTTCCAATGAGCTGGTAATAGATGGGGATAATAGCAGCCTTGAGGGTTCATAACTTTGGTCTCCAGGAATCAAACTGGCACTAAAAAACCTGGGGTACTGTTAGGGAAGTTCGATGACATCTCAGTTTGAGACTTGAAGTTTTCAGAATGTAGCCTTCAGGGTCTCGTAATCTGAGTATATAGTAGTGTCTTCGGTTGTGAATCGACTTTGGCAATGGGATGTTCTTGCAGGAGGGTATTCTGGATGATCAGCTAACTGGGGTTTCCCAGTGGCATCATCTGGAGACTGTCATGATGGTAAACCCTGTTGTTTGGTGTGCAGCGAGTCTCAGGGGCCAAAGTTATGACCTTCAAAAGCGGTTTCCCATCTCCCCTTTAGCAAAGAATGTGGGATGGGCAATTCCCATTTGGAGGGTCCATAAATCTCTTGGACCCCCCCTAAACCAAACTGCACTCAAACCTGGGGGGTCCCCCATTAGGATAGTTTCCAGATGATACCCTGAAATTTTGGTGCTGATACATTCAAAAATGCACCCCCCCCCCCCTGCAGGAACATCCTAGAAATTTGCCCAAGAATGTTTGTTCTGCGTTGAGTTTTCTGCATTGCTGTCAATGGGGGTTGCAGGCTGGGGGGGCACATTTCTGAAGGCACAGTCTCAAAACTTTCAGGGTCTCATCAGGAGACTGCCCTTATGATACCCCCCAGGTTTGGTGCAGTTTGGTTCAGGAGGGCCAAAGTTATGGACCCTCAAAACTGTAGCCCCCATCTATTAACTCCCATTGGAAACAATGGGGGATGGGACACCCCCTTTGGGAGTCCATAACTTTGGACTCCTTGAACCAAACCTCACCAAACTTGGGAAGTAGCATGACAGTCTCCTGATGATATGCTGAAATTTTGGTGCTGATATGTCTAAAAATGCACCCCCTGTAGGCACCAATGTCCTGGTGCAAAACAAAAATTGGGTCGTGGTGGAGTGGCCGCCCATGGGGGGGGGGGGCATCCAACTCAGGTTTTGCCCAGGGCTACAGTTTGCCCAGGGCTGCCTCATTATGCCCCTGCATCCAGAAGACTGCATTGTCAGAAGAAAAGCCTTTGAAACCAAAGGGCCCCGTTCTGCAAAATGCTGCTGCTGTTTGCTATACTCCTAAAAATATTCTTCCATGCTGCCTTTCTGCCAAACGATGGGGAGTTGAGAGCACAAGAAGCTTATAACTTTGTAACAGCAAACACCTTAAACAAGGGAAGGTGTGGTGTGGACAAATACTTAATTAGCAGAGTTAATACAATAATGAGGCAGAGACCAGTTGCTTTACTGAAATAAAGTTTACTTACTACAGGGAAGGGAAACTTGGAAGAAAAACAATAAACAGCTTTCTTACTAGCTAGCACCAACAGCCAGCTTGCTGCTTAGACTATTACATGGCTACTAAGCTATGGATAGAGTGAACTGAACTGAACACGTGCAGAGTGCAACACAAAGAAGAACACGCAAAAGGTCCCAGGCTCAATCTCCAGCATCTCCAACTAAAAACAATCAGGTTGTAAGTGATGTTAAAAGACCTCTGCCTGCAACCCTGGAAAACCACAGCCAGTCAGAGCAGATCATAGTGATTTTGATGGACCAAGGGTTTGTTTCAGTAGAAGGTACAGAAGGAAACAGACAGGAGGCAGGGAAGAGTGATGGTATCCTCAAACCCAAAAGCTATTGCTTCTCAAAACCACTGCTCCCAAGCAGTGATTCAGTGAAGCTTCAGTGCTTCCATTTGGATTTTTTTGTTTTTGATACCTGCCCCTGGATAAAAATGTTATCCCTGTTTTGTCTCTGGGAAGGTACTGGGGTTCCTTTCAAAAATTGTGTTCCTTGGAGAAGGATTTAAAAGGGGCTTGGACAGATTTATGGAGGAGAAGTCGATCTATGGCTACCAATCTTGATCCTCCTTGATCTCAGATTGCAAATGCCTTAGCAGACCAGGTGCTCAGGAGCAGCAGCAGCAGAAGGCCATTGCTTTCACATCCTGCACGTGAGCTCCCAAAGGCACCTGGTGGGCCACTGCGAGTAGCAGAGCGCTGGACTAGATGGACTCTGGTCTGATCCAGCTGGCTTGTTCTTATGTTCTTATGTTCTTAAGGCGGTTATCTTCCCCAGCTCCACATATTTTCTACTACTACATATTCCAAGTGTATACTGGGATAAATTTTCTTTGCCAGAGCCTATTCATTGATTGCTCTGTTGGTTGAAAGGAGATTTCAAGATATTCCTCTGTACTTGCACTGAAGGGAATGGTTGTCTGTACCCTGAACAGTGAATGGTGGACTCCAATCTGGGTTTGATTCCCCACTCCTCCACATGACCTTGGGCCAGTCACAGTTCTCAGAACTTGTTCAGGTGCCTGTGGTGGGGAGGGAAATGGGATGTATTTATAAGCCCCTCTGAGTCTCCTTAAAGGGAGAGAAAAACTGGGTATAAATTCAAACCCTTCTCTTCTTCGTGTTCATGCTCAAGTATTTATGGGAATCTGCTTTAGAGACACGATGCATTCATTGCTAGGGTCAACAGCTCTGGGTTGGAAAATAAGTGGAAATTTTGAACATGGAGCCAGGAGAGAGTGGGGTTTGGAAGGAATGGAATGACACCATGAAGAGTGAAAAATCTAGTACAGTAATAAATTTTTTTCCAATGCATCCTTTCTCCCTTGGAGCAGCAGTGTTGTAGTGGCTAAGAGCAGGTGTACTCTAATCTGGAGGAACCGGGTGTGATTCCCTGCTCTGCAGCCTGAGCTGTGGAGGCTTATCTGGGGAATTCAGATTAGCCTGTGCACTGCAACGCATGCCAGCTGGGTGACCTTGGGCTAGTCACAGTTCTCCTGTCCCACCTACCTCACGGGATGTTTGTTGTGAGGGGGGAAGGGAAAGGAGGTTGTAAAGCCCCTTTGAGTCTCCTTACAAGAGAGAAAAGGGGATATAAATCCAATTCTTCAGTTGCTGCTTCTGCTTCTGCTGCCTCCCCAAAATAGCATTTCCCTCTGTAACAGGTATGAGAAAACAGGGACTATCGCTGCCAAATAGGGACAGCTGCAGAACATATGCTGTTCCTGGGGCAATAACCGTAGATTCCAGCT